>NC_044035.1:53228334-53528334 GCF_901765095.1 Microcaecilia unicolor
AAGGGACGTTACTCCATTTACTTTGTGGTACCAAAGAAAGGAGGTTCTGTCCGGCCTATCCTCGACCTCAAGGGGTCAATCGGGCCTTGAAAGTGCGGCACTTTCGCATGGAGACTCTCCGCTCTGTTATAGCGGCAGTGAAGGCAGGAGAGTTCCTGGCATCCTTGGGCATCAAGGAAGCGTACCTGCATATTCCCATCTGGCCTCCTCTTCAACGCTTTCTGCGTTTTGCAGTCCTGGGACGACACTTCCAGTTCAGAGCCCTCCCATTCGGGTTGGCTACTGCTCCGCGGACCTTTTCCAAAGTAATGGTGGTCATCGCGGCCTTCCTACGAAAGGAAGGGGTACAAGTCCATCCTTATCTGGACGACTGGTTGATCCGAGCCCCCTCTTATGCAGAGTGCGGCAAGCTGTGAACCGGGTAGTTGCTCTTTTGAGCTCCCTGGGATGGATCATCAACTGAGAGAAGAGCCAGCTGCGCCCGACTCAGTCCCTGGAGTACCTGGGAGTTCGATTCGACACCCAAGTGGGCAGAGTGTTCCTGCCAGACAATCGAATTGTCAAACTTCAGGCTCAAGTGGACCAGTTCCTAGTAGCCTCTCCTCCTCGGGATTGGGACTATGTGCAGCTGTTGGGCTCTATGACGGCCATGATGGAAGTAGTGCCCTGGGCCAGGGCTCATATGAGACCACTTCAACAATCTTTGCTGCGGCGCTGGACTCCGATGTCGGAGGATTATGCTGTGCGCCTTCCCTTGAACCCAGCAGTGCGCAAGGCGCTGAGCTGGTGGATGCAGACAGACAAGTTGTCTGCGGGAATGCCTCTGGTGACCCCAGAGTGGATTGTCGTCACGACGGACGCCTCTTTATCGGGCTGGGGAGCCCACTTCTTGGGAAGGACAGCGCAGGGGCTCTGGTCTCCTGCAGAGGCAAAGTGGTCTATCAACCTCCTGGAACTCAGAGCCATTCGGTTGGCGCTTTTGGAGTTCATCCCGGTACTGGTGTTGAAGCCTGTACGGGTCCTGTCAGACAATGCCACGGCTGTGGTCTATGTCAACCGCCAGGGAGGTACCAAGAGCGCCCCTCTAGCCAAGGAGGCTATGAATCTTTGCCAGTGGGCGGAAGCGAACCTGGAGCAGCTTTCAGCGGCCCACATTGCCGGAGTCATGAATGTCAAGGCGGTCTTTCTCAGTCGCCATACCTTGGAGCCCGGAGACTGGCAACTATCTGCTCAGGCGTTCTTGGACATCACGAAGCGCTGGGGCCAGCCGAGCCTAGTTCTGATGGCGTCATCGGCCAGTTGCCAAGTGCCGCGCTTTTTCAGCAGAGGACGGGACCCTCGATCCCTGGGAGTAGATGCTCTTCTCCAACAGTGGCCGACACAAGAGCTCCTCTATGTGTTCCCGCCCTGGCCCATGTTGGGCAGGGTGCTAGACCGGGTGGCAAAGCATCCCGGCAGGGTAATCCGGGTGGGTCCGGATTGGCCCAGACGTCCCTGGTATGCGGACTTGATCAGGCTCTCAGTCGACGATCCTCTGCGGCTGTCAGTGGAGCAGGGCCTGTTACATCAGGGTCCCGGGGTGATGGAGGATCCCTCCCCCTTTGGTCTTACGGCCTGGCTATTGAGCGGCAGCGTCTGAGGAAGAAGGGCTTCTCAGACAAGGTCATCGCCACTATGCTAAGAGCGAGGAAGCGCTCTACTTCTACTGCTTACGCCAGGGTTTGGCGTATGTTTGCAGCGTGGTGTGAAGCAGGCTCACTTTCTCCCTTCACTGCTCCAATTTCTTCAGTGTTGGCGTTCCTGCAAGAAGGTCTGGAGAAAGGCCTGTCGCTCAGTTCCCTTAAAGTCCAGGTAGCGGCTCTGGCTTGCTTCAGGGGCCGCCTGAAGGGTGCTTCCCTGGCTTCGCAGCCAGATGTGGTGCGCTTTCTCAAGGGAGTTAATCACCTGCGCCCTCCTCTGCACTCAGTGGTGCCTGCGTGGAATCTCAACCTGGTGCTAAGAGCGTTGCAGAAGCCGCCTTTTGAACCCTTGTCAAGGGCATCTCTGAAAGACCTGACGTGGAAAGCAGTCTTTTTGGTGGCTATCACTTCAACCAGAGGAGTTTCCGAGCTCCAGGCACTCTCATGTCGAGAGCCTTTTCTGCAGTTCACTGAGGCAGGAGTGACTATTCGCACAGTGCCTTCCTTTCTGCCCAAGATTGTTTCTCGCTTCCATGGGAATCAGCAGCTCTGTCTCCCTTCCTTTCGTAGGGAGGACTACCCAGAGGAGTACTCTGCTCTTAAATATCTGGATGTGAGGCGAGTCATCATCAGATACTTGGAAGTGACCAATGATTTCCGGAAATCGGATCATCTGTTTGTCCTGTTTGCAGGTCCTCGTAAGGGTCTGCAGGCTGCTAAGCCTACAGTGGCAAGATGGGTCAAGGAAGCCATTGCAGCGGCTTATGTGGCCGCAAGGAAGGTGCCGCCTATCCAGCTGAAGGCTCACTCCACGAGAGCTCAGGCGGCCTCGATGGCAGAGGCCGGATCAGTCTCCTTGGAAGAGATATGCAAGGCGGCAACTTGGGCTTCGGCTCATACATTCTCCAAGCATTACCGTTTGACGGTGGCTGCACGGGCGGAGGCCCGGTTTGGAGCTTCAGTGTTGAGGTCAGGGATTTCAATGTCCCGCCCTGGGTGAGTACTGCTTCGGTACATCCCACCAGTCTATGGATTGATCAGCTTGATGATATGGAAGGTAAAATTATGTATAATCATACCTGATAATTTTCTTTCCATTAATCATAGCTGATCAATCCATAGCCCCTCCCAGATATCTGTACTGTTTTTATTCTGGTTGCATTTCAGGTTCAAGGTTAGTCTTCAGTTACTTCAGAAAGACTTCGTGTTCAAGTTTTTTCACTTGGATTCTTCAAGAGTTGAGACGAGTTTGTGTTACAGTGAGCTGCTGCATTCCTCTCCCCTCCGTTTTACGGGGCTGGATTGAGATTTAAATTCTGCCGGCACTCCCTCCCGCTTCGTGCGGCTGTAGGGCAGCTTTGTACCCCTCCCGCTTCGGCGGTGTTAGGGTCAGTCAGCTCCTCCCGCGGTTGCGGTTGCAGGATAAGCCAGATCCCCCCGCATCGGCGGGTGTGGTGTCCCTCCCCCGCTCCGCGGGGATGAGCTGGACGGATTCCCCTCCCCCACTTGTGTGGGGATGAGCTGGGTTAATTCCCCTCCCCCGTTTCGGCGGTGGTGAGCTGGGCAGAGTGTCCCTTCGTGGGTGTAATTCTCTAAGTGCTGAGTCCTGCGGATGGAGCTTTGATATCGACATACTGAGGAGTTTCCGGCAGCACATGACCACATATAGGGAGGCAAAAGTTTGCTCTCTATCTCCACCTGCTGGTAGATGGACACAACCCACCAGTCTATGGATTGATCAGCTATGATTAATGGAAAGAAAATTATCAGGTATGATTATACATAATTTTACCTTATTACCATGAATTGTCGTGAAAAATATTGAACTGTGAACCATAAAACCAGGTGGAACAAAAATAACACATAATAACAGGTAACCGAATATGGATCAATTATAAAACTATCTAAATATTTGTTCACTACCTGAATAGTGCCCGGAGAGTACAAGTAATATAGCTGCTCACAGGTTATAAAAAATAACTTCACAGGGCCTCAGCAAAGAGATCTTTGTCTCTTTTCTCCCAGACTGAAACTGGAGAAAAATCTAGTATTTCCTAGATGAATTTGAGCTCCTGGGTCAATCAGAGCCCAGAACAACAAGTTTTAAAAATAGCTGGCCATATCACTACAGGTTACATCTTACCTGTGTTAACTAAAGAGGGAGCAGTCATTTCTCGGTAACAGCTTTAAACATAAACATGCATCACCTGCTGGCCAAACTAGAGAAATACACTCCAAGAAATAATTAATACAGTTTTACAGGCTTAAAAACCAACTGTTTTGTCACATTACCTTACTAGATGTGAAAACGTTGGCTAGGCTCCCACCTTCACTTTACATAGGATATTTGTCTCATCTGCTAACCCGTGTTAACATGTTGTAGTACAAGTTAATGCACAGGAGTGTAACTGATCCCATGCCGCTCCCTGGTGCCTCCACATATTGTACCACAGCCAAGAGGAGGTAGCAGTTGGGGAGTAATTTCAGCGTCCCGTGCAGTACTCCCCTATCTCAATGCGTGTTAGCCCAATGAGTTAACTCCCCAATTCTCCCTCCCCCCTCAGCAGTTACCAGGAGTGTTCTGGGGGGGGGGGGGGGGGCAAGAATGAACCCTGGACATGCCTGGCCAGTTTCCAGGTGACTGACCCCTAGTGGTGGTCTCACAGTACTGCTGCTAGGGAATCAAGCCCTTATTTAAGAGCTGTGTTGCTTAAGCATATGCCCGTCTCTGAAAGATAAGACATCTTTTGACTGTCATCACACATGCTGACTTACTTAGGTGTTAGGTTCACCAGAAATAAAGGTGCTAATGCAGCTATAAGGTGTGAATATGTTTTTAATTAAAAATCTTTTTTTTTTTTTTTTTTACTCCAACATTCACTAAATGATGACATTGTAGGACTGTATGGTCAGGTTTTCTTACACAGAACAATTGTAACTATCAAATTACTTTCCAGCATGCAAGCAACAGAAAAAGATGTTGGTGCTATGGATGGTGTGAACGGGCAAGAAGGGAGCCCTGCCATGGCAGATCCACAGATAGAGCCTCCTCAGACGTCCAGCAAATCTCAGGCCTTTGACCTCTTCAGCCTGGTTATATCTTACAAAAGACTTCTGCTTTACCTGGAGCCTCTCACTGATGCTTGGGAAGGAATTAAATATCTGCTCAGGTAAAAGCACATCTTAGCAAAGACTTTCTTTTGGTTATAGCACTTACACTCATTTGGTAAACTTTAGTCCAACAAAGAAAGGCTAACTCATGAAAATCACAAATAAAGTCAGAAAAGAATTTATTGATTTATACCACAGTAGTAGTAAATTGTTGTATTTAACTGTGTGCACACCTAAATAAAGTACATGTGTAGTTTCCTGCGTGGACTTGGACAAATTTTCTAAGCAAAAGCTCTGCTTTGAAAATTACTTCAGGAAACTTTTGCGCTTAGATTTATACCTACTCTGTGGTACCCACAAATTTTCCATGATGGAAACTTGTTTTTTGGCAGTAGACAACAAGCTCAGGAAGCTTGTTGCGAGTACCTTAAAATTTAATATATGTTCTTGGTGAAGGTGAGATCTTTGATCTAAATGAATTGTCAACTCTGCCCCAGCTTTGGACATTTAGCTAAATGGGACAATCATTCAACTACATCTTGTATACAGTGTTGCTTTTTCATGAGTTATTCATTACAGCTACTGGCTAGTAGTTAGCTACGACTGATAGTTCTTTATGAATCATGATCATTCTAATGATCTCCCTGGGAATATTGTCTAATTCATACCGGAAATAGGCTAGGTACCTGGTGAAAGTTTGACTACCTTGGATTTAGTTATCTCTCTGTGTTCTAAAAGTTTTTATGAGCAAGTCAACTGTGTTGGCTTTTTATTCAAATTTAAATAACTTGCAGGCTAATTTGGTAATAGGCTAACCAACTTAGGCAGTAAGTATATGCATAGCTTGCACTAATTATCAAAAGGAAAGTATGTACATATTGTCCCTTTGAAAAATTACCCTGCTGAAACTATGCATGTGTATTTACACCTGCTAATAAATACGCTTGCAATTTTACAGAACATTTATGTGCATACTTTTGAAAATCCAAAAGTCAGCATGCGAGTCCAAATCCCACCTCACCTCCACCCCCAGGAAGGCCTGCCCTTGATTTGAAAAAGTTTTTGCTCCCCCCCCCCCCCCCGATTTCCCCTATTATTTCATATATGTGACCATCTTTGGGAAAAGGTGACAAAAGAAACAAAAAAATGAGATTTTAGTGAATTCCGTTAGAGCAAACAATTTGTAAAACAACAGTCCAAACCCCATCCTTTTATGTGAAAAAAAAAAAAAAGTTACAAAAGTTCAAATATGTAAATTTGCAGACTGACATGAAAAGTTGGCCATTCTGAACATTTAGGGGCTCATTTTAAAAAGAGAAAAACATCCAAAAGGTGGCATAAAGCAACATTTGTCATAAAAACGTCCAAATTAGTATTTTCAAAAACAATTTTTTAGACATTTTTGTATGAAGTCCTTCACAAGAGGACATGTCAGGGGCATGTTAAGGGCAGGATCTGGGTGTTCCTAACACTTTGATGTTTTTCTGCCATAATGGAACAAAACAAAAACATCAAGGGCTATGTTGGATATTTTGATCTAGACCTGTTTTATTAACGAATAAGCCATAAAATATTGCCCTAAATCACCAGATGACCACTGGAGGTAATCAGGGATGACCTTCCCTTACTCCCCCACTGGTCACTAACCCCCTCCCACCCCTCCAAAAATGTGATTAAAATCATTACTTGCCAGTCTCTATGCCAGCCTCAGATGTTATACTCAGGTCCATCAGAGAAGCATGCAGGTCCCTGGAGTAGTGTAGTGGTGGGTGCAGTACACCTCAGACAGGTGGACCCAGGCCCATACCTCTCCCTACCTGTTACACTTGTGGTGGAAACTGAGCCCTCCAAAACACACCAGAAACCCACTGTACTCACATATTGGTGCCCCCTTCACCCATAAGGGTTATTGTAGTGGTGTGGGGTTCAGCAGACAAGGGAGCAATGATGAGACGTGTACCTGGGAGCATTTATTTGAAGTCCACTGCAGTGCCCCCTGGGGTGCCCCATTGCTGTCCTGGGATGTCTGTGTGGCCTGTCTTCTAAGAATGCTGGCTTCTTCTACATCCCAATGGCTTGATTTTCTGCTTTTTTCACTTGGACTTTTTTTTTTTTTGAAAATGGACGATAAATGCACGATTTTCACCTGCATACATACCTCAAAATAACTATTTTCTATCAACAAGCAGGACTATTAGGAACATAAGTGGGTGACATCTTTAGACAGTTCCGAGACAGAACCACTATGCTACAGCTGAGAACTTAATGTGAAGTTCTGAGCATGCAGAGTCCTTCTTGTGCACAGGCAGCTCCTTGTGACTCTGGGCAAGTCACTTAACCCTCCATTGCCCCAGGTACAAATAAGTACCTGTATACAATATGTAAGCCGCATTGAGCCTGCCATGAGTGGGAAAGCGCGGGGTACAAATGTAACAAAATTAGCGAAGATTTTTTTCACTCAGCTGAATGGATGCAAAATAAAGCTCTCCTGTAAAATCTCTGCTGTTTCGGCAATGCTGTTTTCACTATTTTTCCTTTTAGTAGTTTTCTTTTAAAGAGGCATTAATATGTTGTTGAATTCAAGTTTTAGACCCTGCTCAAAATGCAGTAGAAAGATCCAGAATTTTGATACACCTGCTAAGTACCTTTTCTCCGAGGACAAGCAGGCTGCTTGTTCTCACTGATGGGTGACGTCCTCGGCAGCCCCTCCAATCGGAATCTTCCTAGCAAAGTCCTTTGCTAGCTCTCGCGCGCCCGCGCGCACCGCGCATGCGCGGCTGTCTTCCCGCCCGAAACCGGCTCGAGCCGGCCAGTCCCTTCTTTCGTCCGCACTCGGTACGGCTGTGTTTTTTGTCGTGTCGAGCCCCGGAGAGTCGACCTCGCGCGTCCGTTTTATATTGACGTGTTTTTCTTCGAAAAGTTCTGTAAATTTGTCGGGAAGTGCTCCGAAAACCCCCTGGGGTCTCGTTTTCCCTTCCCGTATTTCCAGTTTTTGCCCCGGTAAGTTTTCTTTCGTCGTCGGGGTAGGCCTTCTTTCGGCCTCGGTCGAGATTTTTTCTCCCTTAAAGTTTTGGTGCTCCAAATTCGTCATTTCGGATTTTGACTTCGCCGGCGTGATTTTTCCGCCCATGACCTCGAAGCCTTCCAGCGGCTTCAAGAAGTGCACCCAGTGCGCCCGGGTAATCTCGCTCACTGATAGGCACTCTTCGTGTCTTCAGTGTCTGGGGGCCGAGCACCGTCCCCAGAACTGTAGTCTGTGTTCCTTGTTACAAAGGCGGACTCAAGTAGCGAGATTAGCCCAGTGGAACGTTTTGTTCTCGGGCTCTTCGTCGGCATCGGCACCGGGGTCATCGTGTGCATCGACGTCATCAGCGTCCAGACCTTCACCCTTGGCTGCCAGTGCATCGAGTGCATCGAGGCATCGGCCCTCTGCATCGGCGCCGAGACATCGGATAGCTGCATCGACGTCGGTGGTACCGGGACCTCGTCTCCTGATGTCGTCGGACGGTGGTGCATCGAGTGGAGTGCAGGTGAGGGCTGTCCATTCCCCTGCTGGTGGCGGTGAGCCCTCGGGTGGGTCTCCTCCTACCCTGAGGGCTCCTGCGGTACAGCCCCCCCGAGATCGACCCTCTTCGGTCTCGGCCCCGAGGAAGCGACGGATGGATTCTACGTCCTCCTCGTCGGTGCCGGGGAGCTCCGGTGACATGCTTCGGAAGAAGTCGAAGAAGCATCGACACCGGTCCCCTCCCCGTGTCGGCACCGAGAGCTCTTGGTCGCCGAGGGAGTCGGCACCCAGCAGGCATCGGCACCGAGAGGACCGCTCACCCTCTGTTCAGGAGGTGTCGATGCGCTCCACTCTGGACAGCCCGGAACAGCCTCCACGCCCGGAACAGGTTCTGACGTCGACGCCTGCATCGACCTCCATGCCTTTCTCTGCAGCCGCTCTGAACGAGAGCCTCCGGGCCGATCTCCCAGAGATTCTGGGAGAGCTGTTGTGCCCTACCCCTCCGGTACCGGCGGTGCTTGCGCCTCCGGTACCGTCGAGTGTGGCGCCGGCTGGCCCATCGCCCGGGGTGAGGTCCCCGACGTCAGTACCGCGTGCGGTGCCGACGGCGGCCACCTCCCAGGAGGGCTCCCCGACTACGTCGGCGGAGGGAGCTTTGCCGATGCGGGCGAGGGAGTCTACCTCTCGACGCCCCCATCGTGGACATGGCTCCACGGAGTCGAGCCGGGCGCGGTTGCAGACGCAGGTCCGTGAACTTGTGTCTGACACCGAGGGTGAGGCCTCGTGGGAAGAAGAAGAAGACCCCAGATATTTCTCTGACGAGGAGTCTGAGGGTCTTCCTTCTGATCCCACTCCCTCTCCTGAAAGACAGCTTTCTCCTCCCGAGAGTCTGTCTTTTGCTTCCTTTGTCCGGGAGATGTCTACGGCCATCCCCTTCCCGGTGGTTGTGGAGGACGAGCCCAGGGCTGAAATGTTTGAGCTCCTGGACTATCCTTCTCCACCTAAGGAAGCGTCCACTGTTCCCTTGCACCATGTCCTGAAAAAGACATTGCTTGCGAACTGGACCAAGCCACTAAGTAATCCCCACATCCCCAAGAAGATCGAGTCCCAGTACCGGATCCATGGGGACCCAGAGCTGATGCGCACCCAGTTGCCTCACGACTCTGGAGTTGTGGATCTGGCCCTAAAGAAGGCTAAGAGTTCTAGGGAGCATGCTTCGGCGCCCCCGGGCAAAGACTCTAGAACCTTAGACTCCTTTGGGAGGAAGGCCTACCATTCCTCTATGCTCGTGGCCAAAATCCAGTCTTACCAGCTCTACACGAGCATACACATGCGGAACAATGTGCGGCAGTTGGCGGGCTTGGTTGATGCTCTTCCCCCCGAGCAAGCCAAGCCTTTTCAGGAGGTGGTCAGGCAGCTGAAGGCGTGCAGAAAATTCCTGGCCAGAGGAGTGTATGACACTTTTGATGTTGCGTCCAGGGCCGCTGCTCAAGGTGTGGTGATGCGCAGGCTCTCATGGCTGCGTGCCGCCGACCTGGAGAATAGACTCCAGCAGCGGATTGCGGACTCGCCTTGCCGTGCGGACAATATTTTTGGAGAGAAAGTCGAACAGGTGGTAGAGTCTCTCCACCAGCGGGACACCGCATTCGACAAGTTCTCCCGCCGGCAGCCTTCAGCTTCTACCTCTACAGGTAGACGTTTTTTCGGGGGAAGGAAGACTGTTCCCTATACTTCTGGTAAGCGTAGGTACAATCCTCCTTCCCGACAGCCTGCGGCCCAGGCTAAGCCCCAGCGCGCTCGCTCTCGTCAGCAGCGTGCGACTCAGCAAGGCCCTGCGGCTCCCCAGCAAAAGCAAGGGGCGAGCTTTTGACTGGCTCCAGCAGAGCATAGCCGACATCCAAGTGTCAGTGCCGGGCGACCTGCCAGTCGGAGGGAGGTTGAAAGCTTTTCACCAAAGGTGGCCTCTCATAACCTCCGATCAGTGGGTTCTGCAAATAGTCCGGCAAGGATACACCCTCAATTTGGCCTCCAAACCTCCAAATTGTCCACCGGGAGCTCAGTCTTACAGCTTCCAGCACAAGCAGGTACTTGCAGAGGAACTCTCCGCCCTTCTCAGCGCCAATGCGGTCGAGCTCGTGCCATCCGGGCAAGAAGGGCTGGGATTCTATTCCAGGTACTTCCTTGTGGAAAAGAAAACAGGGGGGATGCGTCCCATCCTAGACCTAAGGGCCCTGAACAAATATCTCGTAAAAGAAAAGTTCAGGATGCTTTCCCTGGGCACCCTTCTCCCCATGATTCAGCAAAACGATTGGCTATGCTCTCTGGACTTGAAGGATGCCTACACACACATCCCGATACTGCCAGCTCACAGACAGTATCTGCGATTTCAGTTGGGCACACGCCACTTCCAGTACTGTGTGCTACCCTTTGGGCTCGCCTCTGCGCCCAGGGTGTTCACAAAGTGCCTAGCTGTAGTAGCAGCGGCGCTTCGCAGGCTGGGGGTGCATGTGTTCCCATATCTCGACGATTGGCTGGTGAAGAACACATCCGAGGCAGGAGCCCTGCAGTCCATGCAGATGACTATTCGCCTCCTGGAGCTACTGGGGTTTGTGATAAATTATCCAAAGTCCCATCTTCTCCCAGTGCAGAAACTCGAATTCATAGGAGCTCTGCTGGATTCTCGGACGGCTCGCGCCTATCTCCCAGAGGCCAGGGCCAACAACTTGTTGTCCCTCGTCTCGCGGGTGCGAGCGTCCCAGCAGATCACAGCTCGGCAGATGTTGAGATTGCTGGGCCACATGGCCTCCACAGTTCATGTGACTCCCATGGCCCGTCTTCACATGAGATCTGCTCAATGGACCCTAGCCTCCCAGTGGTATCAGGCTGCTGGGGGTCTAGAAGATGTGATCCACCTGTCCACGAGTTTTCTCGAATCCCTCTATTGGTGGACAATCTGGTCCAATTTGACTCTGGGACGTCCTTTCCAAATTCCTCAGCCACAAAAAGTGCTGACAACGGATGCGTCTCTCCTGGGATGGGGAGCTCATGTCGATGGGCTTCACACCCAAGGAAGCTGGTCCCTCCAGGAACGCGGTCTACAGATCAACCTCCTGGAGTTACGAGCGATCTGGAACGCTCTGAAGGCTTTCAGAGATCGGCTGTCCCATCAAATTATCCAAATTCAGACAGACAACCAGGTTGCCATGTACTATGTCAACAAGCAGGGGGGCACCGGATCCCGCCCCCTGTGTCAGGAAGCCGTCAGCATGTGGCTCTGGGCTCGCCGTCTTGGCATGGTGCTCCAAGCCACATATCTGGCAGGCGTAAACAACAGTCTGGCCGACAGACTGAGCAGGATTATGCAACCTCACGAGTGGTCGCTCAACTCCAGAGTGGTGCGCCAGATCTTCCAAGCATGGGGCACCCCCTTGGTGGATCTCTTCGCATCTCGAGTGAACCACAAAGTCCCTCAGTTCTGTTCCAGGCTTCAGGCCCACGGCAGACTGGCATCGGATGCCTTCCTCCTGGATTGGGGGGAGGGCCTGCTGTATGCTTATCCTCCCATTCCTCTGGTGGGGAAGACTTTGTTGAAACTCAAGCAAGACCGAGGCACCATGATTCTGATTGCTCCTTTTTGGCCGCGTCAAATCTGGTTC
Organism: Microcaecilia unicolor; assembly: GCF_901765095.1. Lineage (NCBI taxonomy): Eukaryota > Metazoa > Chordata > Amphibia > Gymnophiona > Siphonopidae > Microcaecilia > Microcaecilia unicolor. The sequence continues at coordinate 53,240,286 of NC_044035.1, forward strand.
CCTCTTCTTCTGGAGTTATCCTCCGAAGAACCGTGGAGATTGGAGTGTTTTCCGACCCTCATCACGCAGGACGAAGGGGCTCTTCTGCATCCCAGCCTCCGGTCCCTGGCTCTCACGGCCTGGATGTTGAGAGCGTAGACTTTGCCTCTTTGGGTCTGTCAGAGGGTGTCTCCCGCATCTTGCTTGCTTCCAGGAAAGATTCCACTAAGAGGAGTTACTTCTTTCTGTGGAGGAGGTTTGCCGTCTGGTGTGACAGCAAGGCCCTAGCTCCTCGCTCTTGTCCTACACAGACCCTGCTTGAATACCTTTTGCACTTGTCTGAGTCTGGTCTCAAGACCAACTCTGTAAGAGTTCACCTTAGCGCAATCAGTGCATACCATTACCATGTGGAAGGTAAGCCGATCTCAGGACAGCCTTTAGTTGTTCGCTTCATGAGAGGTTTGCTTTTGTCAAAGCCCCCTTTCAAGCCTCCTACAGTGTCATGGGATCTCAATGTCGTTCTCACCCAGCTGATGAAACCTCCTTTTGAGCCACTGAATTCATGCCATCTGAGGTACTTGACCTGGAAGGTCATTTTCTTGGTGGCAGTTACTTCAGCTCGTAGAGTCAGTGAGCTTCAGGCCCTGGTAGCCCAGGCCCCTTACACCAAATTTCATCATAACAGAGTAGTCCTCCGCACTCACCCTAAGTTCTTGCCAAAGGTCGTGTCGGAGTTCCATCTGAACCAGTCAATTGTCTTGCCAACATTCTTTCCCCGTCCTCATTCCTGCCCTGCTGAACGTCAGCTGCACACATTGGACTGCAAGAGAGCATTGGCCTTCTACCTGGAGCGGACACAGCCCCACAGACAGTCCGCCCAATTGTTTGTTTCTTTTGACCCCAATAGGAGGGGAGTGGCTGTAGGGAAACGCACCATATCCAATTGGCTAGCAGATTGCATTTCCTTCACTTACGCCCAGGCGGGGCTGGCTCTTGAGGGTCATGTCACGGCTCATAATGTCAGAGCCATGGCTGCGTCGGTAGCCCACTTGAAGTCAGCCTCCATTGAAGAAATTTGCAAAGCTGCGACGTGGTCATCTGTCCACACATTCACATCTCATTACTGCCTGCAGCAGGATACCCGACGCGACAGTCGGTTCGGGCAGTCAGTTCTTCAGAACCTGTTTGGGCTTTAGGATCCAACTCCACCCCCCGAGGGCCCTGTTTGTTCTGTTCCAGGCTGCACTCTCAGTTAGTTGGTAAATTTTTTAGGTCAATCTCAGTTATGTCCTCGCCGTTGCGAGGCCCAATTGACCATGGTTCTTGTTTTGAGTGAGCCTGGGGGCTAGGGATACCCCATCAGTGAGAACAAGCAGCCTGCTTGTCCTCGGAGAAAGCGAATGCTACATACCTGTAGAAGGTATTCTCCGAGGACAGCAGGCTGATTGTTCTCACAAACCCGCCCGCCTCCCCTTTGGAGTTGTGTCTTCCCTTGAAGTGTATTGTCTTGCTACATACTGGACTGGCCGGCTCGAGCCGGTTTCGGGTGGGAAGACGGCCGCGCATGCGCGGTGCGCGCGGGCGCGCGAGAGCTAGCAAAGGACTTTGCTAGGAAGATTCCGATTGGAGGGGCTGCCGAGGACGTCACCCATCAGTGAGAACAATCAGCCTGCTGTCCTCGGAGAATACCTTCTACAGGTATGTAGCATTCGCTTTACGCTTGGGTGCTGATAGTGATCAGAGGGAATGTAAACTTTGTGATCAAATATTGCCACGAGCATGAAGAGATCCTCTCAATCGCCTTCAAGAGAATTTCAAAAGTGCAGAAAGAAGGCTTTCACCTGCTTCTTGAAAAGAACTTAATCCTTTAGAATATCTATTCAACTTTTGCATTTCTTTTGATCCAAAAAAATCTGGTATGTTAGATGCAGAAAAGGACTTTAGCAAATTAGCTTGCTCATGTGTACAGTTCTGCTTTGAACAAGTAAATGCTCTTCTCAACTCCAGGGTCAAGTCTTATCAAATTAAGAGCTAGTTAATTCCTGGAGGAATTCTACGCAACTGCACAATACAGAATTTTCCTCAGAATTCCCCACCTGTGCAGAATTTTGCATTTACTGCACAGATTTCTGTGCAGGCACTGGTGTGAGGGGCTTTTCTCATTCCTTCCCCAAGAAATTGCAGTGGCAAGAGGAGAAGGTGAGTGGCTCAACATCGGGTCACATCTTCCTGCTCTGCTGCCTTAGGTGGGTCAAATGAAAGTGAGGTCTAGGCAGAGGAAGAGAGAGTGGCCTGATGTGCAGGTGTTCAACTCATCTTGCTGCTGTGATATTGGTAGGGAGCAGTGGGAAGCTGGAGCAAGCAGTGGATAGGTGTGCCATGGGGGCAAGGTCACTGAAGTGAGGTAGGGTGCATGAGGGGTGAGGAGGCAGCTGAAGCAAGTAGGTGAAGTTGTAGCGTGGAGGTAGAGGTTGTTGGGGCAACAGGGACGGTTGGCCACTAGAGCAAGCTGAGGGGGTGTTAGGATAGGGGTTGCTGGAGCAAGGTGGGGGTGTGTACCATGGGGATGGGGGATTGCTTGTGCAAACTTGAGATGGAGAGTAACTGGAACAAGCTGGAGGATGTGTGTGTGTGACATGGAGGTGGGGATCTATGAAGCAAGCTAGATAAATAATGGGGAGAATAATGGGGAGGGGGAGAAATGAGGAGATGTGTGTGAGGGGAAGTATGTGTTGGAGGTGGGAGGGGAGTAAGATGGAGAAGTGGGGTCTATGTCTGGGAGATTGGGGAGAAGGAGAGGTGGGGTAAGTGAACATGAGAATAGCCATGTTCATTCAAGGGAACCTTGGGAATACACAGAATTGGAGATCTTCTTCCTGGGAGTTGGAGAGAGAATGGGGAGGCAGGGAAGGCTAAGGGGTGCACAGAGAGACTTGATAGAGGAATTCAGAACAAAAAATTCACAAATGAAGTATGCAGAATTTTCTACATTTTTGCGCAGAAATTTACATTTTTAATGCATAATTCTCCCAGGAGTGGCTAGTACAGCGATAGAGGCTCTGTTAAGTCTGCCTCATAGAATACCATCTCCAACATAGCTTACTTGTTCCTCACTTCATATTTAATACTGAACATTATTGTTTGGATCAAGCTTCAGCACAGGACATTACCTTTGGTCAAGTCTAACCCTACAAGCCAACAACTCTTGCAATTGATTATGTTCGCTGCTCTAAAGACTAGAATGATATCAAATGGAGCAGTCCTAAGCTTGGAAGTCACCCACTTGTGTTCCTCACTCAGTCCTGCTTGTTAATGGAAAAAGCAGTGTTGCTTACCTGTAACAGATATTGTCCGTAGACAGTAGAATTGATAAGGCACACAACTCTTTCCATCTCCCTGAGAGTTTGCTTATGCTGAGCTTTGAAACCAATGGAAAAGCTGAGGAGACCACTGTGCACTGGAAGGGCCAGGCATGCTTAGAACCTTACACTAAGTTCTGAAGTGTGGGAGAGCAGTTCCATCCTGGAACCATCGGATGATGTCAACCCCTTATATGATAGTATGTGGTATGCCTTGTAGTAAATCTCAAGCTCTTGATATACTAGTTTAAAAATGGCCTATGGTTTTATTTTGAGACCTTGTTAGATAATATTATAGCAATAATTCTTTCTTTGTAGGTGGCAGATGCCCATATGCTCTCTTCTGACTTGCTTTACCCTTAATTTCCTGCTGCTCACACTACATAAAGGTAAGAGTTTTAGCATAATTACAAATGGGTACAGAAGTGATTACCAACTGATTAGGTGTTATAGGGGGTTGGAGCCAGTATCTGTGTGTACTGCACCAGGGGAAGATAATTCCCCTCTTTCCCCTTCCCCTCTCTTTAAAATTTGAGCTCACTTTAGTTGTGAGGCGAGGAGGTAGCATGGGGCAGAAGTGCTGGTTCTCCTAAGGATCTTCTGGGGCTGGGTAATTGGTCAGTCAATATGGGGATGAGGAGGCCAGGGAGCCAAAGCATCTCTAGACAGAAATATTGGGGATGGCAATAAGAGGAAGGCCAGAGTGACATTTCTATACATTGTGTTCACCTCCACATCACTGCCCTCCCCCTGCCTTTAAACTAACCATGAAAAACACTAAAGAAAATCTCCCAAGAGCTTTCTGTGCAAAAAGAGCTCTCTCTCCCCCCCCTCCCCCCGTGCCTAGTATCAGCCATCCACGAATCTACTATTGTAACTGATGGTTGAATGATGCTAATTCTTCTACATGGGATTGAAGTCTGTATTCTATATAGGACTGGACAGCATCTCAGTTTACAATCTGCACCTTCAGTTCTGTAACACACAATTGCTCGACATTGGAGGTAAGACCATTACTTTTATAACTCACCATACCATACTCGTCTCGGGCACAGTAACACACTTGCCTGCCAGAACCTATACAAGAAACTTATAACATCATAATTTCCAGAACTCAAATTACAACAGCTCTGCTTTTGAAAAGAGGATACTGCAAATATTTCACCAGGTCCTAAAGCATTAATACACTGGCCATTGGGAAAACAAAGCAAGCATCACTACCCTGAGTGCCAGCTGTGTGGGTGCAGTAGGGGCTGAGCAGCATCGATATTGAGCAGACACCTCCGTTGTGTCCGTGAAGGGGTAATGACTGAGTTTAGCAACCCCTGTCAAATCCCTGTCATTTAAAAAAGTTGCTTCTTATGATCCTTGTTGCAGACTGCCTACACAAAAAACTATACATACAAAACATGGATAGATCCTCACTTAATACAAAATAAAGGACTGCAAATCAAGAATAAAAAAAGGAAATGTGAACCCCTCAAAAAGCTCACTCTAGGACCTGTACAACAATACTAGTAAAAGAGAAATAGAAATGCATTTCCTCCTGTACTATGCAAAAATAGATACATATCTCCTAAAGTTGACACATTCTAGTCATTAAGGGGCTTATTTTTGAAACAGAAAAGCATCCCAAAAGTTTTTTTTTTTTTTTTTGCCAAAACGTCCAAATTGCTATTTTGAAGATGTTTTTCTATGCAGTTCGTATGCATTGCATCCAATTCACAAAGGGGCATGTTGGAGGCAGGATTTCTGCCATAATGGAACAAAGCAAAAATGTCTAGGGCTAAAAGTCTACTCCTGTTTCAGTCACACCTAGGTCACAAAAAGGTGCCCTAAATGACCATTGGAGGGATTAAGGCATGATTCCTCCCCTTACTTCTTAGTGGTCACTGACCCCCCCCCCCCCCCCCCCCCCCCCCCCCCCCCCCCCCGAGATGTGAAAGAAACAGTGCATACCAGACTCTATGACAGCTTCAAATGTTATGGTGAGTCCCATTAGAGCAGCAAGCAGGTCCCTGGAGTAGCCTAGTGGTTGATGCAGTGCACTGCAGAGAAGGAGACCTAGGCCCATATCTCACTCTAACTGATACACGTGTGGTAGAAAGTGTGAGCCCTCCAAAGCCCACCAAAAACCTACAGTACCTACATATAGTGCAATTGGGCAGTTCAGGAAGGAGCTGAAATCACTCTTTTTTACAAAGGCGTTTCAAGTCACGATGTAGGAGGCTTCTCACTGTACACTGTTAGTTGCAGTGTTTGTCTTTTGATATGTGCTGTCTCAGTGCTGCTGATTACAATATAAGGGGGTAATGGTGAGATGTATACTTGGGACCTTTTATGTGAAATCCACTGTAGTGCCCCCTAGGATGCCCCATTGCTCTTCTGGGGTGTCTGTGTGGCCAGTCTTCGAAGAATTCTGGCCCCCCCGTACGTCCCAATGACTTGTTTTTGTGTATTTTTCTCTTGGGCTTTTTTTTTTTAATGGTCCAAAAAGATAGATACACTGAGCACAAAAACATCTTGCAAATGGCCATTTTTGAAACAAAAAGGTAGATGTTTTTCTGGTATAAAAATCGCTGTGTTTGCCACTTAATTTTTAAACGTTTTCAGCAAAATGCCCAAAATTGGATTTAGATGTCATATTGAAAATGCCCCTCTAAATATTTCTTTGGTTGTCTGGGCATTTTAATTTCCTAATTGGGTTGGTGCCAGTCTCTTTCACTTTCCTTGTGGTGATTTCCTAACTTTTTTTTCCAAGGTCTTCTTTCCTTTTCTTTTCTTCCCTCCCGTCTTTCCTTCATCTGACACTGATCCTCCCTTTTCTTTTTCCATTTTTTTATCTCTCCGCCCAGGGTTTTGTCCTCTAATCATCAATCCCCCACTTCCTTCCTTGATTCCTTTTCTCCCTATGTCTTTTGGCCACTCCCCAGTTCCCCTTTTCTGTCCTCTGCATCCACCCACTTCATCTGCCTTCCTCTAACTCTCATTCCCTCAACAGACCCAGCTCTTTCCCTATCACTGAACCCCTTCTGACATGTAGGCCTTTTCTTCTTTTTCTTCCCCCCTACTTAGCTTTCCTTTCTTCCTCTTTCAAATACACACACACACCTTTTGTAAACACAATTTTACCGGCTTCTTATACACACATTTGCACATATTTTATAAAGTGTACACATAACCGACAACTCCTCCCATGAGGATGCCTCCACTCAAGTCATATAAATTATGCGCATAAATTTACAGGCTAGAATTCTCAGTTTAGTGTTCGTTTTGGACCTATCTTTGACTTAGGAAAACCAGATTGGAAGATTGGTTAAAAAAGCATTTCCCTTCACTAAAATGAGGGTGCAGAGTGTGGTGGGAGCTGCTGGGCTGCAATATTTGGAACAATAGTGGCAGTAGTATGACCAATTTAATGAACAATACAAAGACGCTCCATACTTATTTTGAGCAAGTTCTAAAGCAGTGTTGAGAGGTTCTTTCATTGCCAACACTGCCCGGAGAGCTAAGAGGCAGATTGCTGCCCTGGTAAAGTTGATGGAGCAATTGTAAACCTTCTGGAAAGCCAAGATAAGGGGTTCTGTTAACTTGTAGGTTCTATGTAGGAATCCATAGCAGTCCAGCTTATTCTCTTCTCCCAATTGATTGACATTTCATAGGTAGGGTTGGTGCAGTTTGAGCTCTTAAACTTGGTGCTGGTATGGGAGGCTTCTGAATGTCCATGTGCAGGGTTTTGTGTCACACCAGAATTTGATTTTCTTTTTCTATGATGAGTTTTAAAGTGAAAGATCCTATTTTTACTCTTCACATGTTTATCGTTTATTAGCTTTTGCTATCCTGCCATTGTTGCAAATGCAAATCATAGTGGCTAACAAAATACAAATAACAGCATTTAGGAAAAGAACTCCATAATAATAATAAAAAAGTAAAAGACCACCCATAACATGCAATCATCATCCTTAAGTTACTAAGGGGTCCTTTTACAAAGCCATTGACCTAGCAGCATTCACAGTTTCGGGAATAACATGTATAGAATGTTTGTACATTTGGGAAGCTGCCAGGTGCCCTTGACCTGAATTGGCCGCTGTCGGGAACAGGATGCTGGGCTTGATGGGCCTTTGGTCTTTTCCCAGTATGGCATTACTTATGTACCCGTGCGGTAATCATGTAGTGTGCGCCAATGAGGCTGTTCTGCTGATTACTGCTGGGAATGCCCCCCACGGGAGAAAATAGAAAAATATTTTCTACCGCAGGATTCATCGTGTGCCAAACTCGTAATTACCCCGGCGGTAGTGCCGATTTGGCGCTCGCTACCCGTGTGTTAGTCCTCTCGCAGCTTTATAAAAGGGCCCTTAAAACAGTAACACATTAAAAACAAAGAAACAGTAATTATACATACATTTCTCAACCTCTGGTCTCTGGTAGTTCCCTATGTGTGCCATTGAATGAAAGCTTGACTCTGTTATTATCATTGGTCATAAAAAACCTTAATTATTTTTAATAAGTAATGTGCACCAAGATACATTTATGAAAACTTGCAAATCATCCTTTTTTTCTTTATCATAAAGTATTTTAAAACAAGAAAACCAAGCTCTTAGCTTAAATGTCAGAGTCCCAATGGGGATCTCCGTTTCACTTATTATAAGCTTCTTCAGGGAAACTAAGCGCAAGCCACCATAGATTTAAATCTTGATGATTTTTTTTGCAAACAAAGTGGCATATAATGTTTTCATAAAGGAGGTTTTTTATGACCAGTGATAATAACGGAGTCAAGCTTATGCTGACACATTGCTGACATAAGAAGAGTGTCACAGCAGACTTTTGAGGTCTTTTTCCTCTTTTTATTAATGAGATTTTTAATGGTTATTGTGCTGTTAGTTAAATTATGATTTCAGCTTTTATTTGGTGTTTTGATACTAAACTCTTTGAGGTTGCTGAAAAATGTCCCTATTTTTGCTTTGGATTATTATTAGTAATCACCATTTTTGGGGGTATGTAATTTCACTTTTTGATCCTTTGGTGTGTGTTCTGTATTGTAGGCCACACACACCGCACTGCTTTGCTTAGCATTGAGTTCAAAAAGTTTCCCTGTGATCCCATCAGACCACAAAACCTTTTCCCACATGGTTGCAGTGTCCCTGAAGTGATCTTTGCAAATGCTATGCAGCACATGATATGGGTCTACTTTTGCAGTGACCCCTTTATTGCTAGCTTTCCATACAACCCATGTTTGTGGAGTAATCTTGAAACTATTAAAGTCATTCTGGCCGATATTTAAAGCGAGTTAACTGGCTAGGAATGGCCGCTGAACGGTTAACTCGCTTGTGTGCATCTATCCAGTCATTTTCAGTGGCACTTAACCGGTTAGTATCGCTGAACATGACCGGTTAGTGCCAAAGTGGAAGCTGGCAACTTCGAGGGTGTTCCAGGGACATTTCAGAGTCGGAGTCCAGTTAGCTCCCGATATTCAGAGCTAACCGGCCATGTTTAGCGCATAAATAGTCGTCCTGTCTTTATGTGCTAGCTCATGGCTGGTTAAGTCTGAATATTGACTTAACCAGACATGCACTAACCAGTTTTTTAAAAAAGTGGAAAGTCAATGCCAAAACCCGCATAGGGCCCAGCATTGAATTTCCAGTTTTAGCACCAGCGGTGGACAAAAAAAAACCGCAGTCTGCCGCCAGCTGAATATCGGCCAGAATGTTTTCACTAGTCTCAGCTAGAGACCCCTGTAATTCTTTAAAAATAATTTTAGGCCTCATTGTGACCTTCCTCAGCAGTTTTCTTATCTCACAGTTACATATTTTGGAGGTCTTGGTGGTGCCCAAACTGTTTACCACTTTTTCTTTATAGACCTGAGAGTTCCTCAAGGGATTATCAAACACACTGAGATTTTCATATAGCCTTCTGCTAGTCTGTACTTTTTGAATGACTGTATCCCAGAATTATTTGGCATGCTTAGACTTTTGCTTCAGACTCACTTCATACATTAGAAACAGCTTGATTCTTTATTCAGGAGTATTTCAATGAGCTCAGCTACTGTGATTGGGCACAGATGGGCCCTACTTAATGCATTATCGACCTTGTTAAGGCAGCTTTTGGAACCACAGCTAATTTAGGTTTGCTATAACAAAGGGTGTGAAGACTTATATCATCAAGACTTTTGATATCTTTTTAAATATTTCTTGAATATTTCTATAATTGTTCTTTCACTAGAATACATTGGGCAGAGTAGTGAAACAAACTCCTTCTTTAGTGCATTTTGAATTGTGTTTTTTAGACGGTAAAAAGCAAACTACACACACGGGGGTGAAGACTTTACAAGAAATGGGAAATAGTTGGCACAGTGGGTGACTGGTTGAAGCCACATTACCAAAATATATGCATGTTCTGATGGGCTGAATAATTAACTTATTGGTGGACAGGATTCTTTTCCCAGTGTGGCATTACTTTTAATATTTCAGATGGGTATGTGCCAGTTTATTACTAGACTAGCTAATCTATTCGTTTCCTGTTGGATTAATATTCTAGGTGCTTGGTTCACTGTGTGTGCCCTTTGCATCGCAGTGCCTGCCTTCTTGACGTACCTTCAGGAGATTTCTCAAGCACATCTTTCTGAACCAGAACTGGCCAGAAGGAAATACTATAGTATCCGCCGTGAAGACCTTCAGAAAGTGAAACTTTCCCGTCAGGAAGCTGTAGCTGAGGTCAAAAGTTTGTAAGTACTTTAAATTTTTAAGTACTTAAAATATTTTTCTGAAGAAAAAGCTGAAATACCTAAAGACAACTTGATAAACCAACCTCTTTTCCTAAATACATCTAAAGAGTACGGGAAATTGTATGTTTTTCTACATAGATGTGTAGAATCCTTTTGAACTCTTGTTCTCCCTCTTCAACCTTATTGAACCCCCTCCCCCCTTTCTGAATTCCATTTGGATAAATTCTACATAACTGCATAGCAGAGAATATGTGCAGAATTCCCTTCGTATGATGACTTTTCCTATTTGGCTGAGGGGAGGTGGGTAGAGAAATACCGGCATCTGTAGACCTGTGGGGAAGGGAGTATGCAGAAAGTGTGAGTTGGGCTAGAAGGCCAGGAAGGAGATAGGCCAGGGGTGGCCCAAGGCAATCTGCTGCCTGAGATGGTGCCCCCAGAGTCCAACATCTCTCCCTTCACACACACCCTCTCTCTCTCCCCCAACTACCTCCGTCACCCCCCCCCCCCCCCCGGCCATGCACTGGGTTCTCCCCCTTCCTTTCTCATCCCCCTTCCCCAGGTCTACCTTTTTTTTTCATTTTCCAAAAGTCTGCGGTAGCAACGATTCCCATAAGCTGCCCTGCCGCCATCATCGGCTTCTTCTCTCTACTGCAGCCTGCCTCTCTTATATAATTTCCTGTTTCCTCAAAGGTGGGCCGCAATATAGAGAAAAAGCCAGTGCCAGCAGCAGGGCAGTGTAAGGGAATTGCTGTTGCTGAGAAATTTTGAAAAACAAAAAGAGAAGGTAGACTCGAGGAAGGGGGTTGAGAAAGGAAGTGTGTGTGTGTGGAGGGGGGGGGGAGAGAAGCCAGACTCTGCCCTCCCCTTCTTCCATGTCCAGCATTTCTCCTCTCTCCCCTCACCCTCCATGTCCAGAATTTCTCCTCTCCCATTCCCCTACATCTGTGTCCAGCATTTCTACTCTCACCCCTCTCCTCCATATTCAGAATTTCTCCTCTCCCCCTCCCCTCCATCTGAGTCCAGCATTTCTCCTCTCACCCCTCCCCTCCATGTTCAGCATTTGTCCTCTCTTCTCTTCCCTCCCCTCCCCTCCATCCATGTCCAGCATTTCTTCTTACCCCCTCCTCTCCATCCATGTCCAGCATTTCTCCTCTCTTCCCTCCCCACATCCATATCCAGCATTTCTTCTTACCCCCTTCCCTTCATCCATGTCCAACATTTCTTCTCCCTCTCCTTCCCTCCATGTCCAGAATTTATTCTTTCCCCTTCCCTCCATCCATGTCCAGGATTTCTTCTTACTCCCTCCTTTCCATCCATGCCTAGCATTTCTCCTCTTTCTCCTCCCCTCCATGTCCAGAATTTCTCTCCTCCTCCACTCCATCCATGTTCAGCCTTTTTCTTTCTCCTCTCCATATCCAGAATTTCTCCTTTCCCCCCTCTTCCCTCCATGTGCAGCATTTCTCCTCTCTCCTCCCCTCCTCTACATTCATGTCTAATATTTCTCCTCCCCTCCTCTTCATTCATGTTCAGCATTTCTCCTTCCAGCTCCCCTCCTCTCCTCTCCATCCATGTCCAGCTTTTCAACTCTCACCTCCCCTACACCTCCATCCATATACAACATTTCTTCTTATCCCCTCCATCCTTGTCCAGCATTTCTTCCCTCCATCCATGTCCAACATTTCTCCTCTTCCCTTCCTCTCCTCTCCATCCATGTCTGGCATTTCTTCCTTCTCCCTCCCTTCCCCTGCATGTCCAGCACTTCTCCTCTCTCTCCTCCCCTCCATCTATCAGCATTTCTTCTCCCATCTCTCCCCTCCATCCATGTCCAGCATGTCTCCTCTCACCCATCACCTACATCCAGGTCCAGCATTTCTCCTCTACTCTCTCCCCTCTCCTCCATCCATGTCCAGCATTTCTCCCCTCCCCTCTTCATCCATGTCCAGCATTTCTCCTCTGTCCCCTCCCCTCCATACATGTCCAGCATTTCTCCCCTCCCTCCGACCTACCCACCCAACCTTATCCACTTTCTCTATTTCCTCACCTCCCTCGGTCCAACATCGCCCCCTGCCACCCAGTATTTGTCCTCAAACCTTCCTCCCTCTCTTGCTGCCTGCCTCTAAGAGTCCGTACCCCCAGCAGTAAACAGACAGTACTAGGCCGGCACCATCGCTAACTTCAGCAGTAAGCAGCCTTCATGCCCACGCGCTCAGTAAGGTCCTGTTGGTTCCACCCTCTCTGACACGTATGCATCAGAGGGGTGGTACCAACAGGACCTCCAGGAGCGGATAGGCTTGAAGGTTCCTCTCTGCTGAAGTTAGTGTTGGTGCCAGGCCTAGTACTGTCTGATTATTGCCGGGGGCCCGTACTCTCAGAAGCAGGCAATGGGAGAGGGAAACGGGATTAGCCCTATGGCGACGCCTGTAATGAGGAGCAGGTAAAAAGGTCCCGGTACCAGCACAAAAAAAGCCCTGGATATATTGAGACAAATAAACATAAACAGCAGCAGAAATTCAAACTATGCTGTGCTGAAGAACAGGAGGATAAACTGGTGGTTGCTCTGGAGAACCTGCATATTAAAAGAGTATTTGTTATTGATCATCTCCCAGCCTCCATTGCCTATTGAGAACATGATTTCCAAATGTGATTACCTATGTGCATATTCTGACCACTTTCCTGTTCTTGTTCCTCTGTCATCCTTTCTGTCTTCCTACTGCAAGGTCTATTGTGTTAACTTTCTTTTGCTTGTGTAAGATCAACCTGGATTACAAGGACTAATAGTTGGAGTTAAAGGATAAGTATGTATGATTGGATAACAAGTTACTTGTTAGAATTTTTCATTGTCTTTTTCTTTCAGTTTAATTCAGCTGGAGGGTTTATTAAACATGATGTGTAGCAATTGCGAGATGGTGTACAGTCTCCTGTACTGGAAGAACCCAGCTTTATCATTTCAGTAAGTTGCAGGAATGTGGAATTTTGAAATCCCTATGAATAGTTTTAGCCTGTGTGACTTGCACTTTGTACTCTGGTCTAAATTCAGTGAATGGGCGCCAAAGAAAATGCATGCTGTACACTATTCTAAAAACAGTGCTCCGAATTGGGTGACAGGTATAGAATAGCGATCCATACCCAGCTTTTAGGCTCAAAGATTTATACTAGCTGAACACAGGTGTAAATCCCCGTACCTACATTAGGCTTAGATCCCTCGGATTCTATAATAGTGCGCGAATCTTTAGTGAATGCTCCGACCTGCCCATGCCCCTCCCATGGCCATGCCTCCTTTTCAGTTGTGCGTGCATCTTTATAGAATAGCGCTAGCAAGAGCCGTGTGCAAATCCAAATTGGTGCAAATTAAAGTCAGTAATTGATAGCACCCAATTATTGGTTCTAATAGGCTCTTTACTCAAATTGCACATGCAAATTGGGCACATGCCCAAATTTACTTGCACAGTTTTTTTTTAAAATTTGTATGAAGTCTTTATTTACCATTAAAACATAACAAAAGGCTCATTGAGCAAAGCTTACAGTGCACTGTTTCTTGGTTTATACAAGCAAGCAAAAGCACCTGGTGCACCATTATCCTACAGTTTTAACATCCATATAATAACCTCAATTAACTTCAAAATTTTTTTTATTTTTACACATAAATTTATCCCCTTCACTATACCTTCCCCTCCCCCCACCACATCCCTCCAACCCAACCGTCCCAAAGAAAAGCCTCTTGAAAACTTCCACCCATGCACAACTCTCATAACTCACACTAGTCACACTGAGCACTGAGAATGAAAAGTTTCCATACCGAATGCCATTTTACTTGTACAGTTTTAAGCAGCATTTATAGAATTTCCTTGCATGTTCCAAGCATAGGAGCCAACTTTTCAAAATTATTGGGGGTGCTAAGCCCAATGAAAAGAACACCTCTCTGGACACATACAAGGAATTTTCTCAATAGTGGGGGTGCTCAAGCACCCACAGCACCCACAGAGTCGGCTCCAATGGTTCCAAGTAATCATCAGAATTTTCAAATCTGCCTGTAACCACTGCATGGAATGGATCCTCTTAAAGGCCAAGCCAGCTCTTTGTATGCGGCGGTAAAAGTGGAAGCATCATGTTCTTTTGAAAATGTCTTCTTTTAGATGGCTTTGGGGCCTTAATGCCTGAATTAGCACTTAGAGGTTAACCTAGTAACACATAAAAACTACCATGGACCATCTAGTCTTACCAGCAAGATGGCTAGAATCAGAACTGCTGCTCTGTGCCTTTGTTCAGAATTGTACCTGCCGCTCTGTACAGATTTCAGCCCTCCATATCATTTGCTTTGCTTTGATCCCATTCTCTTACTGAATAGGGGTCCTCTGTGTGTATCCCACTCCAGCTGTTCTAAGCAGCCGCTTAGATTTAGGCATTCAGAATGCACGTAAATGCTAGTATTCAAATCATGTATGCATATGTTGACACACAAGTGCGTAAAGACCATGTATGCAATCTAGGCATGAGCATTTATACCAGCTCTATGGCTAGTTTAAGTGATTGCGCCTAAAATATAGCTACGCTTTTGACTTACACATATTCACTAGAGGGCATAAAGCTTTTTGAGCCAGATTCTATAAATGGCGCTGAAAATTAGGCACTGGGAAAAATTCACTCTCAGTGCTATTCAATAAGGGGCACAACGGGATGAGTGCCCTTTATTGAATAGCGGTTAGTGCGGATTTCCACACTCATCATTGGATGTGAGGACTTATGCCTGCTGAAACCTGGTGTAAATCCTGGCACTGAACTTGGGTGCGGATCTCCATTATTCTATAACACTGCGCCTAAATCTTGTGATCTGCCCATGGCCACACTCCCTTTTGAGTTGCGTGCGATCCAATTTAGACGTCCGTTGCTATAGAATAGCACACAGCCAGAGCTGCGCGAAGATCATAATTAACGCCAATTAAATGTTTTGTTAACTTCAATAATAAAATTATTGGAGCCTAGTAACGAATCTGGGATCAATGCCCAATTTTAGGTGCCAAAATTTGAGCACCCTTTATAGAATACAAGGGTTTGTGAATTGTGTTTTTAAGTGCCTACTTACTAAGCAGCATTAGGTGATTAATTTGGTTCATGGGCTAGATTCAGTAAATGGCATCCAAAGTTTGGCACTGGGATGATCTGCGCTAAAGTAGTATTCTGGAAAGGGTGCTCTGTTAGCTTGTAATTGACTAATTAGTTTAGTTGTGGATCTGGGATTTGCACCCAAATTTGGGCGACCTATACAGAATCTGGAGTCAAATGACTAATGCAGTGGCTCCCAAACCTGGTCCTGGAGGCACCCCAGCCAGTCAGGTTTTCAGGATACTTACAATGAATATTCATGAGAGAGATTTGCAAGTACTGCCTCCACTGCATACGAATTTATCTCATTGTGGATATCCTGAAAACCTGACTGGCTGGGGTGCCTCCAGGACCAGGTTTGGGAACCACTGGACTAATGTATGTCCAGATTCAGAAAATGGTGCCAAAAAGTAGGCACCAGGAAAAATTTGCACTCCGTGCTATTCTATAAAGGGTGCCCCGGGCTGAGCATTCTGTATAGAATAGTGCTTAGCACGTATTCCAGTGTCCAACTTTGGTTGCGAGGACTTACCACCAATTGAAACCTAGTATAAATCCTGGTGCACAATGTGGGCACACAGCCCCCAAATTCTATAACACTGTACATAATTCTTTGGAATTCTCCTGACCCAACCATGCCCCTTCCTTAGCCACACCCCCTTTTGGGTTGCACACGAGAGGATTTGGGCACGGATCTTTATAGATCTGCACACAAAAGTAAATGAGAGCCAATTAATGTCAATAATCAATTGTTAAAGGCTCATTCATTTATTTGCACATATAGCTCAGGATTGCGCACAATTTTGGGTGCCATTTATAGAATCCGAGGGTAAATGCCTAACATGGAATTTTATGAAAATGAGGAGCGTGTACACTGTAGCAAAGTTATTCACCTGTAACAAGTGTTCTCCGAGGACAGCAGGCTTCTCACATACCCTCCCACCTCCCCTTGGAGTTTTATTCTTTAGCTATTTTACATGACTGAGGGACCCATGCTTGCGCATGAGGCTGGAATGCACCAGTGCATATGTTGTGAGATGCTTCTAGAAAATTCTACATTAATCTCGCTAGTCAGTATCCATACTGGGCTCCGTCAGATGACATCACCCAGCTGTGAGAATACTTGGCCTGCTGTCCTCGGAGAACACATGCTATAGGTGAGCAATTTTGCTTTTCTGCTGTGGTATTAATGTGTGTTAGTGGTTTGTCCTACATATTAACATTGTAGCTGACTTCCCCCTAGTGCCAATCACTCCCCCATTAGTTACCACAGAGATTTTGTACCTATTATGCCCTGACAAACAGGTCCCTAAATAAGCTGCATTGTTGTGTATTAAAAATGTTTGTAAAGAGTAAGGGGTCATGGACTTGATATACAGCCTAGCTGTGGTACAACCAGTGCTTTCTTTGTAGGAAAAAAGGTACCGGTACTCATGGGCAGGGCCACCACCTATGGCTCCGTCCCTTTGATAGCCACACCCCTTATACCAACCGTGGTGCATATAAACAGGCATCATTGAAATATTATACCAGTATAGGAGAAAAAAATAACTTGAATTTTTTTATTATAAATAATTTCTGTAAGATGTTACAGCTGCAGTATATCCAGTGCAAAATAAGATAGCAGATGTAAATTCTCAAATTGGACATATTCCAAACACTAAAATGAAAATAAAATGATTTTGTCTACCTTTGTTGTCTGGTGACTTTGTTTTTCTGATCATGTCGGTCCCAGTCTCTGATTCTGCTGCTCTCTATCTGTTCCCTTAACTCCGTTTCCAGAGCTTCCTTTCCATTTATTTCTTTACTTTCCACCTTTCTTCTTCATTTGTTGCTCTACATCCATAGGTAAAAGCTGGGTCCTTCGCAGACTTAATTGGAGGAGGTATAGAGTGGATCCAGTCTTTGCCTGTTTTCTCCATCCATGTGCAGTTTTTCTCCTCTTTTCCATTTCCCTCATCTCCGTCAGTATGCATCTCCTTCCTATTTTTCCCTCCCATCCATCCATCCATATGCATCTTCTGTCCTTCCTCTCTCTTCCCTCTCATCCATCCATGTTCAGCATTTCTCCTCTCTCCACCCCTCCATCCATGTTCATCTCACTTCCTCTCCTCCATCCGTGTTCATCTCACTTCCTCTCTCTTCCCTCCCCTCCTCCATGTCCAGCATTTCAACTCTCTTCCCTCCATCCATGTCTAGAATTTCTCGTCTCCCCTAAATCCATGTGCATCTCTGTCTTTCCTCCCCTCCATTCATGTACAGCATTTCTCCTCTCCCCCTCCATTCATGTTCATCTCACTTCCTCTCTCTTTCCTCCCCTCCATCCATGTACAGCATTTCTTCTCTCCCCCTCCATTCATGTTCATCTCACTTCCTCTCTCTTTCCTTCTCTCCATCCATGTCCAGCATTTCAACTCTCTCCCCTCCATACCATCCATGTGCATCTCTTTCTTCTGTCTTCCCTCTCCTCCATCTAAGTCCAGCATTTCTCCTCTCTCCCTTCCCCTCCATCCGTGTGCATCTCCTTCCTCTGTCTTTCTTTCCCTCCAGCATTTCTCTTCCGTGCCCTCCACTCCATCCATGTCCAGCAGTTCTCCTCTCTCCCCTCCATCCATGTGCATCTCCTTCCTGTCTTCCCTTTCCTCCACCCATGTCCAGCATTTCTCCTGCCCTCCCCTCCATCCATCCATGTCCAGCAACTCTCCTCTCTCCCCTGCCCTCCCCTCCCATCCATTCCAGTGATTCTCCTTTGCCCCTATCTTTCCCTCCCATCCATGTCCAGCGATTCTCCTCTCCCCTTTCTTCCCCTCCCATCCATGTCCAGCAATTCTCCTTTCTCCCTTCCCTCCCCTCCCATCCATGTCCATCGATTCTCCTCTCTCCCCTCCCATCCATGTCCAGCGATTCTCCTTTGCCCCTGTTCTTCCCTCCCATCCATGTCCAGCGATTCTTCTCTTTCCCCTGCCCTCCACACCCATCCATGTCCAGCATTTCTCCTCTCTCCCCTCCCCTCCATTCATGTGCATCTCCTTCCTGTCTTCGCTCTCCTCCATCCATGTCCAGCATTTCTCCTGCCCCCCCATCCATCCATCCATCCATGTCCACCAATTCTCCTCTGCCCTCCCTTCCCATCCATGTTCAGCGATTCTCCTTTGCCTCTATCCTTCCCTCCCATCCATGTTCACAGATTCTCCTCTTTCCTTCCCCTCCATGTCCAGCGATTCTACTTTGCCCCCTATCCTCCCCCTCCCTTCCATGTCCAGTGACTCGTCTCAGCCTCCACCTGCCCCTGAGATCATTCCAACTCCATCCCCACCTGCCCGCCTCAGGTCCCCGACTTTCCGTTCTGCCCCCTGCAAATCTTCTATTTAGCCGAAGTCGCAGCGGTGAACCGGCAGCAGTGAAAGCATCAAGCAGGCAGGCTCGCCTCCTCGTCGCTTCCCTGCCCTCTCAGCGTGTCCCACCCTTGCGGAAATTACATCAGAGGAAGGCAGGACGCTGAGAGGGCACGGAAGCGACGAGGAGGCGAGCCTGCCTGCTTGCTGATTTCACTGACGCCGGTTCGCCGCTGCGACTTCAGGTAAACAGAAGATTTGCAGGGGGCAGAACGGAAAGTCGGGGAGCTGAGGGCCGGCAGGTGAGCCAGCCCTCAGAAAAAAGGTGCCGGTATGCCATACCGGCGTGTACCGGCACAAAAAAAGCACTGGGTACAACCAAGGGGTATACATATTCAGTAAGTTACATGGTCAATCTATTAGATCTTCTATCCAGAAATAGGTCAGCATCTTCACGAACATACCTTAACCTGCACCTTCCCAATTGCAAAGGACTAAAGTATAAAACATATCATGCATCTAACTTCCCCTACCTGGGATCCCAACTCTGGAATGCTCTACCCAGATACATTCGATCAATTAGTGAATACCTTCCCTTTAGGAAACTATTGAAACCCCATCTATTCAAACAGATTTACCCAAATGACTTGACCTACCATAAGCAAACATAAGCAACCCATCCATTTACCGGTTCATCTAATCATTAACAACAATGGCTCAGAAATTACTTCCTACCAATCTTCTTACCCTCCATGCTCTTCCCCTACCTCTTCTTCATCGCTCCACTTCCTTACCTATCCCTATCCTTTCTCTCATACCTCTTTTATCCCATTTACCCTTGTTCATTTGTCCAACCACACACCTCCTTTGTTGATTCAGATACTACAGATTGTATTCTCTTGTTGCTATGTAAGCCGCATTGAGCCTGCGATGAGCAGGAAAGCGCGGGATACAAATGTAATAAATAATAAATAAATACAGGTACTTTGTCCCTACTGGGCTCACAATCTGTTTTTGTACCTGGGGCAATGGAGGGTTAAGTGACTTGCCCAGGGTCACAAGGAGCTGCAGTTCCCCAGATTCTCAGCCCACTGCACTATTGGGCTACTCCTTCCAGAGACCAGAGATGCCAATCCCGAGCCAAGCCTCTCATTCTCATTCTCAGGCTAGCATTGGGTGTTTCTTTGCCATTGTGGACCTGCCTGTAAAGGTGATTTTATTCTGTTCCTTTATTTCAAAATAGTTTCTATAAACATGAATTTTATTTTTCGTCTACGCCAAGGTTTTCTTTCTTTGCTAGAGTATGTCATTTCCTTTTAAGCAACCAATGTTTATATAGTGGTGACATTATATAGTGCTGAAAACGTACCTCTTCAAACAAGCTTACCCAAACAACCCAACTTAATTCTTCACCAGCACTATCTATACTCCTACCGTCTCCCCCATGTCTCTACCTATTGTCCTACTCTTTATACCAGGGTTACCTCTGTGATACTTTGAACCAAACTTTATGTTGTCTACCTCTGTGATACTTTGTACCATACTTTGGGTCATCTCTGTGATACTTTGTACCATACTCTGTAAGCCGCACTGAACCTGCTATCGAGCGGGAAAGAGCGGGGTATAAATGCTATAAATAAATAAATAAGCTCTGATATGCTTTCTGGTACTTACTGTATCTTGCTTTACAGCATATAGTAACATAGTAGATGACGGCAGAAAAAGACCTGCACGGTCCATCCAGTCTGCCCAACAAGATAACTCATATGTGATACTTTTTGTGTATACTTACCTTGATTTGTATCTGTATTTTTCAGGGCACAGACCGTATAAGTCTGCCCAGCACTAGTCCCGCTTCCCAACCACCAGCCCCTTGATTTGTATCTGTCTTTTTCAGGGCACAGACCATATAAGTCTGCCCAGCACTAACCCCGCCTCCCAACCACCAGCCCCGCCTCTGCCATCCAATCTCCGCTAAGCTCCTGAGGATCCCTTCCTTCTGAAGCTTAGCGGAGATTGGATTGCACCCTAAACATTATAATGGCTCATTATGGTGGTCAATATGAATAGGTAACTGGCTGGACTCGTGATGGATATTAATCTTCAGAACAGGCCTTGAGTTGGGGGCAAAAGGCTCTATGACATTGATTTTGTATTGAAGTGTACATTTTGGTGTCAGTACAATATTCAAAGTGATCTAACCAGCCAGAAACGTCTCCTGACCGTTAAATTGCTTGATGGAGGCTAGGTGCTTATTTTCAGCAGTACTCACTGCTGAAAATATTCAGTTAACACCCAATGGCCCGGCATTGAATTTCCAGGCATAACACTGGCGATGGTCAGCAAAATGCTGAACGCTGCTGGCTGAGTATCGATCCCTTGGGCTTTGCTGAATTTGGGGTGAGAGTAGCTTATCTTTAACAGTTTCAACCCATCCCATTACCCTCTTTCTCATAGCTCATGTGCAGAGGATGGTTGCCTCAGGACACGTTCCCCTAAAGAGTCTGAGTAGGAGCTATGAACTTGTTTTTGTGCTAGGTTGACTTAGCAATTCTCTGCCCCAAACCATTTTTCTTTTTGATGAGCTTTTTTGCCAAAGATTTAACTGAGGCCTTCCTCGGTTGACCCCTGTTGAGCCTTTCATACACCAACCCCATCAGTGACTGCCTCTCTGCTATCTAACCCCAGGTGGGGATCTGTACCTAGAAAAAAAATTCTGGTTTTATTTTTAACTTCATGTTTCTTTGGTTGTTTCCTAGATTCTATGGAACTATATTAGGCTCTGTTTGCCTTTTATATCTCCTTCCCTTCTGTTGGGTTTTGGTTCTCCTCAACAATACCCTATTTTTCGGCACCAGTGATTTCTGTAGAGGTAAGAATGCAGCACCTCTGATTCTGACTAATCCTTTGCTATTTGGAATCCTGGACCTGTACTCCGATGAATTATTTTCTCTGCACTGTTCTCTGTGGTGGGGAGAAAGGTGTCTAGTAGTTAGAGCAATGGGTTAGGAACCAGGGAGTTCGAATCCTGCTTTTGCCACTGACACTTCTTGTGATCTTGGGTAAATCAGTTTCTCCAAGGACAAGCAGGATATTGTTTCCCACATATGATTGGATCCTAATGTCCGGCCATGTTTATAGTGTAAATTATGCTAAAAATATACCATTCTAAGGGGTTCACAAACATTCTCAACACTTAACTGCTTTGTTTCTACAGCTTTCCTTTTAGTTTAAGCAAATTAGAGAAGACAGACAACCTGCTAAATTTAAAATCCTAATCAAAAATAACTTGCAGATGAGGTGCCTCATTATTATAATGTTTTAAAAATGTATAGGCTCTCATATGCCTTAAGGTATGGAGACACACATTCCTTTTATATGACAAATCCATCTATCAGAATGCTGCAAAAGGGGGTTTGCAGCTGGTAGTCCAACTGAACGGAATAGACTCCCAGTGGGATTACAGGTGATGGGAAATACTATGGGCTTCAGGATACAACTGAAAGTATTTGGGTCTATATTCAGCTGCCGTGGTCAGCGTTAGTAACCACCAGCTGTGGCAGACAAAATTTATCTGAATATCCAATGCCACTATCTAGCGAGTGGCCACATAAGGTAGTCAGCACTGAAAATTCTGTATAGTGGCTATGTTCAGTCTGCTGTCCAGATAGGGGCCCTTTTACTAAAACTTAGCTTGTGTTAATGGACATTAGCGCACTAAGGGCCAGAAGCACTAAACCTAACGAGCCCACAACTTGCATTTTAAACTGGTTCCAGCCAGTTTAAAACGCAAGTAGTTTACCAGGGGCATGCACTAAGGGCATTTTCCCTGTCATGGTAGCAGGCAACGAAAACGGAATGCAAATTATACAAAGGCTATTATAATGAGCTGCACTACCGTTGCAGCTCATTATAATGAGATGCACTACCGTTTTTCCGATTCCCTTACTGTGGGAACCCTAACGGGAGGTCTGCACCTCTCGTTAGGGCTCCTGTGAGGGAATTGGAAAGGAAAAGGGCCCCAAAAAAAGGTAAAAAGAAAAAAAAAAAAGCAGCGAGCGCATGTGAGGGGCGTCCTTTATGGACGTACTCTGCCTGCGCTTGTGAGGGACGTCTTTTAATTGTCTTTTTGCCGTTTTTTTTTTTTTTTTTTTAGTTTTGTCTCCCTGGCGCTGCTCACCTTCTGTAGCTGTGCGAGGAGAAGGGAATCGGGGACGTGCGAGTCGATCCGGAGTTCGGGACGTCCCTTTCCATTATGCTTCTCTTCCAGGTCTCTTCAGCCAATCAGAGTGCATTTAGCTGACACCAGCAAGCTAGACGCGCTTGATTGGCTGAAGATACCTGGAAGAGGAGCATAACCGAATGGGACGTCCCGATTCTCCGACTGGCTACCGAGGTAATGGTGAATGCAACGGAGCTACAACGAGTAGCTCATTTGCATTCCCTTTCCTTAGTGAATTCTCATTCCCTACCGATTCACTATGGAATCGGTAGGGAATGGGAATTACCGACGACTTTAATGCATCTGGGCCTAAATGCTGCATGTCCTATTTTATACCTATGGGCTATGAGGCACTTTAGCGCATGCTAATGTCTGTTAGTGTGTGCTAACATTTAGTAAAAGGGCCCCATAGAATACTGTCCTAAGTTATCTGGTTAAGTTATACAAATAGCAGACTGAATATTTCCACTAACGAGAAATTCCTGGACTGTCCTGGTTCCTCCCTGGCACTATCTGCATAATGCCAAAGTGGTCAGTAAGGATATTCAGAGGCACTATCCAGATACAGATTGCTAAATTCTAGTCAGCAGCACTTGCCAGATAGCAAATGCTGTTATCCTCATAAATGCTTTTGAATATTGACCTAATTATTTTTTAGACAAGGAGGAGAGGGAACTCAGTACCAAAAAACAAAGGATACAAAGAATAGAGACTGGTATGGGCCACAAGCAACAAGAGAGCTAAAAAAACATCAACATGATGATGGTTCAGAAGAATTTTATTGACGCTAACTCAACTAGCACAATGTCTGCATCTCTCACCAGAGACAAATCCACTTCTTGAAAAAAGGAAGTGCATGTTGACAGCTGCTAAAGCACACACACGCACTTCCTTCATGTTTCAAGAAGTGGATTTGTGCTCTGGTGAGACTTGTATGTGTGACTGACCTACTAGGTTGTTTGAATTAATTTTGGTTTGAGGAATGCATTACCATTGATGCAGGCTTTGTACTGAAACACAATCATTGTTGGGTTAATTTCACAAAATATTTCTGAATCATCATCCAGTGGTTTTTATAGCCATCTTATTGCCTGTGGCCCATACCTGTCTCTCTTCTATATCTGAATATTTTTTACACAGACATTGGCAATACAAAGAAGAATCAATGCTTTTATATTTCTAGGAACTAGATATTGAAGTTACATTTGGGGGACTGTAAAATAGTCTTCAAAGAGCTGGAAATGTTTTGTGGTAATTAATATACAGTATATTGTAATTAAGTATGTACAAATGTTATCCACCTAGAAAGTGAAGATACTTACCTATAGCAGGTATTCTTAGAGGACAGCAGGCCAGTCATTCTCATATATGGGTGACGTCATCCATGTCACCCAGTGTGGAACACTTTTACAGCATATTATAGCTTTAAGAGCACGCACCAGCATCCCTACTGCATATGCGCACTGCTTTCCCACCTGTCGCAAGAGTGCGGGACCAGCATTCTCTCTTCATACATCATAAGGAGAGAAAGCGCTGTTTGTGGCTCCTCACAGCGTCTGGTGCGTTGCTGCTTTTTGAGTTCTTTTTGTGCCTCCCTTTTGGGTATTATTTGCCTGGTTTTGTTTTTTCCTTTTTTGGGGAGCTTTTCCTTCCCTCCCTTTATAGTGTTATTTAATTTTTTCCCACTTTTAAGTTTTTTTATTTATTCATGCTCACGAGGCCCACTTAGACCAGAGCTTCATTCTGGATTTTCCCTGAGTATGACATGGCCTGCTTGTCCTTGGCGAACTATGGATAGGTGGACTAGACATTTTTTAAATAAATTAGTAAGGAGATTTCCATCCAAGGAGAACTAAGTGACTTCCAGTACCCTTATTTCCTCACTTTGAATATTGCTTGCTGGTATTTCTATTTTCTTTGAATACTGTTTGTTATTGCTTTCAGTCTTTAAGGGTAAAAGGAGAAATTATGTCTTACCTGAATTTTCTTTTCTTTAGTCAGCGACACTGTTCTGAACAAATGGGTGTTATCCTTTCCTACTAGAAGGTGGAGGTAGAGAAAACTGAATTCTGCCAGTGACATCACTAGCATAAGCTAAGATGCTGCTTGGAACAATTCATTATCTGCCCAAGCAGTAGAAGGTCCCTTTGTAACACACCCATTCTCCATCAACCACTGTAGCTGCAGTGATAATCAAGCGAGCAAAATACCACAAAGTGGCACTCGCTACTCCGCAGGATATAGCCATAATCATGGGAACATGTATAGCTGCAATCACAAAATCAATTTCTCTCTTTTTTTTTTTTTTGAAGCACTGAAAAAGAGCACACCCAGAACCTCCGGGCTGACTTCAGAAAAGTGTCATTAACTAAAGAAAAGAAAATTAACAGATAAGAAATAATTTCTCCTTTCTTAACATCAGCTCCACTGTTCTAAACCAATGAGATATTCCAAAGCAGATCTATTAGGTGAGGGAACACAAGGCCTCCCTCGAATGACAGCTCTGCCAAAATCCAAGCGAGCTCTGGCCAGCATGTTCAATCTGTAGTGGTGGTTAGCAAAGGAATGAAGCGATGACAAAATTGCCACCCTGTAGATCTTTTTAGGGGACACTGCCCGGCCTCTGCCCAGGAAGCTGCCTGAGCCCTGATAGAGTGGGCTTAAAACTCCTGAGGTACTGGATGATTCTTGCTGATTTAAGTGAACTCAACAGCTGTCTTAATCCACTTCGTAATGGAGTCCTTTGAGGCCTCCGGGCCCTTCCGAGGACCATGGAAAGGTACAAAGAGGTGGTCCGTAAGATGACACTCATTCATCTCCTTGAGGTACCCGAGCAGTGTACACTGGACGTCCAGCTTGTGAAGCCTCCGATCCTCCAGCAACAATCCCTGTGCAACAAAGGAGGGCAAACAAATGGAATAGAGACACCACTTCAAAAGAAAGGGCGATGCTGTGTGCATGGACACGGAATCCTCCAAGAAGGAGAGGGATCCCGACATGACAGGGCCTACAATTTGGAAACCCTCCTAATAGTGGTGATGGCCACCAAAAATACTGTTTTGAGGGTAAGATTCTTGATGGAAGCCAAGTGCAGGGACTCATACAGAGCCTACACAGTGCCCAGAGGACCAGACTGAGGTCCCAAGAAAGGAAAAGGAAAGACAAAGAGGGGGTGCAGATGTGCCTCCCCCTTCAGAAACCGAAAGCTAGAGAGATGCCCTACACCTTTCCCTGAAACCTGGACAACACAGTCACCTGGACCCTCAGGGAGCTCAAGGCCAGCCCTTGTTTCAGGCCCTACTGCAAAAAACCCAGAACGTCAGGAACCAGTCCGCTGTTATTAAACGTATTCATTATGCACACATGGTTCGACCATGTCGCTCCCCTTCTTCATCTTGAACACTGGATTCCTGTCTCTGCTCGGATTTGCTTTAAGCTTCTTATATTGGTCTTTAATTGCCGCTTTCCTCATGCTCCAGCATACCTGAACAAACTGCTTATTCCTTACCCTCTCAGTGTTTATGTTCCTCTTATGATAACCTGCTATGTGGTCCCTTACCTTCAACTTTGCACCTATCTCTCTCCCATAACACTGCATTTAGCTACCTAGGCCCTAAGCTCTGGAACCGTCTCTCTTCTGCTCGTAGAGCACTTATGCCTCTACAGTCCATTAAAGTTCTCCTGAAGTCGCAACTTTTCTCTGATTCTGCTACTTTATAAGACTTATTTCCGCTTCTGTAGTTGGCCTCTCCTTGCCCTCATTTCTCTCTTTCCTTTCCTTCCCCCCTTCCCTCCCCTTCCCCATTCTTCCCTTTTATCAGCATTGTATTACATTTTATTTCATGTTGTAAACCGTTTAGTCCCCTTTCAAGGATCAATTTTGTGGTGTATCATATCTACAAATAAATAATAAACCTGAGCCCACCAGGGAGGTAGAGACTGTTCCCTGCACCAGGAAACAAACACATGCCAGATTCTGACATAAGCCAATGAGAGTGCAAAGGGAGTAGAGGCTGACCGTAGACTAAACCAACTCGGGAGGTGATGTATAAAAAACACTTTATTGAATATTCAAGGGACCTGACACGGACTGTGTTTCGACGCACAAGCCAGCAAGACACAGAGGACTCTGGAGCAGAGCAAGGTTGAAGTCACTGCAGGGGAAAACCTGCGCTTCTCTAACAGTTGCCTCTCAATGGCTATAGTGTAAGCCAAAATGGTTGGATCTTCCATCTCTACCAGCCCTTGCTGGAGCAGACCCTGACCCTCGGGCAGTGGAAGCAGGTCCCCAATAGACCCCAGAGATCCACATACCAAGGTTTGCGAAGCAAATCTAATGCCATCAAAACCAGATGAGGATGGTTCACAATCCTGAGCAACAAGTGGCCAATGGGAGGCCATGGAAAGAAGATATAGGGCGGCTCCACTACTGGCAAAAGCTGTACCAGGGCATCTATCTCCCGAGAGGCTGCCTTCACATTGACTCTGGATGGCATCAAGTCAAACTGAGGAGGCCTCCATTGGACCATAATGAGCTGGAAGGCCTAAAGTGACTGGGAGAGTCTACCTGCACATTGCCATTGCCCACAATATGGACCACTGAAAGAGCCTTCAGGGCTGCTGCTAGACTCCTGGTTACACCTGCTTGTTGATGTACACCACCGCCGTGGTGCTGCCTGACATCACTTTAACCACTTTCCCTTCCTAGAGCAGATGAAACTCCTGCAAAGCCAGATGGACTGTCCAGGTCTCCAGGCCATTGATGGACCAGGACATCTCATGGCTTGACCAGATGCCCTATGCCACATGCCCAAGACAGTGAGCTCCCCAACCAATGAGATTCACATCCTTGGTGACCAGCATTCACTGAGGAGGATCCAGAGGGGCCCCTCTCAAAAGGTCCATTGGACTGTCTCCCAGGCCAGACTGATCCTGACCCTGGGCATAAGCAGGAGAGAACAATGGAAGTCCTGAGAGGCTGGCACCCACAAGGACAACAGGGCCCGCTGTAGAGGGTGCATGTGAGTCCTGTTCCATGGCACAACCTCCAGAGTTGCAGCCATGGAACCCAGGAGCTGCAAATAGTGGATGGCAGGGGAAGAGAGGCAGAGGCAATGCTGGATGTGAGGAGAGAGAGAGGGAAAGTGAAGGGGTAATGGTGCCGGGGGGGGGGGGGGGGGGGGAGGGGGGTAAGAGAGAGGGCCAACACAATTAGAAAAACATTAAATGGCAAGACAGCAAAGGTAGAAAAAAGAATTTTAGTTTTATTTCCAAATATTTTATTAATTTCCAAGGATACAAATAACAGGAAAACAATGATTGAAAAACATAGGAAGCAAGAAACACAACAGGTGGGAAAGGAAAAAAGAGAAAGGAAAGAAGAGAAAAAAGGAGGGGAAAGCATCCAGGTGTTTAACAAATAAGTCCTTTGTACTGGTTTAAGGTGTGGCCTGAATAGTTTGGAGGTAGTTGTCCAAAATAGACCAAATGTTTTTCTTAGATACTATCATCCGACTTTTCGCAGCCATGGCGAGCTCAAACTTCTGATGCTGCAGGACTGTATTCCACCAGAAATGAATATTCAGCAACTGTGCGTTTTTCCAGTTTTGCAAAATATGCCGTTGAGCAATAGTGAGGAGAATGTCCAATAGTTTTGATTGCGGGGAGGTCAAATCAAAAGTTGCATGAACGGACTTAAAAATTACAGTTGAATAAGTCAGGTCATCAGTTATGGGCAAAGTTTTTGGATTATATTCCAAACAGCCTTCCAGAATTGAAAGATCGGAGGACACTCATATAACATATGAGAGAAAGTACCCACTTGCAGCGAACAGTGCCAACATTTGTCTGATGAGCTCAGGCCAGCAGTAGCAAGTTTTCGAGGAGTCTAATTGGTTTTATGATATAAAAAAAACATAGACTAAAACCGCTGCAGAGGAAAGAGGTTTCATAACTTTAGACCAGAAACAGAACCACATATTTTCATCTACCACAGACTCTGTATCAAGCTGCCAATTATGTTGAAGGGCAGTATTGAAGTTGTGTGTTGCGTTAATAAAAATTTTATAAATAGATGAAGCTGTGTGCTCAGCTAATACTAGTGTCTGGGCGTTGGCAAATAAAGAAGGCAGTCGAGATGACAATGATGCCAGCTCAACAGATGCCTTCACCCTATGAGTAAGTTGCATCCATTGAAAGAACATAGTAGGAGGTAGAGAAAATTTGGATACCATCTCAGAAAAGGACCAAAATCTATTATCAGCATTAACAATATCAGACAGATAGAAGACTCCCTTATCTATCCACTCTTTCCAAAAGAATGGAGCCTTATTTATTAAGATATGCGGATTATACCAAAGTGACTGATGACTTACTGAGAGGTATTGCTTGAAATCTGTCGAGGTCCAATAGACATTTGACCGTGGAGACTATAATCTGATTAACTCTATGTGATGGAAATGAAGAAGCAGTAAGAAGAAGCGGTAAAGTGAGAGGAGCTACCATGGCCTCCTCCAATTGCAGCCACATGGGCTTGTATTCAGAAGTGCGGAAGAACCATCTGCACCCCTTCTGTGAAATGTAAGATTTATGATAAGTGAGGAAGTCGGGAAATAAAACTCCGCCTTTTTCCCTGGTGCATTTAAGTTTCCTCAAAGCAATTTTTGGAGGCTTATTTGACCATAGAAAGGAAGATAATAATTTGTCAACTTGTGAGTAGAATGGAAGGGGGAAGAAGATCGGAAGCATACTGAGGATATAATTAATTTTTGGAGATATCA
The DNA here is from genome assembly GCF_901765095.1 of Microcaecilia unicolor. Taxonomy (NCBI): domain Eukaryota; kingdom Metazoa; phylum Chordata; class Amphibia; order Gymnophiona; family Siphonopidae; genus Microcaecilia; species Microcaecilia unicolor. Next base: position 53,269,781 of record NC_044035.1, read on the forward strand.
TCATTTTAATAGTTTCAAGCCGGCCCCACCAGGACAAGTGTAGAGGATGCCAGGAATGCAGCAAAGCTTTAAGGGTTTTCAGGATTAAGTCGGAGTTATGATGAATAGAATCTATGGAGTTGGCGTGCAATTCTATTCCTAAGTATTTAATTTTTGGGGTGGCCCACAGCAAGTTAAAAGACTGAGCTATATTCGGAAGCGCTAATGCATTGAGAGGAAATAATTCCGTCTTCTGCTGATTGATTTTGTAGCCTGAAAATTTGGAAAAGTGAGCGATTAGGTCCAGGAGCGTTGGGATAGACTGGTTTGGATCAGAAATATAAAGTAAGACATCATCTGCATAGGCAGAGTACTTAAATTCTAGATCTTTATAGACAATTCCATGTACACATGCATGAGATCTAATTGCAATTAGAAGCGGCTCTAATGTAATATTGAAGAGGTATGGGGATAATGAACAGCCTTGCCTGGTGCCACGGAGCAAAATAATATTCTCTGACAAAAAGTTATTAGTGATTACCTTGGCTATTGGTTTTGCATAAAGAGACTGAACTTTAAGCACAAATTCAGAAGGGCAGCCGAACCAGGTTAGCACTTCAAAGAGAAAGTTCCATTCAACCTTGTCAAAGGCCTTTTCTGCATCCAATGATAAAGCCACAATTGGTTGGGGCTGGAAAGAGGCTATATGCGATAAATGAAGAAAAAGCCTTGCGTTATCGCTAATAAGTCGTCCAGGCATGAAACCTACTTGACAGGGATGAATAATTTTATGCACAACTTTTTAAAGACGGTTGGCTAGAATTTTAGCATATAGTTTATAGGCTGGTAATTAGACACCAAAAGAGGATCTCTATTCGGTTTAGGAATGACCGTTATGACTGCCTCTGCGAATCGACTGGTGGAGGTGGTTTCCGGAGACAGGTCATTGAATAAAAGTAAGAGAAAAGGAGTGAGGTCAAATTTAAAGACTTTGTAAAACTCTATAGGGATCCCGTCTGGGCCTGGGGACTTCCCTAGAGGAGAGTCTTGGATGGCCACTCTAATTTCTTTTTCAGTGATGGGCTCCAGAAGGGGGATGAAGAAATGTGGTAGCTGTGTAAATCTACTTTAAAAGTTAATGTAAATTTTTTAAAATGGAAAATAAGGTGACACCTTTTTTATAGCACAAAACAAACTTTTTGACTAGCTTTAGGGGGCCAAAATCTCTTCCCTCAGGTCTGAACAATATAATGTTATAGTATACTTGTCCTGACTTAAGGAAGGAGGCTTTAAATTTAATAAAGTTAGTGCAATTAAAAGGTATCACTTTATTTTCCAGAGCATCTGAGTGCATGCATACACATGCGTTTTGGCCCTCCAGATGTTACAAAATATAAAGTGTGGCTCCTGATAGAAAAAGGTTGGACAAGCCTGCTGTATACAATACTTTGCAATAATCTAAGAAACCCAAAAGTAGGGCATCTTTAACAAGCAGTTGTTATCCCTTCCTGCCTGCAGATGGAGGTAAAGAAACTGAACTTTCCCAGTGACATCACCAGTATAACCAGTATGCCTCTGCCAAAGCAGCAGATGGTCTCATAAAGCTCGCCCATGCCCCATCAACTACTGTAGCAATAATTAATCACATTTTCTTTTTTTTTTTGAGTCCCGACAGCTGCAGTCTTCCGACACAGGGTCTAAAGATAGAACAGCCTGACTAAAGAAAAGGGAATTAACAGGTATGACTAAATTTCACCTTTCCCAGCATCCCTGCCTAAGCCCAAACGGGATCTGGTCAGTACATCTAATCCATTATGTTTCACAAAGAACTGGAATGACAACCACCTCCTCCACTGAAGCCTGGCTCCAGAAAAGGACCTGAAAATACCTTAAGCATGTTGACTGAGCTGGCAGGAAAGACTGGCTCTTCAACCTAGTCACTTTCAACACTGCAGAGTGTTTCTATGTTGAGGTGAGAAAGCAACATCCAAGTTACTTAATTTAACCAACAAGGAACTAGTGCAGGCCGTGCAGCATCAACCTGCCAGCATTCCCGGCCACATGGAACCTTCCAGGCTGACCACGACCTGGGACCTCAGGGATCTCACCTCCACCTGTCTGGCTCCACAGGATGTGCTATGCCTTTTTTTCCCCTAAACAATTTTTTTTCTTTTTACTTAGCTGTATTCCCTATACCATGGAATAAAGCTACACTAGGCAAACGTAGCCCAATTTTGTTTACCTGGGGTTGCAGGAGAGACCTGGAGGGACCACACAAAAAGGCACAAGGACAGTGGGGGTGGGGGATGGGGACCCGCACCACTTGTGGCAGAACCCCATGAGGCCAAGCCGTATGCCTCACCCAGCGGTCTGCATCATATGATAACTGGGGGCAGCTGAGAAGTGCTCCGTGCTTGACCAGGTCCAGTCTGTGGATCCAGGAACTTGGGAGCTGGCCATTAAGCTCAACCAAGCTGTGTGAAACCTATCTGCACTGCTAGAAGCTAGGCCAGACACCAAAGTGGACTAACCTGAACAATCTACCATCTGCTGGAGATAGAGAAATACTGGAGCTTTCCTCTGAGTACCAGCAAGTTATATTGATGATGTCATTGGGAAAGTTCAGTTTCTCTTCCTCCATCAGCTGGCAGGAAGGGATAACATTCGATTCGCTGTTCTACTGGCAACCAATGGAGATCCTATCACTCTGGAAGAATAGAGTTATAATTTTGTTCCAGGAATTACCCGTGCAACTACATTTTTGAAGCAGTTACAGTTTCCACAGAAGATATTTAGACATACCCATGTCCAAAACATTCACCAGAGCATTTAAATCTGACAGTCAAAATACAAATGTGAATACCAAATAGTCCATGAATGGTACTGGTACTTCTCACCATAGCAACCACCTGTTTTTCAAAAGGTAAGGCAGGCAGGCATCCAACAATAATCCCAAAATCTTAATGTCATCCTCAAGGATCAAATCTGAACTCCCAGCTCAGTTCCTGGACTGCAGCTACTAACTATAGGACTAACTATAGTTTTGTGGAGCCACAAAAACTCTGTATGATTAAGTTTCAGTTTATTCTGCCAAAACCAGCCTTCCGCCCTCTTGAACCCCTCATGTAATCTAATTAACTAATTTTTCACTATTTGTTGACTATATACAATAGAGTTGAACGAAGGTGCCAGCTCTGTGGGTGCTTGAGCACCTCCAGTATTGAGCAAATCCCTTCACTGTGTTTGAGGGGCAATTTGTTTTGAGTTTAACATCCACAATCATGTTAAAAAATTGGCTCCTATGGAGTTGAATATCATCTTCTATTTACATAAAATAGGACAGGCCAAGGTCAATTAACAGCACTAGGGGCTGCAAATAAATATTAAATAAGACCAGGGATAGATCTTTGAGGGATACCACCTCTCAGTGGCCCAGTCAAGGAAAACTGAGCATCCCCACCAAACTCGGCTGCGTCCCATCTGGAAGAGGTAAAACAAAGCTAGTGGGGTCCACACCATCCCCAGTGCTTCAAAACACTACAGCAAAAACTCATCAACAGTACTGAAAGCTGCTTGAAAGTCTAATGATATTATTGTACCTTCCTGGTTCTGATCCAAACCCCTGCACAACTTATCTACCAGTTCCAGTAATGCTGATTCCACTCCATACCTTGCTGAAAAAAAAAAACCTGCCCTGAAGCAATACCTTGACCAACTCCAGGTGAGAAATCAAAAAGACAATAGCACTTACTTGCTAATAAAAGGAAACTAACTAATAAGCCTAAAATGTTCATTTGAAATTTGGTCAATGCCACATCTTTTGGAATGGATGTTATCACAGCCTCCCTCCAGGAACTTTGAAAAATTCCCTCACACAAAGATGTTTTCGTAATAAGCAATGCTGATGCAAATTGCACTTTGGCTTCCTTTATTAGCCAAGCCAGAACAATATCGTAACAGCAAATCCTTTGGTCACAGCCTAACCAGCAAAGTGTCCCAAAGCATTAGAACATTCAGCCCTTCACCTTCCTTCCTACCTCATCATCCTCTTCTGCTCCTGTTACCTGTTAATTTTGCCCCTCTGCAGCATAGCTCCCACAATATTTTGCACCTTATTCTAAAAGCATTGTGATAATTGCACTGCTCTCAAATAATCAATATTAGGATCCAGCCTCCTATGCAAGGAGACCTTTGGGGTTTTACTTCACCAATTCACTAGCTCAAAGAAATCATGCGATTTAGAGACTCCTTCAGATTGATTGCAAAAAAAAAAAAATGCCATTTTCTCTCTTCACCTCTCCTATTATAGTCCCTGGGAACCTAGCTATATGACTCTCTATACTTAGGACGGGGAGTATTAATATATTCTATGTCAAACAGCAAATAATTTGGTGGATATTTACTTCCAAACATATCCAGAATTGTGGTATAGCTTGTTTATAATGCTTTTTTTGTGCATGCAAAACTTCTACCTCCCTTGACAGTAAGAGGGGAAAAGGCAACACACTAAAAAAAACAGTGTTGATGAGATAAATTCAGCTGTACAGTGTCTTCTAGTTTGATAAATTTACAAGGATTACTTAAAAAAAACCTGCTTGTCAGTCACATGAAACCAATCATCATAGGAGCAGTGCACTTGCCATGTTGTTCTGATATTCCTCTTATCAAACCTAAGGCTTGCACATTGCAATACAAAAAAACTAATAATGAATGAGGTTATTGAACACACTGCAGAAAAAAAAAAGTTCACAATCTGAACAGGGCCAGACAGAACTGGAAAAGATAATGAAAACCTGACAATGCCATGTATTGCTGGCATTTTGTGATAGAAACCTGGGGCTGGGTGTTAATTCATAAGACTGCTCAAGGCGAGTGCAGTATAATGCTAGAAGCCTCAGTACAATTTGTTCTTTATGTAAAACTTTGACAGCTGAAATCTGTATGTAATTCGATAAGGTATTATGAAATACAGTGGATTGATCCACTCAAACTCATTAGAATCAGCCAGTCAACTTTCCAAATGCATAAACTGCAACAGACTTAGGGTTTTTCCAGGCTGGTATCTGTCTCCCTAGTTTTGCTCTGAAATGGCCTTCTTGCTTTTCTTTATTCAAGAGGGCAGGATATACAGCATAGATATCTGATGCACTTCCCATTTTCTTTTCTCTACATCTGTTGGTATTCTTTGATGACATGGGCTTGAAATAGGACCTTATTCTATGACTAAACTACTCGGGGGAACTCTTACTGCCAGCAGTGATCATTATCACATTCCCTCTAAGCTGTGTGACTGCACACATTTTTTTTTAAGTGTCCTGCACACCTTTCTACATTCACTTTGCTGGGCTACTGACTTTCCCTTTCTCGAGACTGTTTCCTGTCCATCACTACCTCCAGAGTATAGTATTGATTCATGCCCACTACCAAGTCCTTAGCTTCACTAACAGGAGAAGGAAAAGCTAGTAGTTAGAGAAGTAGCCTAGTAGTTAGAGCAACAGGCAGAGAACCAAGGAAGCTAGGGCTCAAATCCCACCATCTGTCCTTGTAATCTTAGGAAAGTCACTTAACCTTCCATTGCCTCAGGTACAAACAGACTGTAAGCTCTCTGATGGACAAGGAAATACCTAATGTACTTACAACATAACTCACCTTGAGCTGCTACTGAAAAGATGCAAGCTAAATCCATAATCCTGTCCTCCTCCATCCATGAAAGTGACTCCATGAGCTGTGGCAGCAGATGATGACATACACTTTTGTTGTTAGTGCAGCTTAGGGCTGGAGCAGTTCAACATGAGATAGGGAAAGGAGTATTTTTAGACCACTTGGTCAACTCAAGGCAACACAGTGCCCTCAGCAGCATTCCAGCAGCCATCACTACACTGTGGATCATCAAAGCAACTACAGGCTCCTCCTGGCCCTCCTCCAGTTTCCAGCAGCTTAGGAACCCCACATCTCCTCTCTTCTCACTGCAACAGCCTCCAGGGTGCAATCATTTTCATGATTCCCTTTTCCTTGCCACTGTGTTGATTCTGAGATCAAACAGCTAAATGTAAGACCCTGCCCTTTGCTTTAATGGTTGAGGAAGGGCGAGTTTTATGACAGAGAGGCAAATGAAGGCTTGACTAGGGAAGTAGATGTCAATGGAGAAATGGGAGGAGGGTAAAAGAGTGCCTAATGGGAAAGGAAGCCCTATAAATAGGAAATGTCTGGCTTCATGGGGACAAGACAGTAGATACCAAAATTACTAATCAGGGGATAACTCTTTTAATTCCAGAGTCACTTTTAATATCGACTACACAAAGACTCCAGTATTTTTTCTTTATCACAAAAACATTTTATTGTATTGCAATGCCCGCTAACCTCACTAGCACTGCTGCCTACTATTAAACCCTCACACATTCATTCCTCCGCTCACCTTGCACACCTGTATTTAATTTAAATACAAAACAGTTGATTTTACATTTTAAACTGCATACTTATACTGTTTCGTATTGTGCATATGTTTTGCCATGCTTATACATTATATCATACTCAAATAATCAAAACTCAGTCCTGCCAATCCTTTGTAGGAAAAAGACCATTTAGCTGGCAGGACTGAGTTTTGATTATTTGAGTATGATATAATGTATAAGCATGGCAAAACATATGCACAATACGAAACAGTATAAGTATGCAGTTTAAAATGTAAAATCAACTGTTTTGTATTTAAATTAAATACAGGTGTGCAAGGTGAGCGGAGGAATGAATGTGTGAGGGTTTAATAGTAGGCAGCAGTGCTAGTGAGGTTAGCGGGCATCGCAATACAATAAAATGTTTTTGTGATAAAGAAAAAATACTGGAGTCTTTGTGTAGTCGACAAGACAGTAGGCCAGATTCAGTAAATGTGCTCAAAATTTAGGTGCCAGGAAAAATCCCCGCTAAGAACTATTTGATAAAGGACGCTTTGGGCTGAGTATCCTTTATACAATAGTGCTTAGCGCGGATTCCCGTGCCGAGGATTTATGCCTGTCGAAACCTGGTGTAATTCTTGGCATGCAAGCTGGGCACATAACCTTGGTATTCTATAACACACTGCACCTAAATTTTGGGAATGCCCCGACCCACCCATGTCCCTTTTTGGGTCATGCATGAGACAATTTAGGCACACAGTGTTATGGAATAGTGCATGGGCATATGCGTGCACAAATCTAAATTAGTATCAATAATTGATGACACTTCATTAACTCAATTTGCATTCATATCTGTTCTGCATTCCCAAATTTGGGTGATCTATATAGAATTGGGGGGGAGTGTGCTTTGAGGGGGAAGTGGATACCCTTATGGGAAAGAAAATGGATAAATGGGGTGCTTTAGGAAGGAGGAGGGGGAAACAGGCTCATGGCAATTTAAATTCTCTGTCTAGAGCTCACTGGGCATTCTCAGCGGCACTTAGATGGATAGTGCCACTGAAAAAGCCCAGTTAGCACTCAAGCTGAAATTGGCCATTTTGAGGGCATTCCGGGAGCGGAGCTGGCATATAACTGGTTAAGATAACCACATAGATAGGGCCACATGAAACGCAGTTCTATCTTTATGCGGTTCTTCATAGATGGTTAATTGCTAAATATTGCAGAACCGGCTAGGGTTTAGCCGGCTCCCTATACCCGGAAATATAATGCTGGAATCTAGACATGGCCCCATATTGAATTTCCAGATTTAATGCCAGCAGCAGTCTGCAAAAAAGCTGATCACTACTAGCTGAATATAGGGCCCAACTAAGTTAACTGCTTTTACCGGCAAGGGAATCCGTGGGACCGTTAGATCATGAAGGAGCAAAAGACGTGTTCAAGGAGGACAAGGCCATAGCAGAGAAACTGAATGAATTCTTTGCTTCTGTCTTTACGGAAGAAAATGTAAAAGATCTGCCTGTATCCGAAATAGTTTTCAAGGGTGATGATGTGGAGGAACTGAAAGAAATCTCGGTGAACCTGGAAGATGTACTGAGCCAAATTGACAAATTAAAGAGTAGTAAATCACCTATACCGGATGTCATACATCCAGGGGTACTCAAAGAACTCAAGGATGAAATTGCTGATCTGCTGTTAGTAATATGTAACCTGTCATTAAAATTGTCCATAGTACCTGAAGATTGGAGGGTGGCCAATGTGACGCCGATTTTTAAAAAGGGTTCTAGGGGGTGATCCAGGAAATTAACCAGTAAGCCTGACATTGGTGCCGGGCAAAATAGTGGAAACTATTATAAAGAATAAAATTACAGAACACATAGACAAACATGGTTTAATGGGACAGTCAGCATGGGTTCAGCCAAGGGAAGTTTTGTCTCACCAGTTTGCTTCATTTCTTTGAAGGCATGAATAAATGTGGATAAAGGTGAGACGGTTGATGTAGTGTATCTAGATTTTCAGAAAGCTTTTGATAAATTTTCTCATGAGAGAGTCCTGAGAAAATTAGTCATGGGATAGGAGGCAAGGTTCTGGTGTGGATTAGGAATTGGTTATTGGACAGAAAACAGAGTGTACGGTTAAATGGCCATTTCTCTCAATGGAGGAGAGTGGAGTTCTGCAGGGATCTGTACTGGGTCCAGTGCTATTTAACATATTTATAAATGATATGGAAATCAATGATGAGTGAGGTGATCAAATTTGCAGATGATACAAAACTATTCAAGGTTGTTAAAACACATGTAGACTGTGAAATATTGCAGGAAGACCTTAGGAAATTGATAGACTGGGCATCCAAATGGCAGATGAAATTTAATGTGGACAAATAAGACCGAAAATATTATAATGCCTTTGTATCGCTCCATGGTGCGTCCACACCTTGAGTATTGCATTCGGTTCTGGTTGCCGTATCTCAAAAAAGATATAGTGGAATTAGAAAAGGTTCAAAGAAGAGCAACCAAAATGATAAAGGGGATGGAACTCCTCTCATATGAGGAAAGGCTAAAGAGTTTAGGGCTCTTCAGCTTGGAAAAGAGACAGATGAGGAGAGATATGATTGAGGTCTACAAAATCCTAATTGGTGTAGAATGAGTAGAAGTAAATCAATTTTTTACTCGTTCCAAAAGTACAAAGACTAGGGGACACTCAAGGAAGTTGCCTGGAAATACTTTTAAAACAATTAGGAGGAAATAGTTTTTCACTCAATGAATAGTTAAGCTCTTGAACTCTTTGCTGGAGGATGTGGTAACAGCAGTTACTGTATCTGGGTTTAAAAAAGGTTTGGACAAATTCCTGGAGAAAAAGTCCATAGTCTGCTATTGAGATAGACATGGGGAAGCAACTGCTTACCCTGGGATTTGTAGTATGGAGTGTTGCTTTGATTTGGATTGTGACCTGACTTTGCCACTGTTTGGAAAACAGGATACTGGGCTAGATGGACATTTTGGTATGACCCAGTATGACTGCTCTTTATGTTCTTATGTACCACATCCTCAAGCAATGACATTGTTTTATGTCAATGTTATTTCAATGTTCCTCTTTTTCTCTATCGATTTACGATATTATGACAAAATATTAGCACTAGTAAATTAACAGTATATGAAGAAAGCAGAATTAGATAAACTTAGAGCAGAAATTAATAAAACAGGGGGAGGGGGAAGTAAAAGAAAGGCAGAAACATATTAAAGAAAAGAAAATTAAAAGGAAACTAAAGATGAAGCCGGAAGATAGCCCAAGCTATTCAATAATACGGAATCTAGGAGGGCAATCCTTGAGGGTTGCTGAATGAAACCACACCTTCACCAGACAAGAATGCTAAAAGAATATTTGCCACAGAGGCAAAAACTCAGTAACAAATTTTTCAGGTATATCAGAAGCAGAAAGCCTGTGAGGAAATCTGTGGGACTGTTAGATCATAAAGGAGCAAAAGGGGCACTCAGGGAGGACAAGGCCAAAGTGGAATGACTGAATGTTGTTAAAATTGTCTGTAGTACCTGAAGATTGGAGGGTGACCAGTGTAATGTCAACTTTTAAAAACGGTCCAGGGGTGATCTGGGAAATTACAGATTGGTATACCTGACATTAGTCCCAGCCAAAATAGTACAAACTATTATAAAGCGTAAAATTACAGAATACATAGATAAACATAGTTTGATGGGACAGAGTGAGCCAAGGGAAGTCTTTCCTCACCAGTTTGCTTAATTTCTTTGAAAGTATAAATAAATATATGGATAAAGGTGTACCGGTTGATGTAATGTGTGATTTATTATTCCCTCCCTTCCTTGTCCCTTGGGAGGGGGGAAACACCTCAGCCTCGTGGGCTGTAAAATAAGAGAGAGAGAAGCAGACTTAGGTATAGGCGCACCAGCAAAAGATCTTTATTATGGTATATCACTAAGTCAGATACAAAATAAGTGTTCTCTCTCTCTGGAGCAGGTTGTCATACAGCAAAACAAATACTGACTAACAAAGTCTGCTCAGCTAACACTGTCCCGGACATCACATATATACTGTTGCAAGTTACATTTCTCATAAATCATGTGATTTCCCCTAAACTAGAATCAGAAAGTAGCCTGTACCGTATATGGGTATATCAGTCTCTCCTGACATTATGTGCACATGCACACTTGGTGGCCATTGGCTAATTACTTATCTGTATAGCGTGCACAACCAGAACAATACCCTTGTGTCCTCTCTCTGTCTATCTTCCCAAATGAAACTTTCTGGACATGTTAGGCTCACACTGTGTCCCCAGCCTGTCAGCAACTGCCAAGGTTACCTTATATGAAAGGCATGATCGCAGCTCCTGAGAAAAGCACTGTATGTTGCAAAGATGCTAACTTGTTAGGCCATCTTGTGAGAACCAAACTGAGGCCTTAGTAAAGGTCTTAGCCGTTAGTAATAGGCCTAACATAAGAAGGAATATACAAGTTTATCTAGATTTCAAAAAGCTTTTGACAAAGTTCATCATGAGAGACACCTTAGAAAATAAAAAAAAGTCATAGGATAGGAGGCAATGTTCTATTGTGGATTAGGAATTGGTTATTGGACTGAAAACAGAGGGTAGGGTTAAATGGCCATTTTTCTCAATGGAGGAGAGTGAATAGTGGAGTGCTGCAGGAATTTATACTGGCACTGGTGCTATATATATTTATAAATGATCTGGAAATCAGAACAAGTGAGGTGATTAAATTTGCAGATGACAAAACTATTCAAAGTTGTTAAAACACACGAGGACTGTGAAAATTTGCAGGGAGACTTTAGGAAATTGGAAGACTTTGCATCCAAAGAGCAGATGAAATTTAATGTGGACAAATGCAAAGTGATGCACATTGGAAAGAATAATCCAAATCATAGTTACCTGATGCTAGGGTCTACCTTAGGGGTCAGCACTCAAGAAAAAGATCTAGGTGTCATTGTAGATAATATGCTGAACTCTTTTGCCCAGTGTGCAACGGCGGCTAAAAATGCAAACAGGATGCTAGGAATTATTAGGAAAGGGATGGAAAATAAGACCAAGAATATTATAATGCATCTGTATTGCTCCATGGTGCAATCTCACCTTGAGTATTGTGTTCAATTTTGGTGAACTTATCTCAAAAAGATATAGCAGAATTAGAAAAGTTTCAAAGAAGAGCTACCAAAATGAGATGAGGAAAAGCTAAAGTGCTTAGGGCTCTTCAGCTTGAAAAAGGAGATGGCTGGGGCGAGGGGGACATGATCGAGGTCTACAAAATCCTGAGTAGCGTAGAACGGGTAAAAATAATTTAATTTTTTAAAAATCTTTCAGAAAGTACAGAAGACTAGGAGACACTCAATGAAATTTCATGGAAATACTTTTAAAACAAAAAGGGGGAAATATTATTTAACTCAAAGAATAGTTAAGCTCAGGAATTTGTTACCAGAGGATGTGGTAACAGCGGTTAGAGTATCTGGTTTTAAAAAAGGTTTGAACGTTTTCTCCAGGACTTGTCCATAGTTTGCTATTGAGAGAGACATAGGGGAAGCCACTGCTTGCCCTGGGATCAGTAGCATGGAATGTGCTACTATTTGGGTTTCTGCCAGGTACTTATGACCTGGATGGGGAACTGGTGGAAGAAGGACACTGGGCTAGATGGACCATTGGTCTGACCCAGTATGGCTATTCTTATGTTCTTATAACAAAAGAGCCGGAACCCATGGAACTACTACACAGCCTCCCAACAGGAAGTGTCCTCAGAACCGGCATCCACGGAGGACTGGGAGCCCAAGAGGACCCCCAAGACCTCCTATGCTCCCTCCGGAGAACCCAGCCCTCTTTCTACAGTACAGTTTATAGAATTAACCGTTAAACAAAGAGGTTGCAAATAAATTTAGGCACTTCTATTTGCACCAACGAAAATGTGCGAATTCCCACACCTAAATTTTATGTGTGGAGCACTGTTAATCTACTCAAAACCATGCCCATGACCCATTTCTGTGCCCCCTTTTTTGGGCCGCATGTAAATTTTAGGTGCTTAAGTCCCAAATGTAATTAGTACCAATAATTGCTTATTAAAAAAGCCAGTTGGCACTAATTGGCTTGTTATTCAATTAAATTTTGCATGCAAATTGGGAACACGCCTAAATTTGTGTGCACAATTTTGACAATTTTTATAGATTGGGGGGGGGGGGGGGGTAAATGTCATCTGCACTCAGAGACTGGGACACACAATGTCTTGAGTAAAAACAAGGTTTATTTAAAAATCACAAATGACTCAACACAATGTTGTGTTTCGGCCGGAAGGCCTGCTTCAAGAGCCTGAAACAATATATATATAATACATCAGAAGTCTGAAACAATATATATATAAATAATTCTCACCTCCAATGTTCAGTGAAACACTGAATCTACTGTTCCTAGGGTAGGCTGTCAGGACCACTCACCCTCCTAGGCTGTCACCACCACTCACCCTCACTGATAGACACACCCTCAGCCACGCCCCTTCCGGACATAATTCGCAACCCCAACTTTCTAATGAAGCAACATTTCTCATCTCCAACTTCCATCATGGTATAGATCGCAGTGGAACCATGACTGTCTGCCCCGCCCTCGCGTACAACGTCATGACGTCGAGGGCGGAGCCACGTAGGACCAATCAAACAGCACCCACAATGCTACGCTACCGAATGACACACACCAATACCTTACACGCACAAAGCACTGATTGAGGAGCTGCAATAATGCAAGGATACGGGACCACCCGGTGTCGGTATGTCACTCACTCCCACGAACATCACTCAAACAACAAAACATAGTAACATAGTAGATGACGGCAGAAAAAGACCTGCACGGTCCATCCAGTGTGCCCAAGAAGATAAATTCATATGTGCTACTTTTTTATTTGTACTGTCCTCTTCAGGGCAAAGACTGTATAAGTCTGGCCAGCCCTATCCCCACCTCCCAACCACCAACCCCGCCTCCCACCACCAGCTCTGGCACAGACCGTATAAGTCTGCCCAGCACTATCCCTTCCTCCCACCACCGGATCTGGCACAGACTGTATAAGTCTGCCCAGCACTAGCCCCGCCTCCCAACCACCAGCCCCGGCACAGACCGTATAAGTCTGCCCAGCACTAGCCCCGCCTCCCAACCACCAGCTCTGCTCCTAGCGCCCGTCTCATTGCTCTCCGAAACGGGCCACTTTTACTAGTATATAATATATAATACAACAGAACTTTATGTAACTTATGGATATAATATGAGAAGATAATATGTGCAGTCAGAATCTATATCAAATAGTACCTAGATATAAAATTCATAAATAAAGGCTAAATCTATATAAATAAGTACTATGTAATGTACACTTGAGTGTGAACTGGAACTGTATATAATTAATTAAAGAAATGAAAAGATGTGTATGTAGGATGAAAATACGGAAATATATTACTGACCTGTATATAAGTTCAGAACAAAACCATCAAAAAGATAAAAATCATGAAAACCGCAGTAAAAGACAAAATGGTCTGTACAGAGAAGAAAAGAGAGGGAGTATACCACATTTGGAACTAAAATAGCTGAAGGGAAAGACAACAATGGCAAACAGAGAGTGTAAAATGGAACACATAAAACGAATAAAAACAGAAAAGTACCGGTGCAAAAATAGGACAAAAAGTACCTGGTCTAAAAACACGGATTGAACACAGGGCATAGAAGAGTACCAGATGAACAGAAAAAAAACAAGACAAATGTCCGAACTGATGGGATGTGAAATAAATAGCCAAAAAGTGCCGTTAGCCTGATTGAAAATGTGAGAAAAGTGCCATATGAACGGAAGGACATGAAAAAATAACTAAAAACTATAAACTGCTTGTGAATGCCAAGTGAAAATGTGAAAAAACAAAGAAATGCCAACAAATGTGAAAGGTGGATTGGTAGTACGTGACTGTGAAGAGAAACAATGCAACCGATGTACCGTAGACAAAGATATATGTGTGTAAAATTACAAAAAAACAAGTGAGACCAGAAAAAAACAAGACGCCGAGAGCCATATAACGTAAGTGATGGAAGAAATATATGTATCAAACTATGAAAATCTAAACCCGCCTTACCTTTAAAAAGACAGTTAAATAATTCTGCTTCTTAATAATAAGACTAATATGCCTTATAAAAGCTGGAGACTGCGGGTAGGCAAACGCTTTATAAGCAAAAAAAGTGCGCCAAAAGTGGTGGGGGGATGTGACGTATGCGTGACATTTAAAACTATGTGGGGTAGTGAAAGAAAAATAAAATTAATAACTGGACAAATGATAATAAAAAAGAGTTCTAAGCTGCGGCACTGCAAAAGGGAAAAAGAGAGTGCGAACAAAACATAATGAGAGTATTAAAGTGTATGTAAATATATGACGTAAAAGCTATGAAGGTTTTTCCGAAAGTTGGCCAGGTTGGGTCCTCTTTCCATTAAAGTTGACATTTTGGATAAACTCTTGCTATGTTTGTCCTTCCTTGGATCACTGCTGCTGTTTGGTTGTCTGTTAATTGAAGTTAACAACTAATTATTAGCTTTAATCGTGTATTAATTGGTGCTTATTGTACCAATTTGCAGTTGTGCACGCAATTACCCTTACTTGCTATTCTGGAAGTTGGAGCTGGGAGGGCTGTGGATGTGGGATGGGTATGGGCAGGTAAGGGGCATGCCTAGCAGTTACGCGCCTAACTGCCAACAGTTAGACGGGAGTGCTTACACCAAGCCTTGACATGATGTAAGTACTTGCACCTAAAGTTAGGCGTGAAACTGCAGACGTATGCTGGTGTTCTATAACAGCACTTCCATGCAGAACTGTCATTATAGAATTGTCTTTAGCGCGCATCATCGTGGCACCTAAATTTTAGCCCTCTTTCTTGAATCTACCCCTATGCATGCATACATGTAGCTTAAAAATATTGCATGTACGTCACAACTCTGCCCAGTCTCCACACTCAGTGCTTGCATGCTGGTTGTAGAAAAGCTGGTATACATTTTCAGTGTTTGTATGTTTTTGTGCATGTATGCGGTCACACAATGTTATAAAAGCAGAAGAAGGTTTCTAAATTTACTCCATGAATGGCAGTTACTTTCATAACACGGTGGTAAAATAATAATAGGATACTGGTGAATTTGCAGTACTTTGTGTCGAGAATATTTATGGCAACATTTATTTGCGCTTCCTAAGTAAGCACAAGGTGGCAGCATATTCTCTTGCAATTGAAATTGTCATGTTTATAATTTTCTCTATAGCTAAATTTCTAGAAATGCCTGTTTATCACTGTTCTGTTTTGCAGTGTTCAGATTTATTGATGGTGGTTTATGTGTTGGACATGTCATGGAATTAGTTTTAAGCATTCTCCCTTCTTTGTGTGTCTTGAGGTTTGATGAGCTTTTCCAGTTTGATAATTCATATTTTGTATTTCCCTTGATTTTTAGGGGTATTGATCTTCTCCTTGGCATTGTTCTGTTCTACGAGCATTGTTGTTTGGGGCTTTTCTCTCGTTATTCCTAAAGTAGATCCTAATGAGATGAGTCTTGAATAAATTATGGATGTTGATTTCTTTATAATTTAGCTGTTAGAAATGTGCTGTTTAAAATGATAAGAAATGCTCAGCAGCTGCCATCTTAGCTCCATTGTCGGCACAGCCTTAGGTCTGTTCTAATATTGTAGGTTTGGATTAAAGCATAAAGGTTTCTTTGCTTTACCTTTTTTTTGTTTGTTCTATTTAAAGAATTGTTCTGAAATTTTTTGAAGCTCCAAGGGGTGCATATAATTGCCTTGTGTCTTTGCGTTAGAGAAGCTGGACAGTGTCAAATACAGAATTTCTCCCCTGGGTTTCAATCAGCAAAGTTGAAACTCCTTCTTTTTGACAGATGTTAGGTAGTTTTTTTTTACTTCATGCCCTCCCTTCCATACTAATGCACAAAAACCCAACGCTGTTAACTTTCTTACAAACTTCTATCATATGTGATAATTCCAACCAATAACCATACTGGAGCCTCGGTAGTGACTTGTTTCACACAGGGTACAAAGCCCTGTGGCTCACTCAAATCATCATTCGTTCCATTTGTATGGTATATTATATAAGCACTTCTTATTTATTATCTCACTTCTTAGAATAAAAAATTGCCTGAAACATCTTAAAATGTTCCATGTATCAACATGTACAGGACCTCCATACTGACTGTGAACTTGTGGTATGTACAGTGCTTACTGTCTGCCCTTTTTCAAATTGCAGGTACCATCAGGTGATAAAACATTTTGTGGCCACCAGCGGGGTCAGGGCTTAGACACCATATAGATTTTATCTATGTGATTTAGAGGACAGCTTTCAAAAGTATTCTCTGTGGGTAAGCAGGTTTATCAGTAGAGAAGGGTTTTTTTGACAATTGCCCCCTCGTATGAAGAAAAGAGGCAGGTGGCCGGTAAGTACAAGGATTTCGGTTTGAAATTATCGGCATCTGCTTTTTACAGGTTTACTCCGTTTATTTTTGCAACCTGCAAAGTATACAGGGTAGGAGCTCCCTGTGGCACCGGCTGGCCGTTTTAAATGAAACTCCATGAAGTGTCTGTCTTTAAAAATTGCCATACATAGTACCTACAGGCCTGCACGCATTCAGCATGGGCTGGAAATTAGCTTAATAATGTTTAGATATGTGAAACATAGAAACATCACGGCAGATAAAGGCCATGTGACCCATCCAGTCTGCCCATCCTCTGTAACCCTCAATTCTACCTGTTCCTAAGTGATCCCACAAGCTTATCCCATGCCTTTTTAAATTCTGGAACAGTCCACGACTCCACCACCTCCACCGGGAGGCCATTCCATGCCTCCACCACCCTTTCTGTGAAATAATACTTCCTTAGGTTACTCCTAAGCCTATTTCCTCTTAACTTTGTCATATGCCCCCTCATTCCAGAGGGGGTTCCCTTTTATCCCTGTTTTGGATCTCTGAATGTGATATTTTTATTAGCAGTGTTTCTCAACTATACCTATTAGATTGTAAGCTCTTTGAGCAGGGACTGTCTTTCTTCTATGTTTGTGCAGCGCTGCGTATGCCTTGTAGCGCTATAGAAATGCTAAATAGTAGTAGTAGTAGTAATATTTGCATGAATACAGTTTTCATGTGCGACAAATTAATCAGAATCAAGATCAATATGATGTGAGGTTCATATTAGGAGTCATAGCCCAGAAAAAGGATCTAGGTGTCATCGTTGATATATTGAAATTCTGTGCTCATGTGCTGCAGTGGCCAAGAAAGCAAATATAATGTGAGAAATTATTAGGAAAGGAATGGAGAATAAAATAGAGACTATCATAATACCTTTATATTACTTCATGGTGTGACTGCACCTTAAATATTGTGTGCAGTTCTGGTTATTGCATCTCAAAAAAGAGATAGTGGAATCAGAGAAGGTGCAAAGGAGGGTGACTCCCCTATGAGGAAAGGCTAATGAAGTTGGGGCTCTTCAGCTTGGAGAAGAGACAGCTGAGGGGAGATATGATAGAGGTCTATAAAATACATAGAGGAATGGAACAGAAAAGTCTCATAAAAGCGAAGTTACTTTCCTGTATCAGATGTTCTTCAAGGGCAGCAGGCCAATTAGTTTTACATGTGGGTGACATCATCCACAGAGCCCAGTCTGGAAAACACTGTCTGTTGTAGTTTCACTTTAAGAGTTTGAGGCAGCGCTCTCACTGCACATGTGTGGATGCCTTCCCACCCGAGTCACAAGCACAGGACCAAAAGTACTAGAACATAGCTAATAATAAATCCAGCTCCTAGGGGAGGTGGGAGAGTATATAAGACTAATTGGCCTACTGTCCTCGGAGAACACCTGCTACAGGTAAGTCACTTCGCTTTCTCTGAGTACAAGTAGGCCGTAATAGTCTTACATGTGGGAATCCCTAGTTTCCAGGCTCACCGAAAACAACAACATGAGGACAATAGAGACTCACAACGGCAACACCAAAAAGTCAATTAACCTGAAGCTATATACATACTGGTTGTGAGGTTGTAGCCCGGAAACAAAATAAAACAGGCCTTGGAGGATGGAGTTGGATTCTAGACCTGAACAAATTCTGCAAGATTGTCTAATCAAACTGGCTGTAGCATCTGGTATCCTGCTCAAGGCAATAGTGGGATGTGAATGTGTGAACCACATTGCAGCCTTGCAAACATCTTCAGTGGAGGCTGATCTCAAGTGGGCTACCGATGCAGTCATGGCTCTGATATTATAAGCCTTGACATGACCCTCTAAAGTCAGTCCAGCTTGGGCATAAGAAGAAAAGATGCAATCTGCCAGCCAATTTGAAAGAGTGTGTTTACTAATGGCTACCTCTGCCTAGTCTGCTCTAGGTAAAAGGCCAAGGTACTTGAGTCCAAGGTGTGCAGTGTTCTTTCACCATGATTGGCATGCAGTTTGGGAAAGAATGTTGGCAGGATGATTGACTGGTTAATATAGAACTTCAACACCGCCTTAGGATGGAAGTTAGGATGGGTGTGGAGAACTACTCTGTTGTGATGAAATTTCGTGTAAGGTGGAACTTCTACTATGGCTTGAAGCTTACTGACCCTGCAAGCTGAAGTAATTACCACCAAAAACTAGACCTTCCAGATCAAGTACTTCAGAGGACAGGAATTCAGTGGCTCGAAAGGAGCTTTCATTAGTTGGGTAAGGACGACATTGAAGTCCCATGATACTGGCGGAGGTTTGAGGTGAACCCTTGCAGAGTTGGTCTTAAGACCAGACTCAGAGAGGTGTAGAAGATATTCAAGCAGGGCAAGAAAAAGAAACTAGGGCCTTGCTCTCACACCAAATGGAAAACTTCCTCCATTTGAAAGTATAACACCTCTTAGTAGAATCTTTCCTGGAAGTCAGCATGGGAGGATACGCATATAGAAGACCTCTCCTCCAGTGAAGTAGGAAGGCATCCAAAACTAGTCTGTCCTGTAATCTGAGGCTGGAGCAGTACTGAGGGACCTTGTGATTGTAATGCTTGGCAAAGAGATCCACTGAAGGAGTGCCCCACTGTTAAAAAATCTCATGGACAACTCCCATATTGAATAGACCACTTGTAAGGTTGCATTATCCTGCTCAGTCTGTCAGCCAGGATGTTGCTCTTTGCCACCAGGTACATGGCTCTGAGGACTATCCTGTGCTGGACAGCCCAGTTCCACATACTTACAGCCTCCTGACATAGAGGGTAGGATCCTGTATCCCCCTGCTTGTTGACATAATACATTGCAACCTGACTATCCATTTCAATGAGTACAATTTGGCTGAGCAGCCAATCTCTGAAAGCCTTTTGAGCATTCCAAATTGTCCAGAGCTTCAGGAGGTTGATCTGTAGCTGCCTTTCCTGGGCTGACCAAGGACTTTGAGTGTGAAGCCCATCTCCCGACCATAGGTTGGATGCTTCCATTGTCAACACCTTCTGAGGTGGAATAATTTGGAGTGGTAGTCCCAAGGTCAAATTGGACCAAATTGTTCACCAGAGGAGGGTTCAAGCCAGCTCTAGAGTGATTTGGATGATGTCCACTAGGTTCCCCTTGGCCTGAGACCATTGGGAAGCTAGGGTCCGTTATCAGATCTCATATGGAGGAGATGTGCCATGTGAGTGATATGCATTGTGGAGGCCATGCAGCCAGACAACCTCAGCATCTGCTGAACCGTGACCTGCTGGCTGCTGATAACCTGCTTGGCAATGCCAACAAGAGTGCCCATGCCAGAGGGAGAAAGACTCGTGCCTGAACCATGCCTAGCAGGGCTCCTATGAATTCCAATTGCTAAACTGGTTGTAGATGGCACTTGAGGTAGTTGATAATGAATCCTAGTAGCTCCAGTACCCGAATAGTTCCTCAAATGGACGCTTGAGCACCCTTCTTTGATGTGCTGTTCCCCAACCAGTTGTCCAGGTAGGGAAACACGTGGAGGGGCATAATCGAACGGGGCGCCCAAGTTTTCCTGAGGACGTCCTCGCAGGACGTCCCGGCGAAGGGGCGGAGAAACCTGTATTATCGAAACAAGATGGGCGTCCATCTTTCGTTTTGATAATACGGTGGGGGACGCCCAAATTGCGAAAATTAGGTCGACCTTAGAGATGGTCGTCCCCGGTTTTTGGCGATAATGGAAACCGAGGACGCCCATCTCAGAAACGACCAAATGCAAGTCCTTTGGCCGTGGGTGGAGCCAGCATTCGTAGTGCACTGGTCCCCCTGACATGCCAGGACACCAACCGGGCACCCTAGGGGGCACTGCAGTGGACTTCAGAAATTGCTCCCAGGTGCATAGCTCCCTTACCTTGTGTGCTGAACCCCCCCAAAACCCACTACCCACAACTGTACAACACTACCATAGCCCTAAGGGGTGAAGGGGGCACCTACATGTGGGTACAGTGGGTTTCTGGTGGGTTTTGAAGGGCTCACATTTACCACCACAAGTGTAACAGGTGGGAGGGGGGGTGAGCCTGGGTCCGCCTGCCTGAAGTGCACTGCACCCACTAAAACTGCTCCAGGGACCTGCATACTGCTGTCAGGGAGCTGGGTATGACATTTGAGGCTGGCAAAAAATATTTTTAAAGTTTTTTTTAGGGTAGGAGGGGGTTAGTGACCACTGGGGGAGTAAAGGGAGGTCATCCCCGATTCCCTCTGGTGGTCATCTGGTCAGTTTGGGCACCTTTTTGAGGCTTGGTCGCAAGAAAAAATGGACCAAGTAAAGTTGGCCAAGTGCTTGTCAGGGATGCCCTAGTAGCCTAGTGGTTAGTGCAGCGGACTTTGATCCTGGGGAACTGGGTTCAATTCCCACTGCAGCTCCTTGTGACTCTGGGCAAGTCACTTAACCCTCCATTGCCCCTGGTACAAATAAGTACCTGAATTTACTATGCAAACCGCTTTGAATGTAGTTACAAAAACCACAGAAAGGCGGTATATCAAGTCCCATTTCCCTTTCCATTATTGCTCGAAGATGCCCATGTGTTAAGCACGCCCCAGTCCCGCCTTCGCTATGCTTCCAACATGCCCTCGGGAACTTTGGTCATCCCCACGAAGGAAAGCAGTTGAGGGCGCCCAAAATCGCCTTTTGATTATGTCGATTTGGGTGACCCTGGGAGAAGGATGCCCATCTCCCGATTTGTGTCGAAAGATGGGCGCCCTTCTCTTTCGAAAATGAGCCCAATAGAGTCCCAGTCTGCATAGCAACACTGCAACTACTTCTAGACACTTTGTAAATACCCTGGGAGCTAATGTAAGGCCAAATGGCAGAATGCGGTACTGAACGTGATGTGTCCCCAACCGAAATTGAAGATACTTCCTGTGACTTGGAAGTATTGGGACATGAATATAGGCATCCTTCAAGTCCAGAGAGCATTACCAATCTTGTTACTGAATCATGGGGATAAGGGTGCCCAGTGAAACCATCCTGAACTTTTCTTTAACCAGGTATTTATTCAGGGCCCTTAGTTATAGGATGAGATGTATCCCCCTCGTTTTCTTTGACACAAGGAAGCACCTGTAATAGAATCCTTTTCCTTCTTACCCTGGTGGAATGGGTTCGACCGCATGGGCCTTGAGAAGGGTGGAAAGTTCCTCTACCAGTATAGTCTTGTGTGGAGAGCTGAGGCAAGACGCTCTGGGTGGGCAATTTGGAAGTTTCTTTCGCCAATGTAGAGAGTAAATGAGATGGACTATTTGAAAAACCCACCGATAGGAGGTTACAAGGGGCCACCTTTCTTAATAAAAATTTAGCCTCCCCCTACCGGAAGGTTGTCTGGAACGGTCACTTTGACAGTGGGTATTCTCTCCTGGAGCCAAGTAAAAGCTCGTCCCCTGTTTTGACTAGGAAGCAGGGTGGGGTTTCTGTACATGCTGTTGATGAGAACGAGCGTGCTGGGGTTGAGCAGATTGAGTGGGGCAAGAAGGAGTGTACCTATGCCTCTGACAGTAGTAGGGACCTCGCTTCGACTTGCCAGAAAATCTCCTAGCTGAGGAGGGCACAGAATGTGTCCTCTGGGAGAGGGTGTTGATCAGGTCAGCAATCTCTTCCAGCTTTTCCCCAAAAAGTTTATCTCCATGACAAGTAGCATCCGCCAACCTCTGCTGGACCACGGGGTCCAAGTCAGAGGCATGCAACCATGAGAGTCTTCGCATCACAGAGATCTTGAATGCTATGCCAAAAGTGCCCCTGGCCAGAAATTCACAACACCTTCTGGTTCTTGGCCAGCTGCCAGAGTAACTCAACCTGCTCCTGAGGGAGAGTATCTGCCACATCTAACATACTGCACACCAAAGGCCACAAGAACAGGCTCGTGTAGAACTGGTATGATTGAATACGGGAGATGAGCATCAAGACCTGATACATCTTGCACCCAAACAAATCCAGTGTCCAGGCTTCTCTGCCTAGGGCAGCTGACACAAAGTTCCTGGAGCTCCTGGCCCACCTGAGCACGGATTGAACCTCCAAGAAGTGATGTGGAATTGTGACCTGTCAAACCCAGGTTGTACTTTGAATCCAAATCATGGTATCGGGTTTTTTGTGCATAATTGGGACAGACAGAGGGGATTCCCAATTCTTCACCTGAACGTCTCAAAGGATTCTATGAAGAAGGTCAGTTAGAGCCTCTGTAGGAGGTGAATTGTAGTCCAGAACCTCGAACATCTCAGCCGTGGGCTCATTCTCCATCTCTAAATTAATAGTGAGGGCAGTCGCCATCTGCTTTACAAAAGTGGGAGAAAGAGAGACTCTCAGGTGGTCTGATGGAATTTCATAGGACTCTTTGTCTAAGAAGTACCTTGGATCATCATCAGACTCCCATGAACGGTCTAAATCAGAGTCAGCAAAATACTCTGCTTGGATGGGTTGAGTCCACGCCTGTCTCGGACGAGAGGAACTGTGTTCATGCCTAGAATGACGCCGAGATGCAAATTCACCCCTGGACGCAGGTGAGGCTTCCTCCACAGAGATTGAGGGGATACCTACATGGGCACATGTCAATGCCAATGTCCCATGTGTCACCGGCATTGGTGACCACACCACAGGCTGAGGGCCCTATGAGGCAGAGAATGACAGAGTCAAGGCTGGTGCAAGTGCCCCTGTTGCCAATGAACTCTGCTCTTGGAGCGTGGCCCAGATCTGCTCATCGAGGGCCAACATCAGTAAAAGATGGGCACCAGGTTGGAAACAGCCTGTGAAGTTACTGGTGTTGTGGCAGAAACTGGGTGTCAGCTACCTTGGGGCTGGTACGAAGGCACATTTTCAATAGAGGGGGAGCGCTTCTCCCGGAGCTCTTGGCACCGTGTGTTGAGGGAGATCGATGCTTGTGCTTTTTGGCCTTTGCCCTATGCCGAGCATCAATGTCCATTGGTGCTGACGAGAACAACGTTGAATTCATACACCTCCTCGGTGTCGGGTCCTATGCTGACCAGTCCCAGGGGCCCTGCACAGTGGCTGGCGCCAAGGCAGGTGGAAGTCCACTCGATGCCTGTCCACTCCCAGTGTCTGAGATGGGTCTAGTAGCCATTGGGACTAATGCTTCTGATGCCAGTGCAGATGCTGAGGCTGATACCGATGCCAACGTCAATGATTTGGACTTGGCTCCAAAATCTTCTCTTTTTGAGCCTCTCTGGATTTCTGGGTTCTTTTCTGCATACACAAACAAATTACAGAGAATTGTGGTCTGGCCCCAAATACTGGATACACTAGGAATGGGTGTCAGCCCCAGAGATGGTCCTATTGCACTGGGTACAGCACTTAAAGCCACTGGGAGCTTTAGATGACATGGAAGGAAAAATGGCTGAAACTAAATCAAATGACTTAATGGTGAGGAAAAAAAGGAGCAAGATCACCTGAAAAAATCTCGATGTTACCCAGCTGATGCTGAGGCCTAAGTAGGCTTTCAGATCTGAAAAAGAAAGAAAACTTTAGAATGGGGGAAAAAACCCTAAGAAAGGGTATAGGAAGGGTATACTTGGTACAAAAAGAAAATTATGAAGAACAAAGCCAAAAATCCCTGCGAGGGAAGGCACGAAGAGAAAAAAAATCAACATGCTGAAGAGAACCTCAGACGAGTGTGACCTCTGTTCACTGCAGATGAAGAAAGACTGTTGGTCCCATGCTCACGACTCAGATGGGAAGGCACCTGTGCATGTGCGGTGGGAGCGCTACCTCAAACTCTTAAAGTGAAACTACAGTAGACAGCATTTTCTGCATCTGGCTCCATGGATGACGTCACCCACATGTAAGACTATTATGGCCTGCTTTTTCTTGGAGAATTATTATTACGGTGGATTTGGGGAAAATCCACTGCTTATTCCTGTGATAAGCAGCATGAAATCTATTTTACTGTCTTGGGATCCTGCCAGATACTTGTGACCTAGATCGGCCACTGTTGGAAATAGGATCCTAGGCTTTATGGATCTTCGATCTGTCCCAATGAGGCAATGTTTATGTATGAATACTTATGTATTTATGTATTTTCATCTGGATAGTTCTTGAATAGTTAAAGGAATATTATGTTATCTCCTGACACTCACAGTGACACTAGAAATTAGCATCCAGATGAAAAAAAAATGAATGAGCACTTTGTGGTAGACGTTTGGAAATTTGGCATATGATTAGCTTGCCATTTGTTTGTAGTATAGGTTATGCTGTGCCACAGTTTGGCGGTTTGAATTTGATATTCTTCTGGAGCAGCACAACAGTGTTGATATTCGCTTGTTGAAAAGTGATGATTAGAAAGGCATTGGGACCTTGTGTCTGTGTATTGGATGTAAAGCAGATGGCTACAGTGGAATTGTGTCCAAATAACTAACACATGTTAACACATTGAATGGAGTGTTGATAGGTAGAAGTCTCTGAAGGGGTTACAGTGGCATTTGCAAATGGAAATTACAGAGGCTTTAAGGAGAAGGGAGAACAGAGAGTGTCATAAGCTTGCTGGTAAATGTACTATTGATAACTGTTTCCTTTTCCTCGCTCTTTCATAACACTGAAGAAATGGGGGTGGGGAGACAGGTTGGGTTGGGTACTAAAAGGCTTGCGACTCTAATGGTTTCTGGCACCTCATAGGTTAGCTTCAGTGAAAGTGCCGAGAAATATTAAGTAGTATTAAAGAAATTCAAAATGGTTCACAAAGCCCCTGCCTTAAATCGCTGAATATGGTGAAAATGTGTAAAACTTTTAGGATATTATTTAATAATTTATAAATCACCCTTTGTGACCTCCAATATGAAGCCATTCAAGTCAGTGTACAAACAAATTTTAAAAATATACAGCATAAAACTGCTCAACTCTATCAACTTGGATGCTATATGCAACACATTTTTCTTTGACTCTCTTGCTTGCTGTCTCGCTTGCTCTCTCTTTGTCACCCCCCCCCCCCACCCCTCCACACACACATACATACACACACACACACATATGCATCTTCAGTTTGAAAGCTGGGATGTGTTATATCAAGGACTCCAGCGCTGATAATTGTGTAGTAATCTCAAATAAATAATTAAAGTCATACCTCTATAAATTGGTCTCCTATGTATTGTAACCTTTTAATAGCAAAAATAAACTAAGCAGCGGAGAGTCATCTCAGGGATGAAGACAATAAGACAGGAGCTGGGGGAGTTTGAACCACTACATTGCTGACATTATTGACTTGCTAAGTCCAAATGAGAGGATTTTTTTGAGGCTGAGTCATTTGAATGCAGTGCCAAATGAGGAAAGAGCTGTACATGAAAGAATTTCACAGTTCTCCCAGTAAGTCCTCAGGAGACAATGGGCTGGGGCAAAGCCCATGACAGAGTTAGAAAAAGAAAATGAATTTAATAGAACTGGAACGTTAAAGCAATGCTTTTATACCATGCAATGACATAGTGGTTCTTTTGTGTGTTAAAAAATGTTTTTCACTCAGGTTTCTGATAAGGGTTTCTAATTGTAATAGAATGGACCAGATACTGTACTAAAAGGATAAGGTTTATGGTTTTGGAAGAGGAGTAGCACAGACAGGCTATGGTATTTATAAGAGAGGGGCAGCAGTGCTAGATAGAACTGTGGAACTGAAGGGAGGTGACGTGGATAAGAATAGCCATATTGGGTCAGACCAATGGTCCATCGAGCCCAGTATCCTGATTCCAACAGTAGTCAATCCAGGTCACAAGTACCTGGCAGAAACCCAATTAGTAGCAACATTCCATGCTGCCAATCCTGGGGCAAGCAATGGCTTACCCATGTCCATCTCAATAACAGACTATGGACTTTTCATCCAGGAATTTGTTCAGACCATTTTTTAAAACTAGATACGCTAACCACTGTTACCACATCCTCTGGCAGCGAGTTCCAGAGCTTAACTATTCTTTGAGTGAAAAAATATTTCCTCTTATATGTTTTAAAAGTATTTTCATTTAATTTCATTGAGTGTCCCCTGGTCTTTGTACTTTTTGAAAGAATGAAAAATCAATTCACTTTTACCTGTTCTACACCACTCAAGATTTTATAGACCTCAATCATATCCCCCCTCAGCCGTCTCTTTTCCAAGCTGAAGAACCCTAACCTCTTTAGCCTTTCCTCATATGGGAGGAGTTCCTTCCCCTTTATCATTTTGGTCGCTCTTCTTTGAACCTTTCCTAATTCTATATCTTTTTTTTGAGATATGGCGACTAGAATTGGACAATGGAACAATACAGGTCTTATTTTGCATCCCTTTCCTAATAATTCCTAGCATCCTGTTTGCTTTTTTGGTCGCCGCCGCTGCATATTGGGCAGAAGATATCAGTGTATTGTCTACAATAACATCTAGATCTTTTCCTTGAGTGCTGACTCGGTAAGGTGGACTCTTGTGTCAGGTAACTATGGTTCGGATTATTCTTCCCATATGTCCACATTAAATTTAATTTGCCATGTGGATGCACAGACTTCCAGTTTCCTAAGATCTTCCTGTAAGTTTTCACAATCCGCTTGTATTTTGACAACTTTGAATAGTTCATAAGTATTGCCATACTGGGACAGACCAAAGATCCATCAAGCCCAGCATCCTGTTTCCAACAGTGGCCAATCCAGGTTACAAGTACCTGGCAAGATCCAAAAAAGTACAAAACATTTCATTCTGCTTATCCCAGAAATAAACAGTGGGCTTTCCCCAAGTCCATTTTAATAATGGTCTATGGGCTTTTCCTTTAGGAAGCCGTCCAAACCTTTTTTAACCCCCCCCCCCCCCCCCCATGCTAACGGCCTTTACCACATTCTCTAGCAATGAATTCCAGAGTTTAATTGCACGTTGAGTGAAGAAAAATTTTCTCCGATTTCGTTTTAAATTTACTACTTTGTAGCTTCATTGAATACCCCCTAGTCATAGTATTTTTGGAAAGAGTAAACAGACGCTTCGCGTCTACTCTTTCCACTCCACTCATTATTTTATAGACTTCTGTCATATGTCCCCTCAGCCGTCTTTTCTCCAAGCTGAAGAGCCCTAGCCACTTTAGCTTTTCCTTTTGTGTCATCTGCAAATTTACTCACCTCACTCCTCATTCTGATTTCCAGATGATTTATAAATATGTTAAATAGCACCGGTTCCAGGACAGATCCCTGCGGCACTCCACTGTTCACCCTTCTTCACTTAAAAAAATGGCCATTTAACTCTACCTTCTGCTTTCTGTCCAGTAACCAATTCCTAGTCCACAGAAGGACATTGCTTCCTATCCAATGATTTTTTAAATTTTCTGTGGAGTCTCTCATGAGGAACTTTGTCAAAAGCTTTCTGAAAATCTAGATACACTACATCAACCAGGGTAAGAGTTATCGTTGGGTCTTGGGCTAGAAACATTTTACTAAATAAAAAAATACATTTTGGAAGGAGAGGAACAAGGCCAGATTGGAGTGTTGGTACTTGAAGGGGGATTGATGTGAAAGGATGATTGTGTAAGAGAGGGAATGGTACAAAGGGGCTGCAATGTTGGAAGAGAAATGGCATGCAGTTATTGCTCATCGCTTCTCTTCTACTGCCACAGTCATTGCGTTGTAAGCAGAGTGGTATAGAAGGGCTCTGATTCTGGTATGCTAATGACATGGGGGGTTCTGATGCTGGAAGAGAAATGATATGCAGAGATTATAGTGGTAGAGGAGAAGTGACATGGAGAAGCATGGTAAGTTGCAGTGTTAGCATGACAGCTGATATGGAGAGATTGCAACTGTGGAAGCAGGGGGTCCTCACATGCTGCAAAGCTAAAGGGGGGGCTTTTCTAGTTATGCTATTTGAGAACTTGAGAGTACAAATCAGAGTTGCATAATTGGTGCAGTATTACATTTTCCTAAATTCAGGCTGTTGGCATAGGCCTTGATCACACTGTAGTCATGAAGAGCTAGGGAAATGTCTACTCTAATATCTTCAGGGTGGAGAGGAGGGGATGCTTTTCTTCACATCTCTGTCTTAATGAGTAATATTATATATTGACCATGTTTTCCATAATCCTTATTGCTATCCCTTATCTTTTCCTTTCCATCTTCCTACGCCTACCTTCTAACGCCCATTTCCTTTAAACAGAATTCCTCCTATGTTCAATTTACTTATCTATTAACCCCATTAATATTACGTTTACTACAAATTGTATATTCTTCTTACGACTTGTAATTCCTTTTTTTATTGTTACTATGTAAGCCGCATTGATCCTGCCATGTGTGGGAAAGCGCGGGGTACAAATGTAATAAATAATTCACTAAATACAACCAAATTTTGTCATTGAATTTGGCCTAGATCGCAAATGAAGTCAGTTTAATAAAATTAGATTAGTCTTTATTGTGGCAATGATTTAAGTTCCAGAATTATAATAATATAAGGTGCAGTGTTCAGGATGAACACTACCTAGACAGACTCATTCTTACTGGGATCTAAGTACAGATAGGTAGATATGTTAAACTTGTAACCTCTTCTGACTGAACTTAAGATCTTAAGCCATAAAAGAGTAGAATATGAATATCTTTGCACCCTTAGGGCCCTTTTACTAAGGTGCAGAAAAAGGGGTCATGCGCTAGCGGCAACGGCTGTTCTTGCTGTGTTCTGAGGCCCTTTTTACGGCAGCGGGTAAAGAGCCTGAAACAAAATGGCCATGTGGTAATTTTGCACTTACCATGCGGCCATTTCTGGGGAAGCACTTACCGCCATCCACTGAGGTGGCGATAGGGGCTCCCACTCTAATCTGGCAGTGACTGGGCAGTGCGTGGTGTTGCCTGATTGCCGCTGGGTAACCCCCAGTGGTAATATTTTTCTGGAATTTCTGGTAGCGCCGGAAATGCTGTGCGCTGGGGGCACAACTACCACCGGTGACTGTGTTAGGCCTGTGGTAGTTCCGATTTGTTATGCCTCAAGCCCGTTACTGCGTGGTAAACCCTTTAGTAAAAGGGTCACTTAGTGCGTAGTTTTCATTCACTTGATTTTGTTCTTATTGTAAACTGCTTTGAACTTTTGGTGTGCGCGATATATATACCGTAACTGTGTATAACTGTAACTTTCATGGGAAAACGTTTCCTCCCCCTTCCCACACTTTTTTTTTTGGAGTTGTATGTTTCAGTAAGTTGTCATGTGGATCTGTGTACTATTCCATGATCAATCAATATTGTGCCCTTTAATGCTCTCTTCCTTTCCGACTAGTCATGAGGGAATGCAGGACGGCCTTAAAACAGAAGAGCACAGAGCCTGTAGAGGCTGCACCAGATGTCCTGGATATAGGAGATGGTGGTGGAGGAGGAACTATTATAGATCGCACTTCTACCCCAAGCCCAACAAGCACAGAGGTAGGTGAAAGACAGCGATGAGCTTTGCACCGAATAACTTCCTTCACAACGTTTAGAATGCAGGAAATACAATGGTTCCTAAAGACACACAAGGTAAATTTTGTTAGGCATTCCAGGACTGGGGTGTGGTTCAGATATAGCAGAGAAACCTTCCTGAAAACGTATCCACAGCACCAAAAACCCCAGTGTATTACGGCGTGTTTCCAGGAGAAAGGAAATGCACAAGTGCATGATTAGTCAAATAAAACCAGTGTGTGCCCTGAGCTTTTGCAGCTTCAGATTAAATGCACTTATCTTTTGGTCTCTGTGCTGTCTCCTAGGTCTTTTTAAGGAGGATACATGATGTAACAATAAACAGTTAATCTCTATGTCAGGGAACATCTTGGGTTGTTAGTATGAATTCCCTACACCCTTAACTTTCTTAATGACTGTGAAAAGCCGATTCATCTCCTTGTTATTGTAATATAATTGATGCAGCTTATTACTGTAGGTACTACTTAAGACTGACATTGTGCAGGCACAGTAACCAAGTGAGAGAACATATGCATGTTCAGCTTGCATACATTTTTTAAAACAAGTGATAGGTTAGCAAGACAGAGACAGACTGCACATGGAGAGAGGCCCATAATTTTGTTATTTGAAGCCCTAAACTGTTTGAGTTGATGCTGATTAATATCATACATTTATCCACAGAACTATGTACACTATATGTCTAGGTGTCTAATAATGCCCTTTTTTCCCATTGTCTCCTTCTAATGTTTCTATGTTGATGTCCCATTGTTATACTCCCAATGATATTCGAATGTCTCACACAACTCTGTTCAATGTAATCCATAACCTAGTCGTAACAAATGTATTTCTATTATTCAAGTCTTATTGTAAGCCACACTGAGCCCGCAAATAGGTGGGAAAATGTGGGATACAAATGCAATAAATAAAAATAAAATAAAATATCCCACTGGGCCTGTTTACTAGTAGCACAGTATGCATGCTATTAGTAAATAAACCCCTTTCAGATTAATACAAGGTATGCTTAAATCAGCCTCTTAATGTGGCTTAATAAATAAACTGCTGTGTTGCCATGGCCTTGCTGGAATTTTCTTCTGTACACTTGGGGGTTGAGGGGATTTTATAACAGATTTTTTGTACATAAAAGACTTTTTAAAAAACCTACCCCAGGGGTTAACGTGTGTGAAAGAATGCATGGTGCCTATAATGCAAATTGTGACCCATGTGTAGGCATGTTCAGAGACGAAGTGCTGTCTGAACATTTAACATCTGCTCCCAAGCAGACAAATGTCCTGTGGTTTCAGTCTAGGCCTGTCCTGGGTTCACACCTAGCCAGTCAGGTTTTCAGGATACCCACAGTAAATATGTGAACTCATGAACCAGGGGTGTAGCCAGACCTCGGCGGGAGGAGGGGTCCAGAGCCCGAGGTGGGGGCACAGTTTAGCCCACCTCCCCCCCCCAGCCGCCGACCCCCCCCCCCGCCAATTTGGACCCACGCCACCACCACCCCACCCCCGCCGCCAGGTACCTTTGCTGGCGGGGGTCCCCAACCCCCGCCAGCCGAAGTCTTCTTCAGCGCCGGTCGACTCCGGCGCCTTCGCTGTTCATCTGTTTCTTTCGCTGTTCATCTGTTTCTGACTCCTGACGTCCTCTGTGCACGTCCTGTATGTAGCCCCGTGCAGGACGTGCACGCAGGACGTCAGGAGTCAGAAAGAGATCATCAGCGAAGGCACCAGAGTCAACCGACATTGAAGAAGACTTCGGTTGGTGGGTGTTGGGGACCCCCGCCAGCAAAGGTACCTGGCGGCGGTGGGGGTGTCCAAAGCAGAGGAGGTCAGGGCTTAATCTGGGGGGCCCATGCCCCCACCTAGCTACGCCCCTGATTACAGACAGAATTAAGGCACTTTTGGATCCCTTGATGAAGCTGTAGGTGAAACGGGTTCCCTGTCTGGATCAGTATCAGAGGTAAGTGCTGTCATGTACCCCACTTTTTGCACTATTTAAATATTTAACACACATTGGGAGTAGATTTTATCTGGTGGAGGTTTTGTTGATCAGTGATAGAAGTTAGTCCATTTTGGGGAGCAATAATGTCAGTCCTAGTCATAAAGGTGGAAACATGAATTGCTTTGGTCATGGAGCCAGCCTGAGGAGAGAGGTAGAAAAAAAAGAGGATATGAGGCAAAGAAAGAAAAAAGTCGAGGAAGAGAGCAGAGAAGAGAGTGACAGTCCTTCCACCAGTCCTTCATATCCACACACTTGTTCTCCTGTAGCCCCTCACGCCCCACCCGGTTACTACCTATACAATCCCACATCCACACACTACCCACCTACTCAAATCAATGAAATGTGCTTTTGTACAATGCTTGGAGCATGTATTTTATCATCTCTGTGTATGATTTGCTAAAGGGCAGTGAATCAGGCCACCTCTATATTGTGTGGTGGTTTACGTCTCCCACACAGGGATTTTTATTTGAATTCAAAATAAGACTGTAGAGAGAATTCATAGAAAAAGTCCTTCCTTGCTCTTTTTTTCCATTTTGTCACCCTGTCATTGCTTATGTTGCTTAAATGGCATTGAGTAATAATCACAGGAACAAAATTTCATCTCCTCTTTCCTCCTGGGAAAATATCTTAGAACATGAGGTCTAGGAATGTGCTGCTCACCTTGGAATTGGTTGTGTACAACTTTCTAATGTGATAATTTAGTAAAGTACATTGAGAACTTGTTTGGATGAAAGCTACTGCCCTACATCAATCTAAATGACAATAATGTTTGTTCTGAGCCTTTGAATTACTGTCATTTGCCTTGAGAGTAAGGTTGCCAGCTGGTTTCAGCTTTTTTTTTTTTTTTGCAGCTGCCTGATCCAGGCCTAGCTTTAATTCCCTTCTGGACATCAGGGCTACAGGTTCTTAATTGCTGTAAGATAACCAGGACTGGATTAGCCTACTGGGGGTTAAAGAAAATAGGACCAACTGGCAACCTCTCTTTTGAGAAGAGATTTGACGTGCTGAATTTTGTGAGCACTGTCCATATGCAAGTAGTAGTGAATGTTTATCACCATGTAGCTGTGATCAACTTATAGCCATATTTTGTATATATGGAGCGTAATTTTATAAAGGGGTCACAAAAAGATGCCTGTTTGCAGCCCATAGATGTCTTTGTGCCTTTATGAAACATTTAACCCCTCTGTTTACAAGTCGCGCCAGCGACTGCTGTGCGCTAATGCCCACACAGTCCATTCACTTTGAATGGGCTGTGTCGCTATTGCCGCACGACAGCCGCTAGCGCGGCTTAGTAAACAGGGACGTAAGGCAGCTGTGGTAGAAATCATGCCTAGATTGAGGCCAAAATCCACAAATTGAAATAATTACCTAGCAGCATTGTAAGTACTTTATTAAAAATATAGAAGGAGAAAAAGACCTGAAAAGTCTGCCGTGATGCTTGTTAGCAGTAATGTGTTAGCATAGGCTTAACTCCTTTACTATCATTGGTCATAAAAAACCTTCTCAATATTTTTAATAGTGAATGTGCACCAAAAGATCATTGCATCTGAATAAACATTTAATAGCAGACTGCACTTAGCTTTCATAATAAGGTTCTGACGGGGATCTCCATTTCACTTGTAACAAGCTTCCTCAGGGGAAGTAAGTGCAGCTCCCATGAAAAATCATATATCTCTAACAAAAAAAAAAATAGAATTATAAGACTTGACTTTGGCGCCTTTCATTGCTATAACAAAAAGTGCAATTTTTTGTGAGAGAAACACCAAATCTTATAATTCTATTGTTTTTGTTACCAGAAACATAACAGGATCCACACGAACATACCTAAATCTCCACTACCCAAGCTACAAAGGACTCAAATACAAATCAACCTATGCATCCAGCTTTTCCTACATAAGCACACAACTATGGAACGCATTACCAAAAGCCGTGAAAACAACTTATGATCACCTAAACTTCTGGAAATCATTAAAAACTAACCTGTTCAAAAAGGCATACCCTACCGACCCAACTTAAATGCCTGTACCCTGCAACACAACAAAACCAAAGCTCGTAATGGACATATAATAACTCTTCCTCTCTACGATTCTCTTCCTCTCTACGATTCCCTAATGTATCTGTACACATGAACCTTATTCTACCACAACATTACTATATTTGTTCATACCGGAATTGGCGAACGCCTTTACGGTACTATGTAAGTCACATTGAGCCTGCAAATCGGTGGGAAAATGTAGGATACAAATGTAACAAATAAATAAATAAATATATCATTTTTCATGGACACTGCATTTAGTTCCCCTGAGGAAGCTTGTTGCACGTGAAATGGAGATCCCCGTCAGCACAAAAGGGGGAGAGAGCAAGGAGGATCAATTTTCTTTTTGGTTGGTTGCCTTGTACCCCCCTGCAAGTGTCTCGTGTACCTCCTGGGGTACGAGTACCACATGTTGGAAAACACTGGCTTAACACGGCCAAGTTTTTAAAAAAGTTTATAATAATCATAGTATAATGGTACAGAATACAATACAAAAAAAATAAACAATATCATTCAGACTTACTAAATAATAAATGCTGATACTCAATAGATCTCCAGCCCATAGCTCTTCTCAAATAGCCAAGTTTCAGTGCCTTGCAAAAAAGTAAATGGCCAGAAGTGAGTTCTGTAATAATGGCTCAGCATAACAAAATACCCTATTCTAGTTGTTGTCAACTTAATAGAACTCAAAGAAGGCAATTGAAACTTGAATTTCTGAGAGGAATGAAACATATATTGAGACTTTTATTTTTGCAATTTGTCTGAAAGATGTTTTGGAACATCAATTTAAAAAGTTTTTAAATGAGACACAACAGTTTGAATGAATTCCTGCTACAATTGGAAGCCAATGCAATTCAACAAGAACAGTCGTTATATGGTCAAATTTCTTTTTTTCCTTTAACCCAGATAGCTGCAGTGTTTTGAATTAACTGTATCCTTTTCAAATTGTTCTTAGTCAGTCCTTGATGAATTACAATAGTCTAAGCGTGGATTACCTGTTCCAAATTTAACAGTGTAAGAAATGTCTTCAATCGACAAATCATTTTAATTTGGAAAAAAGAAAAAAAAAAAACAAGATCACACAACGGCACCAGTCTGTGAAGTAAACCACAGAGAATTATCACAATGAAATCCCAAGGTTACAGTCTCACTTAACAAAGAGAGTGTTTGCCCCCTCATTTCTGGTTTTGCCACCAATGACTCGTGTTTTCTAGATATCCACATATCAGAGGATTTATCAAGTTAATGATTTCATCAACTTTTGATTACAATTATACATCACATCTACTGTATATGATCATGATGCATAAAAATAACCAACTGTCAGCAAAAAAAATTAAATTCCATATTCCAAGATTCCAGTAATTCAGCTAGCAATACCAAGTAAAAATTAAAAAGCCCTGGTAATAAGAGGAATCCATCTAAGCACAATTCTGCAAATACTCGACTTACATAGCTTACATTTGCAAGGGGGCATGAGTATGGGCGAGGTTCACATGCACGCAAATTATAGAATTCTCTAATTTACATAGATATCTCTGGTATAGGTACTCGCACCTAATTGTTATAAGAACATAAGTGTTGCCATACTGCCACAGACTAAAGGTCCATCAAGCTCAGGGTCTTGTTTCAGTTCACAAGTACCTGGCAAGATCCCAAAACAGTAAAACAGATTTTATGCTGCTTATCCTAGAAATAAGCAATGAATTTTCCCAAGTCCATCTTAACAATGACTTATGGACTTTTTGTTTAGGAAATTATCCAAACTTTTTTTTAAAACCCGCTAAGCTAACTTCTTTTATACATTCTCTGGCAATGAATTCCACAGTTTAATTACACATTGCATGAAGAAATATTTTCTCCGATTTGTTTTAAATTTACTACTTTGTAGCTTTATTGCATGCCCCCTAGTCCTAGTATTTTTGGAAAGAGTAAACAAGTGATTCGTGTCTACCCATTCTACTCCACTCAGTATTTTATAGACCTCTATCATATCCCCCCATCAGCCATCTCTTCTCCAAGCTGAAGAGCCCTAGCTGCTTTAGCCTTTCCTCACCCATTCCCTTTATCATTTTTGTTGCCATTCTCTGTACCTTTTCTAATTCTGCTATATCTTTTTTGAGATGCACTGACCAGAATTGCGCACAGTATTCCAGGTGCAGTCGTACCGTGGAGGGATACAAAGGCATAACATTCTAATCTAATCTAAGACTTCTATATTGCCAAATTCCCAAAAGGGTCCAAGGCAGTTAACAATAAAAAAACGTTTAAAATTCAATCATCAAACTAATCAAAAGCGGTACAGTCATAAACAGATTAACAGTCTAGAATCAAGTGTTAACTAACCAATTTATATAATCAATCATCCCTCAGTTTAGCAAATAGAAGAGTCTTTAGACCTCTCAGAAAAGACATACAGGAATAATCTCCTTTTTGTTTTCCATTTGTTTCCTAATAATTCCTAACATTCTATTTGCTTTCTTAGCCGCCGCTGCACACTGTGCAGAGGGTTTCAATGTATCATCTATGATGACACAGATCCTTTTCCTGGAGAGTGACTCCTAATGTGGAACCTTGCATCATGTAGCTGTAATTTGGGTTCCTCTTTCCTGAAAGCATCACTTTGCACATGCTCACATTAAACATCGTCTGCCATTTAGATGCCCAGTCTCCCAGTCTCATAAGGTCCTCTTGTAATTTTTCACGATCCTCTTGTGATTTAACAACTTTGAATAACTTTGTGTCATCGGCAAATTTAATGACCTCACTAGTTACTCTCATCTCTAGATCATTTATAAATATGTTAAAAAGCAACAGTCCAAGCACAGACCCCTGGAAACCCTACTATCTTCTACCCTTCTCCATTGAGAATACTGACCATTTAACCCTACTCTCTGTTTTCTGTCTTTCAACCAGTTTTTAATCCACAATAGAACACTACCTCCTATCCCATGACTCTCCAATTTCTTCTGGAGTCTTTCATGATGCACTTTGTCAAATGCCTTTTGAAAATCCAAATACACAATATCATCTGACTCACCTTTATCTACATGTTTGTTTATTCCTTCAAAGAAATGTAATAGATTGGTGAGGCAATATTTCCCTTCACTAAATCCATGTTGGCTTTGTCTCATTAATCCATGCTTATGAATATGCTCTGCAATTTTGTTCTTTATAATAGTCTGTACCATTTCGCATGGCACCGACATTAAGCTCACCAGTCTATAATTTCTTGGATCACCTCTGGAACCTTTTTGAAAAATCGGCGTTACTTTGGCCACCCTCCAGTCTTTCGGTACCATGCTTGATTTTTTTTTTTAATCATTTTATTTTGTTCAGTGCAAGTACATTCAAACATCAAATTGAAACATCCAGCGCCAAAGAGAAGATACATGCCCAGTCACCACTTTAGAACCAGGTCATTAAATCTGAATAGAAACCCTGTGTGCACCCCCCCATTCAGCTCCCCTTAACCCTCCCCCCCCCCCCCCCGGTACCTCGTGGCTCTGTGTAAACTCTTCTGTTACAACAAATCAGGTATTAAGTAGATGGCTTCTGGCCACTGGTGTTAACACAGTCCAGAAAGGCTCCCATATCTGACTGAAGCGCTTGCCTGCTGTGGAGTCCACATCTGAAAACACTTGACGCTCCATAGAAACCTATTGAATCATCGAGGATCTTCACTGTGAGAATGTAGGCAGGTCTGCTGATAGCCACTGTTGCAATATACACCTCTTGCCGAGTAACAGAGCTCACTTTAGAAAACCAATATATCCCTTTGGCGCAGGGTGGGAACAACATTTAAATTGGTTAAAAAGCATGAGTGCCGCAGGACACCACATCCAGCACCAAAAAAAAGATACATGCCCAGTTACCATTTGCCATATCATTGGTACTGTGAAACAACCCCAAAACATATGACCCAGGGTAGCAGAGCTCTATACACATTTGGGACACCTATCTTCCACTCGGAGAGGACTAAATATGCGCCATGAGGGGACATGTACATCTACGTACATCTACAATAAAAATGTATATTGAAGTTCCCCATGTAGAGCATTCCCTGTCAGTTGCCCACAACAAAGAACACAGCTCTTAAACTACTCACATGTAAGCTGGATGCCCAAATTAACATTCCAATTTTGCATATAATGTTCATAATCCAAGTCCAGTAAACGCTCCTGCAATTCCCTGTGGTAACACTTAAGAGGGACCAAATTTTCGGCATCCAGCGAGTAGACCTCAAGTAACTTCTCATGAGAGGACAAGGACAATGAACTAGAGGGTAAGGACAACGTGTAATGACGTAGTTGCCAATATTAGAACAAAGCCATACAGGCGGATTACGGTTTGCCTTGTAAGTCCGCAAAAAGCTTGATATCACCGGCCTCATTTACCATATGGAACAAATAAATCAGTCCGTTTCACGTCCCGCTAGTAAAAGTCATATTTACTTACTTATTTATTATTACATTTATATCCTACATTTTCCCGCTGATTACAGGCTCAAAGTGGCTTACATAAATCTGTAGTAAGGCTACAGTTCAATAAAAGCAATTATACAAATTGAGAATATTTAGCATTTCCGGCGGACAAGCCATATAATGCTTGATTTTAAAGATAAATTACATATTACTAACAATAGTTCTGCAAGTTCATTTTTCAATTCTATCAGTACTCTGGGATGAATCCCATCCGGTCCAGGCGATTTACTACTCTTCAGTTTGTCAAATTGCCCCATTACATCTTCCAGGTTTACAGAGATTTAATTCAGTTTCTTTGACTCGTCAGCTTTGAATAACATTTCTGGCACTAGTATCTCTCCCAAATCTTCCTCGATGAAGACCGATGCAAAGAATTCATTTAATCTCTCCGCTATGGCTTTGTCTTCCCTGAGTTCCCCTTTTACCTCTCGGTTATCTAGCGGTCCAACTGATTTTTTTGCCAGCTTCTTGCTTCTAATATACCCCAAAAAGTTTTTACTATGAGTTTTTGCCTCCAATGCAATATTTTTTTCAAAATCTCTCTTTGCCTTCCTTATCAGTGCTTCGCATTTGACGTGCCGTGTCTTTTGCTGTTTCTTATTTTTTCAGTCGGATCCATTTTTTTAAGGATTTTCTTTTAGCTCTAATAGCTTCCTTCACCTCACTTTTTAACCATGTTGCTGTCGTTTGGCCTTCCTTCCTCCTTTTTTAATACATGGAATGTAACTGTCTTGGACTTCCAGGATGGTATTTTTGAACAGTATCCACACCTGGTGTAAATTTTTGACCTTTTTGCAACTGCTCCTCTAAGTTTTTTCCCCCACTGTTCTTCTCATTTTAACATAGTCTCCTTTTTGAAAGGTAAATGCTAGCTTATTGGATTTCCTGTGTGTACTTACTCCAGAGCTGTTATCAAATCTGATCATATTATGATCACTGTTATCAAGTGGCCCCAGCACCATTACCTCCTGCACCAGATAATGTGCTCTACTAAGGACTAGGTCTAGAATTTTTTCTCCTCTTGTTGGCTCCTGTACCAGCTGCTCCATAAAGCAGTCCTTGTTTTCGTCAAGGAAGTTTACCTCCCTAGCATGCCCTGATGTTACATTTACCCAGTGAACATCAGGGTAATTGAAATCACCTATTATTATTGTGTTGCCCAGTTTATTAGCCTCCTTAATTTGTGGTAACATTTCTACATCCATCTGTTCATCCTGACCAGATGGAAGGTAGCAGAAAACAACAAGGCAACCGATCTGCAAAATCCAACGTGGAAAACAAACTAGCAGATCAGTATAATATCCAACAAAAACTTTATTGAAGATACCGATTATCTGGCGTCACGAGTATCCAGAGATATGCTATCTTGAGCAGCTCATGCTGGTTTTTTATGAAGAATATTTCTCATATCCTTGTCCTGATAGATAATTTGATACCGCTCTTATTTAAAAATATACAGACTAGCCCCTGACGTAGCCCTATTGTTGGGCGAAACACGGCCTGTGTCGGTAATTCTTTTCATACACGGTATCTTCAATAAAGTTTTTGTTGGATATTGTACTGATCTGCTAGTTTGTTTTCCAGATGGACGGTAGTACACTCCTATCACTATCCTTTTCCTCTTTACACATGGAATTTCAATCCATAGGGATTCCAAGATGTGTTTTGTGTGCTGCAGAATTTGTTGTCTATTTGATTCAAGGCCCTCCTTAGCATACAATGCTACCCCCCCCCCCCAACAATTTGATTCACCCATTTTGGGCTCAGGCCCACCCAAAATGAGTGCTCCATTGGCATGGGCGGTGGGGATCAGCAAGCCCCGCTAGGCCAGCCAAAGACCTCCTTTCGGCAGAAAGAGCCCTTACACCCTCTGTAGTCAGCTGCAGTGTTCCCAAGCTGCTACCTCCCCACCCCTCATTCATGCTCAGTTTGCGCGCATGTGTGGATGCTGGCCATGTCAGCAACTCTAGGCACTGCTGGCAGCAACACAGAGTGTAAGTACTCTTTCTGCTGGGAGGTCTTTAGCCGGCAGGGTCTGCGGATCCTTCCAGTTCAGTTATGTCTTTTTTTTTAGGTTCCGGGGGGGGGGGGGGGGGAGAAAGAGATGAATCTCCGGGCCCAGCCTCCTCCTTGGGCTCAGGCCCACCGCAGATTGGCCCTCTAGCTACACCACTGCTCTAACGTAACTGCATAGGGGTAGACATTGCATGGGTACATGCTACAAATTAAAGCAGCTTCTTCATCTTCCAGATTTGTTTAATCTATCACCCACAAAGTGTAGAGAAGGTTATCTTAAGAACATCTGCCCTCTATGAACCCTACCTGATTACTGTTAATAAGTTTAGGAAGCACTTTCTCTCTCATGCCAAGACACTTGCTGTAAGTTTTACATTGATATATAAAAAAGAAATTGGTCTATAAGAAGCACATATCTCTAGGCTTATCTTTTTTATGTATTTCCAAATGGAGATTTGATACATTGCTTTTAGGAAGAATCTTAGTAGCTAGAAAGTCAGAATGCTATACAAAGTCTATCAACTCCTGATTATTTTCATGACTGCAAAGCATCAAGTGCTCCAGTATCCTCCATTTGGCTGATCAAATGTTTGTGTCTCTCCAGTTCAACTGAATAGTCATAATCCAGAACATTTTCCAGTAGATATTCAGCCTGCGGCAGTGTTTTATTGGTTTTTTTTAAACTGACTGACACACACAGAAACCCTGGATATTCAGTGCTGGGCCATGTCCAGGCATCAGCACTGAATATCCAGCACTGATTCTAACTGCAGTGGCCGCCAGAGCTTATGCGGGTCCCGGCTGAATATTGGCTGGGACCCGCATAGGTACTTTCTGTGTCTCTGCTGATCCTCCCACCCTTCCCCTCAAAGAAAAATAAATCCGGCCATGAGCCCCTCAACCCTCCACCCTTGTAGGCTCCCCTGAATTTACCTCAAAGTCAGTGGTTAATCAGGGGAGGGGGGTCTTACAAGTAGGAGCAGGCCCGCCCATTCTTGCCTATTAAGGTTCCAAACACAAAATGGCCACCATGACCCCTAGCAGCAGTTTCTTGGCACTTACGAGTACCGTGAGACTGCCACTAGGAGCTTGGCGACCATTATGTGGCTAGATCTGCAATGAGCAGGAGTGAGTGGGCATTACTTCTGCCCATAGGACCCAGCCCCCGGACCACCACTGACTTTTACATAGGCCAGGTCAGGGCAGGTTTTTTTTTTAAATTCAGGGCAAAGGGAGTGGGGATCAGGAAGTCTTGTTAGATTGGCAGCTGACGTTAGGACAGCAGGGGCAGTCTGTAATGATATTCAGCTGTACTATCTAGTTAAGTGCCGCTGAATATTAGTGCTAAGGCGGCTAGAGTGGATATAGCCGGGCAGGAGCCTCTCCTACCCAGTTAAATCACTTTGAATATTAGGCAATTTCTTTTTATTTTATCTACTACTACTACTACTTAACATTTCTAGAGCGCTACTAGGGTTACGCAGTCTTCTTCTCACTGTGAAATATAACGTGTTATTACCTACTGTATCTGAATGTACACTGCTTCAATAGCTTCGAGATTGCAGGTGGTATGTAAGAAATTTAAAATCTATTAAATTAAATTAAAATAGTCTGGCTCTTTGTCACTTGGTGTTCATTCATCTTGCTGTTGACTGTGGACTCATCACATTTTCCCCATAAGATGTAACAGTAGGCTTGGAAAGGTCTGCTTGTTTGCTGATGCAGGCTACTATGCTTGTCCTTTCCTTTCTAGGATCTCTCTCCAGGTAGCGTAGAAGAAGCTGAGGAGGTTGATCCAGATGAGGAATTCAAAGATGCCATAGAGGTGAGCCAAATAAGAGAAACTCCAGTTTGAGCCTGAGTACTCTTCCCTTCTGACTGGCTTCTTACATTTGGTGAATTTAGAGA
Source organism: Microcaecilia unicolor (assembly GCF_901765095.1). Lineage (NCBI taxonomy): Eukaryota > Metazoa > Chordata > Amphibia > Gymnophiona > Siphonopidae > Microcaecilia > Microcaecilia unicolor. The sequence continues at coordinate 53,312,422 of NC_044035.1, forward strand.
AATTGTACAAGTGGAATATTAATGGTTGGAGATATATGAACTTCTTCAAATTAGGTTTGGTGAAACAAACCAGTGGAACTGGAAATATTTCAAAGGTAACCCAATGCAGTTTTTTAGTTTTTCAAACCCAATGGAAGTTGGAAAATGGTTATACAAAAGGAGTCAAGGATGTTGGTCTGGAAGTAAAATAACGGTGTGAAAATTTAATGGAATGTGATAAAACTTGGCATGTGGAAAAAGATGACAAAAAGACACAGAGCTTGAAAATGGGTCAAATCTGACTAGAGATTCCACAGAAAATATAACATCCCCTCCCCCCAACTCCAAAAAATGGAAAAAAAAAGTAATGTCTTATTGCATTTCTCTTGGAAAAGGAGTTCCAGATTCTGTAGCAGAGAAACATGCAGACAGGGAATTCTTCCTTCAAACTGCCTCTCCTTTTCACCCAACCCTCTACAAATTTTCCTCACCCTCAAAACAGACCTCTTCCAGCAACTACCCTACTATCCTGCAAATTGCTCTTACCCTCAAAGACTAGCCGCCCCCAAATAAAAAAACTTCCCAGCCATTCCCAAATACTCCACCACCCTATAAACTACCCCTATCCCCAAACAGTACCCCTTGCAACTGCTCCACCATTCCCAAACACTCCACCCTGTAAACTACCCTTACCCCCAATTGCACCACCATAACCTTCCAGCAACTGTACCACTATGCTCAAACTCCACTCCTCAATTACACTGCCACCCTGTAAACTACCCTTACCTCCAAACATTACCCCTCACAACTGCTTCACCACCCTGCAAACTGTCTACACTCCCAAAAACTACTTCCCGTGATTGACCCACCATCTCAAAAGCTGCTCCTACTCTCAAAAACTACCCTCACTATTGCACCACTACCCTGCAAACTGGCTTCTACCCCCCAAAACTGCCCTACCACCCCAGATACACCCCAGCAACACATGCAGAGCATACCTAGAACACCCAACAGAGAAATGCACATCACATCCGTGTGCTCAGATTACAAATAATTCCCTATGATGTACTGCATTTTAAGTATTCATATATTTAATTTCCTTTGTTGTGAAGCTAATGACTAAATGTTACAGCTTTCTTATTTGTTGCCATGTGTGTTGCCAAATAATAGCCACATTAAGGCATTGGCAAGCTAGGTATCTAACTAGGGTCCAGGTGTTTCAGGGGGCTGTCTCAGATGTCAGTGATAATATATTGAGTCCTGAGCACAACTCTCTGATTTTTAAGGATTTGATAGTTTTTTGCATTAATGTCCAAAGCTAGAAGGTTGGCTAATGTGTCTGGACCTTTTCTCAGAGTTTGGAGATATGAAGATAGAGGCTTTCATCTCCCGCCTCCCCCATCAGTATGTGTACCCTGCTTGCTTTTACTATAACTAGCAGCAGAAACTGTGGAGAGGATTCAGCCAATGGAAAGGCTGTCACAGTGCACCACTAGAATGCTGCTATTCTTACAGGAAGCGAGGAGCTTGCCATTGGTAGTTTTGAAAGAAAATGTTATTTTTTTTTCTATTTTTAACATTGCTAAGAACTGTAATTCTCCTCTAATTGCAGGACCTCTTGTGATGTAATCTGCATTGAATCTAATTGGAATAATGCAGAATATAAGACATAGTATAGTATAGGTGAGCTGGCAGACGTTCTTGTGCTGTGCGAGTGAGGTTTTTGCATGGGGAACGTTAGCAAAAATTTTCAAAAAATGCACCAATGCATTTCTATCAAAGAAATGGTTCCAACAGCTGTAGCATACAAACAGTGATTCATTGTATTATAGTAATTTAAGGAATTGCACCTTTTAGACAGCCATTTCATAGCATCCTATCAGACTAGTCCAGACCAAAGGATTGTGTCCCTCTACCAGCGGATAGAGACAGAGGAAGAAAATAGTTCTTGTGACTCACCCCTTAAGGATATTATGCAGCCTAGAATGTTCCATATTTCCTCTGTCTCCCAAGCAGATGGGTGATAGGCTAGCAGCCATTCTTCTGACCTGGTTTATAGCTAGTTACAGTTGAGCTTTAACTAACCTTTTGTGGTTTTCTGCTCCTGAGACAGTTTTATACTGAGATTCAGTTGAGCTTGTGGGTGCCTATTTAGCTTGTTCTCCTGAATCAGCTTCTCAGCAAATGTTCCAGTTGAGTTGGTGGGGTGCCCTCCTGGGCTTGTTCTCTTGACCCAGTTTAATGCCTGGGGTTCAGTTGAGTTGGGGTGCCTTTGACATAAATTTCTGTTAAAAAAGGCAGCTGTTCTATGGAGCTCAGGTATATCTCAGAGGTCTCTGAGATCCATACCAACCCTACCCCCAGCCCCCACCAGACCATTGGATCACCGACATCTCCTGTGGAAGTCAGCCTGTATTGGGTGAGCCTGTTCTAGGCTCACCCAATTTATTTCAGTGCTTTGGTATTTGTGCCTCTGTTCCTTATTAAGCACTCACTGGTATCTGGTTTGTCTTTGGGAGCCTTTGTTTTTCCTGTTTCTATAAGCAGTGAAATGTTCTGTGCGACTATCTGTAAGCAGCAAGTATTTCTTTGACTCTTATGTGGAGGATTAACTACTCCTGTTTCTGTGCTACATTAAATTTTCCTTAGTGTTTCAGTTTTTCCCGCCAAAATTATTTTTCCGTTTCTGTCAGCTGGTGTTTGTTTTTTTTTCAAGTGTTTCCTAGCTGTTTGATTCACAGTAAGCAAATCCAGACATTATTAGCTCTCCTCAAGTTAAAAAAACTGTTTTTACCCCTTACTAGTACATGTGCTCCTATTCTTTGGTTCATTGCTGTATGCTGCAATTTGATTTAATTTTGTAATTTCTGGAGCAGTCACCTTAATATTTATAGTAGTTGTCTGAATAGTAGATACAGATTCTACTACTTTTCTCTCTGTTTAATTTGAATATCAGTTAGGCCAAGTCTGTTCTTTTGTGCAGCAGTCAGTCATTAATTGCAGTTAGCTGTATTTAGTTTTTCCTGTATGAAGTTCCTAAGAATTAACTGTTCTTATCTTCTTGCTATATTGTGGCATAAATAGTCAAACTTGCTTGCCCCCCCCCCCCCCCAATCACCAGTATTATTCTTAAAAAAAAATTCCTATCTGACCAAAGCTATACAATGCAACTCTTGACTGTGTTGATGGGTGCACTCTGTTTCAACATGAGTTACTCATCTGGCTTGCCAGATTCAGGATCAGTTAGTTTTTTTCAGTTACGGAAATAGTGGCGCTGAAGAAGTTTAGTAGCCACTGATGATTCGGAGCTGGCCTAGTTGCATAGTGTTTCCATTCAGTTGTGGTTCACTTCCACATATAGTGCACAGTTCTTTCTATATCTTCCTGGGCTTCTCAGCCCCTGTGTGTGTAGTTGTCCACCTGGGTTGCAAATTGCACCAGGCACCTGAGTTGTACAGTTGCCTCACTGATACGATTGATCAGTGGCACTGGTATTGCACACTAAATACACCCACTGGTATTGCGCAGTGGTGACATCCAGCTATGTTGCATAATTTCAGCAACTGCCTGGGTTGCACACTTTCACCCAGTGGCACGGGAGATCAGTGGCACTGATATTACACACTAACTGCACCCACTGGTATTGTACAGTGGTGACATCCAGCTGTGTTGCATGATGGCAACAACCACCTTTGCATATTTGCAGCAACCATCTTGGTTGCACAGTGGTGGTGGTGGCCACCTATATTGCACAATGGTAGCACTCTTTTGGGTTGCTCCCCTGTAGCAGTAACCACCTGTATTGCTTTCTTAAAGCAGTTGCCGGTCTAGCTGTCCTGTAACATTTACCTGTGTTGCTCCTGCTACCATCATCTCCACATCTTCTTCCCCATTCCCCATTTTGTTGTTACCATTCTCTCACCATTCCTACAGTTTTCTTTCCCATCCTCATACCCAACCCGCATTTGAACGATCTTGTAAATTCAAGAAAAACAGAGAATATAAATATAGATGTTTAGAAAGCTAGTACACAACCAGTTATGTTTCCAAGATTGCAAGGATAACTGGTTATGTGTGGTTTGTCATTTGGGTGACGAAAATCTATGGAGGTATTACGGGGGCACCCCCCCCCCCATTACTCCAGTGGAATGCTGCTCAATAACAGCTGGTCACTAAATCCTAAACGTGCTTGGGAACAGATGTAACTCCCAACGGGATCTTTTAAGACATAGACATTTAGTCCCCTTCTGAAATGGGAACAAGGGGGGGGGATTCTATAATAGATGATCAAAATTAGGCACCGAGAAGATCCGTGCTAACCTAGTATTCTGCAAAGGGCACACACCCTTCATTGAATGCTAGTTTAGTATGTATCTTACACCTGACGTTTGGCTCCATACTTACACGTGCTGAAACCTGGTGAAAATGCTGTTACGTAACTAATGGCAGTTGGGTGTATAAGTGACCCTGTTCTATAACATTGTGCCTAACTTCTGGGAAAGCTCCTGACCTGCTCATACCCCTCCCATGGCCATGCCCCTTTTGAGTTGCACGCTTTATAATTTAGGCGCCCATTTTGTAGAATAGGGCACTGGGCAGATCTACGCCTAAACCCAAATGAGTGCCAATTATTGATTGTTAACGGCTCCTTAACTAAATTAGTTTGAGTGAGGATCTGGGATTTGCACCCAAATTTGGACACCTAAATTTTGGTGATCTGTATAGAATCTAGGGGTAAATATCTATGATTTTGCCACACCCTTGTCCCATCCAAAACACATCCAGGCCATACCCCTTTGCACACTCTTGGGTGTAATACATGCATATCCCTGTCTTTGTAAAATAGGGACTTGTACGTTTATGCAAGTGAAATGTTTATATGCTGGTTTCTGCACATATTAAACCCGAACAGGACTTGTAAAATGAGGGCCATAGTGAAGAAAAGCAAAAGTCTCTGAAGGAGTTCCTTTTATAAAGGGACTGTAAATCATCAGCGTACAGCCTGTAATGTATTCCCAGGTCGGCTAGAATACGACAAATGGGAATCATATAAATATTAACTCGAAACTGCTCAAAACACAGCAGCCAAGCTTATATTCGGAAAAACAAGATTCGAAAGCGCCAAACCTTTACGAGAAAAACTACACTGGCTCCCAATCAAAGAACGCATTGCATTCAAAATCTGCACCTTGGTTCACAAGATCATCTACGGCAACGCCCCAGGATACATGTTAGACCTCATAGACCTACCAACCAGAAACACAACAAAATCAACATGAACATACCTAAATCTCCACTACCCAAGCTGCAAAGGACTACAAATCAACCTATGCATCCAGCTTCTCTTATATAAGCACACAACTTTGGAATGCGCTTCCGACCGCTGTGAAAACAACATACGACCACCTAATCTTCCGGAAACTCCTAAAGACTTACCTGTTCAAAAAGGCATACTCAAACGACTCAACCTAAATGCCTAACCCTGCAACACAGCAATATAAATGTTCATATTGGACAACCTACCCTTCCCCTTGACCCCTAATATGTGTATCAATTCTGATCATTAGTCTGTCTTAACCTCACTTTGTATTTGTTCATGCCGGTATTGGCGACTGCCAATACTGCACTATGTAAGCCACATTGAGCCTACAAATAGGTGGGAAAATGTGGGATACAAATGAAACAAATAAATAAATTAAACAAAACTGGAGAAAGGGCCCCCAACCCCTTTAGTACTCCTGAAATGAGCGCCTTCCCAGTTGAAAAACTATGGCCATGTTGATCTTGCTGGTTTGATTTAAAAAAAAAAAAAAAAAAAGATGAAAACCAGTCTAATACCTTACCAGGAATGCCAGTTGATCTCAATCTATCAAGTACATTCACCTTGTAAATTCACTTAACATTTTCCTTTCCTGATTGTTCTCACATGAATGTTGTTCATGAGACTGCTGGCCCTGCAGCAGTGACACCCATGGCATTCCAAGCATCTTGGCTTGTTTCTCTGGGTGTTTCATTAGAATAACAGGTGTCACAGCCTGCAACCAGAGTGCTGAAGAAACTGGACTTCAAAGTGGAGGAAATGGTCCTAATGAGCCAGCCAGCACTGAAGAAGCAGGAGCTGGCTACTTGCTTCTTTAGTGCTGGCTGATTATTTTGAACAAGTATTTGTCTACCTTTCTGGGCTAGGAGAGATTTGACCTAAAGGTCTGTGCATGCTTCAAGGACCTTTGCAAAGTTTTGGCTATAACATATTAACCAGGGCCGTGCCTAGGGTCTCTGGCGCCCCCCTGCAGCCTATCAGTTGGCGCCCCCCCTGCAGACTATCAGTTGGCGGCGGCGGCCCCCCCCCCCCCCCCCCCGTGAAAATGATCGCTCACCACTTGCCACACTGACAGGAATTGTCAGCAATATTCTTAGAAAGAAATTGCTATACATTGCAAAATAAGATAGCAGATGTAAATTCTCAATGTGGACATATTCCAAACACTAAAATGAAAATAAAATGATGTTTTTTCTACCTTTGTTGTCTGGTGACTTTCTTTTTCTGATCATGCTGGCCCAGTATCTGATTCTGCTGCTATCTGTCCTCTTAACTCTGTTTCCAGGGCTTCCTTTCCATTTATTTCTTTCCTTTCCTCCTTTCTTCTTCATTTCTGGTCCTCAGCTTCTGCCTATTTTCTTCATCCATGTGCAGTTTTTCTCCTCTCTTCCTTTTCCCTCATTTCACCTCCTTCATCTCTCTTCCCTCCCCTCTATGTCCAGCAATTTCTCCTCTCTCCCTGAGCCCTGTCCTCCCAATCCATGCCCATCCATGCTCCTCTGTCCCCTGCCCTCTCCATTCATCCCTTTCCAGCAATTCCCCTCTCTCCCTGAGCCCTGCCCTCCCAATCCATGCCCATCCATGCTCCTCTGTCCCCTGCCCCCTCCATTCATCCCTTTCCAGCAATTCCCCTCTCTCCCTGAGCCCTGCCCTCCCAATCCATGCCCATCCATGCTCCTCTGTCCCCTGCCCCCTCCATTCATCCCTTTCCAGCAATTCCCCTCTCTCCCTGAGCCCTGTCCTCCCAATCCATGCCCATCCATGCTCCTCTGTCCCCTGCCCTCTCCATTCATCCCTTTCCAGCAATTCCCCTCTCTCCCTGAGCCCTGCCCTCCCAATCCATGCCCATCCATGCTCCTCTGTCCCCTGCCCCCTCCATTCATCCCTTTCCAGCAATTCCCCTCTCTCCCTGAGCCCTGCCCTCCCAATCCATGTCCATCCATGCTCCTCTGTCCCCTGCCCCCTCCATTCAACCTTTTCCAGCAATTCCCCTCTCTCCCTTCCATGACCCCCCTCGCATCCATGCTCCTCTCTCTCCCATGTCCCAGCCTGGCCCGCCCTCTTCTCCCCCCCACTTCGCATCCATGCTCTCGTTTCTCCCCTGCCCTTCCGCTCCCATTGTTCAACTGCCCGCCCTCTTCTCTCCCCCCAAAATCCCTTTTCTTTTTTTTTCTTTTTAAATTTACCTCCGTGGCGGTTCCGGCAGCGCAGCGTCAGGGAAGGAGGCGGCGCTCCCGACGTCTAGCCTTCCCTTCGCTGTGTTCCGCCTTCTTCTGACGTCATCCTTGACGTCAGAAGAAGGTGGAACACAGCGAAGGGAAGGCTAGAGACGTCGGGAGCGCCGCCTCCTTCCCTGACGCTGCGCTGCCGGAACCGCCACCACGGAGGTAAATTTAAAAAGAAAAAAAAGAAAAGGGATGTTGCGGGAGGGCGAGCGAGGTGAGCATGGTGCGGCGGCGCCCCCCAGAGGGAAGCGCCCCCCTGCCATGCTTACCTCGCTTACCATGTTAGCACGGCCCTGATATTAACAATGTATTCAGCACTTAGCTCAAAATGTGCAAACCAGCAAATAGTCATAATATAATACACAGACTGCATCACCACTTTTTCTGAACAGAGTTCATATCACCCTGGCCCATGTTCGGCAGTTAGACATTGAGATCTTTAGGCCACAGAGTCTTCTGCTTTCAACAATAATTCCATAGCTACACCAGCTCACCCCACTTGATTCTGCAGCATGATGGATGACAGCTCGAGGGGAGAAAAAACCCCATGTAAAGGGAGCAAAGTGTAAATGACAGGAAGTCTCTTATGGGGCCACCCTAAAATGTGACACTGAGGAGTCCACAACTGACCAGAAATTTGTCGGAAGATCCTGCCTATTGCTCCTGTGTACCCAAATGTTTGACTAAAGCTGCTGCCTGGGAAGGAAGGAGGTGGGCCTGTTTCTCATTACAATAAATCCTGGTCTTCTCGATAACTTTATTCCGTGTTGCTTTGGAACAGCCCATTCTACTTAATTTGCTCTCAAAGAGAAGCAGATTTACTTACAGTGGGTCACACCTAGTTCTGGATTTCCTTTCTATTGTGAGAATGATTTCTTTTCTTTTTGCTTCTCAATAAAATGGTTTTGTTGAATTGCGACCCCTGTAGATGTTCTTCAGTTTCTGTGGGTACTTGAGGCATTCTCCAAACAACAGGTTTCAATAGATCCTCCTCCCCAGGCATGTGTCAGTCACCCCTTCCAACTGCCATATCTATCCTGTGTGCCAGCCTTGCTAAATCCATCTCATTACCTTCTGTCCCAGCCTAGTGTCATCTGCCAGCATGACCTCCTTCACCTATAGAATTCTTTGTTTATTGCAAACTGGTGAGTGCGGCTTCCTCCTGTTCATAGCAGGGTCATTCACTGCTTATTCTGGCCAGCTGAGCACAAGGAATTGGTCTTCCCCCTGAAAGATTATGAAAGTTAAAAAGCCTTTACAGTTGGCACATATTAATGAATTGTATACTGATTTGCTAGGTCATGCAAATATTTTCTCATTGTAACATACATGGGTATCCAGTATTTTTATGCAAAAGCATCAAGTTTGATTTATGCATTGAAAGAACTGTGTAATAGCTTTGGTGTATAATGATTAATTGTATATGGATGCATGGGTATGTAGTCTAGCGAATCAGCCCCAGAATGTATATATATACCCCCTCGATATTCAGCCGGCAGCAAGCAGTGCGGTTAGCTGCTGGTGGCGCTAACCCCAGATATTCAATGCTGGGCCATATTCGGCAACTGGCATTGAATTCCAGTTTCAGTTTTGGCCACGGTAACTTAACCGACTAAGTGAATATTCAGCACTAACCAATTAAGTTAATAGCGGTTAAAGATAGGCCTGCTATATAAGCGGCCTATGATCTAAACCGCTGAACTTTGCCGGATTAGCGCTGAATATTTGCGCTTAGCTGGCTAAGTTGCGCGATGTAGCTGGTTAGCAGTTAGCCGCTAAGTGCTAATATTCAGGGGAGATAACCGGCTATCTCGCACTGAATATTAGCACTTAGCTGGCTAAGCACTATTCAACTGGCTAAGAGCTATTCCTAGCCAGTTAAATAGCGCTGAATATCGGGCCCATAGTGTAGACTATGCATGTTTCTCTATGTAACTCCAGCAGATCAAACCTACTTGAGTAAGTTCATATTCAGTAGAAGAGGCAGATTTCAGTCTTAACTTCTCTTCTTTTCTACTTGTTTGTTTTGCTTTTAATTTTTTTCCCATGCTGCTTGAGAAAGGAGCAACAGCTGATGGTGATGGTGAGTGCAGGCTAAAATTTTGTGAGGTAAGGGAAGAGAAGTTGGGTTCTGAAAGTGTGGTGAAAAGCCTTTGATGAATTTTTTAGGGAAGATTCAGTTGCTGAGTGTATTTTTTTTTGGGGGGGGGGGTGAGGGGTAGGGGCTACCCTAACTCTGAAAGTATTTACACAATGCTCGTCTTTTGTCATCTTAATCTACGATATACTTGGTATATTCTATAAATTGTTCTGACCTGTCTAAATATACAGACAGGTCAGTCCTAGATATATTCCATTATTTACCTGTTTTTTACCACTTAGCAGCTGCTACTAGCTATCCTTTGGGGGGGGGGGGGTCATTCTTTGAAAATGGAGACAGTGCAGTAGAGCACTTTCAGGTAGAATGATCAACCTAGCTTTATGTTTGATTTGACCATTGCACTTTCACCTATGTGATCTGGAGCACTGTGATGAAGGTCTTTGCTCCAGGCAGCCAACAGCAGGGTAATACCATGGTTTTGTAATAAGGCTGGCAAGTCTGAATTTGTTTGGTTTCTGTCTTGAACTGGCTTATAGGTCCTTTTGCTAAGACTAGCTCCTCTGTTGTATGTAGGAAGATGAGGATACATCCCAGTGCCCTGTGGAATATGACCTCGGCCTCCAAGAGAATGGCTTTCTGAGTAAGAATGAGGTGATCAGGAACAAGGTGTCCAAGCTAACAGAAAAGCTGCGCAAACGCTATCCTACTAATAACTTTGGTAGGTCAAACCTTTTTTGCAAGGATGTTTTTTTATATACCTGTAAGGAAACTGAGCGATATAGCTGAAACCCGTTTTACAAATCAGCATCAAAATATTTTATGTTTCTTGTTAGCATCCTGTTTCAGTGCTTTAATTATACTTCGTTTAGCTGATTTAAATACAGTTGGTGTTTAGTCATCTTTTGAATGAGAGGGTTGAATATCTTTGTAATTTTCAGTTTCCCATAATAAGAAATGTTGTTGGTTTGCTGAAGAATGTCCAGCAAAAGCAGATAAAATCAAGAAATGTCACTAAATACAATAGGAAAGGTATTTCTCCAAGGATAAGCAGGCCTATAATTCTCACATATGGGTAAAGTGGGTCTGTGTTGCTGGTCCCAGAGCTTGTAATAAGCTTTAAACAGGTCGTTGAGCACAAGATGCGCTCCACCGTGCATGAGAGAGCGCCTTCCCGCCCTCCACAAGAGTGCAGGACCAGCAGTTCTCTCTTTTCTGTGGTGAAGAGAGGATGCATTATTTCCCACTCCTCACAGCTGGTTCAGCCTTCGGTGGTTTTTTTGTGGCTTCCCATTTTTTCATTTTGTTATTTTTATACCTCTCTCGGGGTTTTCTTAATTTAATTTCTTCCCCTTATCTTCCTAGATTATTTTTTTGTCCTCATTTTAAAGTTTTCTTTCTTTTACGGTGCTCATTAGGTTGCGTTTAGGCCAGAGCCCTGGTCAGGTTTTTCCCTCCTCCATTTTCTGGTGCTTTGCCCTTTTTAGCACTTTTGAGTCATTTGATTTGGCTACGACTGTTTTTCCTTGCATGTCATCGAAGGATCCCAGTGGCTTCAAGCTTCACTCAGTGCAATAGGACCATCTCTAGCAAAGACACCCATTCTTGGTGCCTGCAGTGTTTGGGGCCTGATCATACACCTGCAAACTGTATTCTCTGTTTTAGTATGAAGAAGAGAACACAGTTGGCCAGAGAGGCTTGAAGAGAAAAGATTTTTGGAGCCTGGCCCAAAGCCTCAACAGTGTCAACATCGGTGTCTGCATCAGCATTGGGTGCATTGATCCATATGGCTATGAGACCCTTGCACACTGGGAGTGATCCTTGACCCTTGAGTGGGTCTCCACCTGTCTTGATGCCGACTGCTAAGCAGGCCCCCCAGAACTGATCACCATTGGACCCGACCCTGAGTCGACATGAGGACTCAACATCGTCCTTTTCGGCACCGAGGAACGCCGATGCCAGGCATCGGAAGAAACATCGGTATTTACCCCCTTGATGCATGATGCTAGGAGCTCTGAGGCACCGAGGGTTTCCCCAGTCCCCAAGAAGCGTTGGTGCTGGGAGGACCGCTCCCCCTCCATACAGGAGGTGCCGATGCATGGGTCTCCAGACAGCCAGGACCAGGCACCCACTTTGATCCCACAGATTCAACAGCCTTCTTCTACACCGGCACTCCAGCCTTTCCCGATGTCAGCCCTCGATGAGCGACTCCGGGCCTTGCTCCTTGAGATTTTGGTGGGGTTCATGCAGTGTGCATCAGCATCTGGGGTGCTTGCGCCAGCCATGCCTCTTGCTTCAGTCCCGCATGGCCACGAGCCTGCAGTGAAATCTCCGACAGTGAAGCTACTTGCAGTCACGGCGTCAACTGCCATTCGTGTTGGCACATACTCGACATCGGTGGAGGAAGCTTCGCCGGAGTTGAGGCCAGAGACAACACCTCAAACCCCCTCTTGAGTTCATGGTACCTTTGTGTTGAGGCGGGCTTGGTCTCAACTCTCCCATGAAGAGTTCTTCGCTGACACTGACGAGGAGCTTTCATGGAAGGATCCACGGTATTTCTCGGATGAAGAGTCCTATGGCATCCCATCTTATCCCTTCCTTCCACAAGAAAGGAGGAAGTCTCCACCTGAGGGCCTTTCCTTCCCATCTTTTGTGAAGGAGATGACCACTGCAGTCTCAATTCCTTTGGAAGTAGAGGACGAGCCCAGGGTTAAGATGTTCAGGGTCCTGGACTCTCTCCTTCTGTAGAGTCTGTGATGGTCTCGCTTCATGAAATCTTATGGGTCGTTCAAGAGAAGAACTGGGATGACTGTTCTCCTAGGGAGGCTGTGACGGTCCCGCTTCACAAGATTTTACGGGACGTTCCACGTGAAGAACTGGAAGTCCCCTCTGTGGGTCCTTCTCCTCCTCAAGAAGATTGACACCATGTACCAGATTCAGTCTTCACCTGGGTTTGATAGGCCCCAGTTATCTGATCATTCCCTATTGGGGGAATCTACACTCAAAAGGGCCAGGAGTTCTAGGGACTATGCTTCAGCTCCCCCTGGCAGGGAAGTTAGAACCCTGGATTCTTTTGGGTAGAAGATTTATCAGGCCTCCATGCTCATATTCTGTATCCATTTGTACCAGCTCTATACGAGCCTGTACTTGCGGTCCTTGGTGTGCAGTATATCTTATTTGGCAGACTTTGTCCCACTGGACCAGGCTGAATTTGTTCACCAGCTGGTCAAGCAGCAGAAGGCTTGTTGTAAGTTCTTGGCCAGGGGTGCCTACGATGCTTTTGATGTCTCCCCTAGGAACTCTTCTAAGAGTATAGCAATGGACCCAGTGGTCCAGTAGAGGTTGGTAGATGCCACGTGCTGGAGGGATAATATTTTTTGGAGAGAAGGTGGAAGAGTTCACTGACCTTGTTATGGTATAAGCCAATCATCAGAATTAAATGTGTAGCATGATGTTGTGTTGGATCAGATACATATATGTACACCAAAAATATATATATTTGACACTGCAGCAGAACTGGCTTTCATTCCAAAAGCCCTCTTCCCTCTCCCTTTGGGGAACATTAAAAAAACATTTAAAAGACATTTAAGAGACAAAAGGGTACTGTGCTTCAAAGAGAAATAAAACTCTCTCTGCCCTCCCACCTAAAAAGACTGAACAAAAGCATGACTAAGGTGGATACTTGAAGAATCACATAGACATCTCCACCAGCAGACAGATAGTCTGGAGAAGGCATAACTCCAGCTATTGATAACAAAGACTTCAGAGGGGAAACCATAAACAAGACATTTGATTGTCAAAGGTATACCTGCCCCTCCCATCAGCTTTCAGACATGTGCAGAAAGGAAGGACTTGTAATGTGTATCTGCTCCAGAGACTGAGCAGGAAGCCTTTTCACATCAAAAGACCATTTGTCAGCAAGATCCAGACAGCAAGTCTTGTGATGTCATAAGACATGAGACCAAGATACCATAATGCCTTGCAAGTTATCCAGTGCAAAAAACCAGGAAGCCAGCAACCAGATGCACATGGCCTGCTTCCCTGCAAAATAAGAGTATAAAAGGACAAGCTGTTTCCCCAAGAAGGGAACTCTCTTCTCTCTTCAGCACCAATCCAGATGCCTTGCTCCTGATCTGCAGTCCACCTGCCTCATGGCTCTTCAATGGACCACAAAATGCTTTGCAACAGACTGCTTTGTAAGTTATAACTTTTGATCTAGACCTGCTACTCTACTTTACCTTACTTAAGCACAGATTATCTGTAAAGATCTTTTAAAACCTACCTCTCGTGTGCATTTGTATAATAAATCAACCTTTTTGAAGCTAAAAATACGGTCTCTTTGTGTTCTGAGTAATTTATTTAATTTATTGCAATTATCACCTTTGGTGATTGGTGGAGAAATTAATATCCTAAAACTTATAAATACAGCGCCTGCTCTTAAATTATAAACAGTAAATCATTTCTTGTAACATATTTATTGGTGGAGAATGGGGGCAACGATCCCGCTATCTCTTGTCATTCCTTGTAACAACCTCATCAAGAAATACACTGATACCATTGATATGCTTTCCCGCCGGATGCCTTCTGCACCTACCTCCTCCTCTAGGAAGTTTTTTGGCAAGTCAAAGAGGAATACTAGCCTCAGCAGGCTCAGTTCCAGCGCGTTCCTTCTTGTCAACAGTGCTCACCTAACGCCCAGGTAGCAGGGGGCGAGCTTTTGACTGGCTCCAACAGAGCATAGCTGCTGTAAAAATGATATCCTGGATGACTTGCCGGTCGGGGGGGGGGGGGGGGGAGGCTGAAATTTTACCAAGAAAGGTGCCCCCCTGTAACCTCTGACTGGTGGGTTCTTGAAATAGTCCATCTCAGTTACACCCTGCATTGGCTACAGAGACTACCAGATTGCCCACCGAGAGCATATCACTTAAGCTCTCAGGACAAGCAGTTGCTTGCAGAGGAAAACGCACAATCTCAAATTGGCTAGCAGATTGCATTTCTTTCACTTAAGCCCAGGCTGGGCTGACCCTTGGGGGTCATGTCAGGGCTCACAATGTCAGAGCCATGGCGGCGTCTGTAGCCCACTTGAGGTCAGCCTCTGTTGAAGAAATTTGCAAGGCTGCTACATAGTCTTCAGTCTGCACATTCACATCTCATTACTGCCTTGAACTGGATACCCAATGCGACAGTTGATTTTAGACAGACAGTCCTGCAGAGTTTGTTTGGGATCTAGAGTCCAACTCTACCCTCCTAGGCTCATTTTGTTCTGTTCCAGGCTGCTCTCTCCCTCAGATTGTGTATAGTTTCTAGTTAATTGCTTTTTTGCCCTCGCCGTCGTGAGCTCCAATTGACCAGTGGTGGTTGTTGTGTAGCCTGATACCTAGGGATTCCCACATGTGAGAATTATAGGCCTGCTTGTCCTTGGAGAAAGTGAAGATACTTACCTGTAGCAGGCATTCTCTGAGGACAGCAGTCCTTATATCCTCACATACCCTACCACCTCTCCCTGGAGTTGCCTCCTTTTTTCTTATGCTTTATATTGTACTGCTGGTCCTGCACTCTTGCAGTGGGTGGGAAGGCACTCGTACATATGTATTGGTGCACATCTCATACTCAGAGACCTGTTTAAAGCTTGTTACAAGCTCCAGACCAGCAACGTGGACTCGCATTACCCACATGTGAGAATATACGGCCTGTTGTCCTTGGAGAATACCTGCTAAGGGTAACTATTTTTGCTATATGGCTTATAAACATGGGCCCTAGTTTAATTTGACAAGCTGAACAGTAGGGGATCTCAAACTGCAGCTCGTAAGCAGTGTTATTCCAGCAGTCCAGGAGCATCGAGCCACAAAGCGTTGGCCTGATACCCCCAAGCCAACTGAGCAGGGTTCCCCAGGCTTCTGGCCCTCCCCTCTCTGGATCAAGCCCCGCTTATCTCCACTCCCGCAAAGAGTCCAAGCCCCCCTGCCCTACTCCTAAGATAGCCCTTGCTCCCAGTGCCTTTAGAACAGTAGTGGTATGGGGGGTGTCTTCAGGTAGGAGTGATGCCCAGTTTGGCACTAGCTGCAAAATGGCGTCTTTTGCCCTGCTTTGAAAATTACCCCAGGGTAATTTACATCTGCTTTTCTCACACACATTTTCCTGCTTAATATATGCTTATGTGGTCAAATTTTCAAAAGTAATGCAAACTGTTCCCAGCCCTGGAACCTAAAGTTATGCGTATTCAGGCTGTGTATGGTACACAATTTGTAAAAGTCTATTTCTGCATGTAGAGCACAGCTTTATCCTCTCACAAATGACTTTGAAAGCTAACTTCCCTCTGAAGGGTTAGTCGTGAACCGAGGCCATTGCATGTTATGGTCTCCAGATTCTTCACCACTTTGGTGTCTGTCCATTCCTTACCCACTGTGTATTACTGCCTTGGGCTTGTGCAAGGTCTGTTGTAGACCTGATTGTCATTTTCTTTCTCATAAATCTTGTAGCTCATGTATAATGTTGATGAGTAAAGTACTTACTAGTCCCAACCCCATATTGCTTGTGAAATTCCCCTCCTTAGCATGAACCCTCTTTACTACTGGCCTTTCCAAATCACCACCATCTTACCTATCCCCTGTCCATAAGTCTCCAGTGTGCCACACTATTGATAGTTTTAATAGAGCACAATATAGTCTTGATTATGCAACGTAAACGGGACCGAGCCATTGTTGGATAAGTGAAAAGTTGGATAATACGGAAATTAATGGTAACCCCTTTAAAAAATGCACGGAAAACATGCTTATGCATAAAGAACAGGCATAGGGTATCTGTATTTAAAATATAGTATTGTTTGTTAACACTAACCAGCACAGTTTCAGATCAAACATGGCTTCCTTGCAGCATGTGGAGCCAGAAAACAGGAAGAGAACCTACACACTTCTTAACAGCAATGTGATGACATCACTGGGGGCCTGTCGGATATGTTGGAAAGTTGGATAATTGAGACTGTACTGTATAACCATAATTGGGCTATTAATCGGATTCTGTAGATGGTAAGCCAAGACCACATTGAAGTGATCTGGAGATACTGTTGTTTAAAAAAACTGAAAACAGCCACAGATGGTGGCTAGAGTTCTTGATGGTGATCCAGCATTATAATTATTTGATTTAGTTGTTAGCCTAGGTTAAAGTCTCTAAATAATGAGGTTTCTGCTCAAGTAGCTCTTACAGTAAGGGGGCAGGGTGCACCAAGGATGAAGTGAGCACACGTGCAGCTGTTCCCAGATTTTCTGGGGGCTCTGAGGGCCCTTTTCTAAAGTGTTGTCTTAAATTTGAATTTACTCCATCTAGTTTCTGATGTGTAATAAGTCCTTGTGGATTTAGACAAATGGCAGGACAATAAGTGAGGGACCTCAGGTGACATCCCAATGTGTAGACAGACCAAGGTTCCAGAATTATCGTTGGTTTCTCACTTGCTGTCACAATGTCAGGACTAGCAAGTGAGCCCTTGCGCTGATCCAGAGACCAGCAGTCAGAAATCCCAACGCTTCACCCACAGCAACCACCGTTCCCCAGGAGTTGAGCCCCTGGGTTCAGGCGGCCAGCAGGACTTAGAAGAGGGAGTGACAAGAGGACTAGGAGGCGGCCAGGAACAGACGGAAATCTAGGCAGGCAGCAAACCAGCAGAGAGGTCAGGTCCACGCTGAGGTCGAGGCAGGCGGCAATCCAGTAGCGGTCAGGTCCAAGCTGTGGTCGAGGCAGGCGACAATCCAGTAGAAGTTAGGTCCAAGCTGTGGTTGAGGCAGGCGGCAATCCAGTAGAAGTAATGTCCAGGCAAAAGTCAGAACAGGTAAAGGTCAGGAGAATCACCAGAACGCATCAGACACCAGGAACGAGTAGCTGAGGCAAAGAGAAGAGGGAATCTCCTGATTTAAAAAGGGAAGGCGTCTGATGTCAGGATAGGTGTGTACAAACGTAAACGTAAGAGCACACAAATGTAGGCATGTAGATAGTACAGAGTAGGCACATACAAACGTAGGCGTGTACAAAAGTAGAAGTCAGAAGGGAAGTCTTTAAGTACATTTGAGGGGAGAGCACCTGACTCCATGTTTGATGTTTCAGGTATGTGACACTTGCCTTTGGTTTACAGGATGGGAGTCATCAGCTCCTGTTTCCAAACTCTATGAGAGCAGTGACAGGGTAAAAAATGTCATTATTATCTGGCCAAGTGGAGCATGGAAAGAAAATGAATTCTATACAGAGAAGCCTGTCAGTATCACTAGGTAACACAGTTCAGTTGGGATCTGGCAGTCTGTTAAGATTAGAGGTTAGAGACAAAGCACAGGCTGAAGTGGAGTGGAGGTGCCAGTTTAAGAGGAAAAAAACCATTCTTTCACCAGGTTTTAAAAGAAATGGGCTGTACTAAAGCAAATAAAAGCTGCCCTGTGCTTTAGAAAGGTTCAGTCAGCCAGTACCAGTTACATTTGTATGATAATTGCAGCACACATTTTCTGTTCATTTGCCCTGAGCCAGTTAAAGATTTTCACTCCGCCAGTGACTTGGTGACCATAGCTGCAAAATACCATGTGAAAGGACCTGAGTTCAATTACCAGACCAGCTCTCCTGCTTCCCAAGTCAGCTGGCACTAAAGATGCTATAGAGCTGCTCACAGCTGCTTGGGGAGGAGGATAGGGTGGGAATATCAGTGACGCCCATTGGCTGAATTTAGGGCCCACATTTACAGGGTTAGAGAAGAAACTTTGCTTTGTGACCTCCAATCAAGGATAGTGATACATGAACTGGGAAGGTATAAAAAATAGGGGGAAGATCCATTGATAGTGAATGAAGGCTTTCACAGAGGGTAATTTATAACAGGTCAACTAGGTGGGGAGGCCAAGTAGGTGTGTATTTTGAGGCTATTTTATAATGATGTATAGGCACCCACGTGTCTCTAAAAATACCAGCACAAAAGTCTGACGTTGGTGCCGGGCAAAATGGTAGAGACTATTTTAAGAACAAAATTACAGAGCATATTCAAAAGCATGGATTAATGAGACAAAAGCCAACATGGATTTAGTGAAGGGAAATCTTGCCTCACCAATCTATTACATTTCTTTGAAGGGGTGAACAAACATGTGAATAAAGGTGAGCCGGTTGATATTGTGTATCTGGATTTTCAGAAGTCATTTGACAAAGTACCTCATGAAAGACTCCAGAGGAAATTGGAGAGTCATGGGATAGGAGGTAGTGTTCTATTGTGGATTAAAAACTGGTTAAAAGATAGAAAACAGAGAGTAGGGTTAAATGGTCAGTATTCTGAATGGAGAAGGGTAGTTAGTGGGGTTCCCCAGGGGTCTGTGCGGGGACCACTGCTTTTTAACATATTTATAAATGACCTAGAGATGAGAGTAACTAGTGAGGTAATTAAATTTGCTGATGACACAAAGTTATTCAAAGTCGTTAAATTGTGGGAGGATTGTGAAAAATTACAAGAGGACCTTACGAGACTGGGAGTCTATATGCCAGATGACGTTTAATGTGAGCAAGTGCAAAGTGATGAATGTGGGAAAGAGGAACCCGAATTATAGCTACGTCATGCAAGGTTCCACGTTAGGAGTCACGGACCAAGAAAAAGATCTAGGTGTCGTCGTTGATGATACATTGAAACCTTCTGCTCAGTGTGCTGCTGCGGCTAAGAAAGCAAATAGAATGTTAGGTATTATTAGGAAAGGAATGGAAAACAAAAATGAGGATGTTATAATGCCTTTGTATCATTCCATGGTGCGACTGCACCTTGAATATTGTGTTCAATTCTGGTTGCCGCATCTCAAAAAAGATATAGTGGAATTAGAAAAGGTGCAGAGAAGGGCGATGAAAATGATAAAGGGGATGGGACGACTTCACTTTGAGGAAAGGCTAAAGCGGCTAGGGCTCTTCAGCTTGGAGAAAAGGTGGCTGAGGGGAGATATGATAGAGGTCTATAAAATAATGAGTGGAGTTGAATGGGTGGATGTGAAGCGTCTGTTCACGCTTTCCAAAAATACTAGGACTAGGGGGCATGCGATGAAGCTACAAAGTAGTAAATTTAAAACGAATCAGAGAAAATGTTTTTTTCAGTCAACGTGTAATTAAACTCTGGAATTTGTTGCCAGAGAATGTGGTATAGGTGGTTAGCTTAGCGGAGTTTAAAAAAAGGTTTGGACGTTTCTTAAAGGAAAAGTCCATAGACCGTTATTAAATGGACTTGGGGGAAATCCACTATTTCTGGGATAAGCAGTATAAAATGTTTTGTACATTTTTGGGATCTTGCCAGGTATTTGTGACCTGGATTGGCCACTATTGGAAACAGGATGCTGGGCTCGATGGACCTTTGGTCTTTCCCAGTATGGCAATACTTACGTACTTATGCAGCTATAGTGCTTCTGTTTACATTTATGTCAGCTGTGGGCAGCTCAAGCCTGAGGGCTCGAGGAGGCAGTCACACCTGCAGTAAGTCATTGGGGACCACTAAAATAGCAGCAGATGTTTTCTCTGCCTTCTCTGATCCTGAGTGTGCCATCTTTATGGGTCAGCCAAGTCCAAGTGAACTTGATGGACAAATCTGGATCTCCAGCTAAGCAGTGTCCTGTGCTGTGGTAGGAGATTTTGGAATCAGTTCTTTATTTATTTTGCCTTTTTAATATACCTATAAATTCAAGCAGCCTCTTGGAACCCAATGTACATGAAGTACGCTACATTGGACTTTACTGGCATTTTGCCCACCAGTGTATGCTTTCTGACTTAACTATACTTGAAGGTTCAATAATACATAGTCCCAGTACAATGGAATACTCTTCTGCAATACCTTAGTTTAGATACTTCATGTACTTCATTTCGCTTAGCGTTGAAGACCTATCTGTTTCAGTTGGATTTTGATAACTGGTGACTGTATGTTTAGCTGGCTCATGATGGGAGCAATGGGTGACAGTTTCAGAAGAGTATTAATGTATATGTATGATTGGACTATTTCTCCTGGATGTTCATATGTAGATCTTTCCTTTTAAGCGATGACGTTCCTTTCTATATTTTAATTAATTGGTTTTAAAATGTATGTAAATCGCCTCAACTTTGCATGAAATGAAGCAGTATAGAAAAAGAATAAACGATGTACAAGTCAGAGCTTCTAGAAATCTCTACTTTGGTAGAAGATGAGACCTTTTTAGAGGAGTCTTTCCAATTCAGGATGGCCAAGAATGCTATCCGATGCCGTGAAATAATGCTGCCCAGGGGTCTGACTTTACTATCATAATTATCATAGATTTCTGCATAAGATTAAAGCAGATCTGAGTCTCTGGAAGGGGCTTTAGTTATATTGGTGGAGATGCATTGCTGTTTTGAAAATGAACATTTTACCACGCCTGCTGTTTTTGTTTCAAATTCTGCCTATTAGAGTCCCAAAGGGGATGTTATGAGGGCTCCAACAGGCATTCTCTTATTTTATTTGGGAAGGTAAGCTCTTAGACTGTGGAGCAGTCAGGAACAGATGGGTAGGGCAGTAACAAATAGTCACTGGTATTATTGTGCTGCACAATTGTGGCTTTTGTTAGATTGAGAGGTAGGGAAAGAGCATGTTACCAAAATTGAACAACATTATTATGCAGGTTTTGCAATAAAACATTTACTGTGGACCTCTACCAATATTAGATTGAAATTGATGGGTATGCTGAACCCCTTTTTGAGACATTTGTTGGACTTTTGGGAGTGGGGGGGAGACACACAAAAAATGATGGTCATGTAGGGAGTTTTAACGTTATCTCCCATCATATATGAACCTGCATTTGGAGTGTGCATTGACAAGAGGGCTTTTGAGCTATGGGAATAGGAAGAAGTAGTGCAATTCTGACTGTTATTGGACTATGTTGAGATGGTAGATTTTAAGGCCCCACAGGAGCAGTTTAATTTCCCCACTAGAGACCTTTTACCACACTTGCAGGTCCGACTCTTCATGTCTGTCCAGGGATGGTTGAAAGATGTTCCAGAGGACAAGGAGCACGTGGAGAATTAATGGGTAACCTTAGTGAAGTTGCCGAGACCTATTTCAGTGCTACATAAACATTTTCAAGGGTTTGAGTTCTTGCAACTTAACTTTATGTTGAAATGGGAATGGGATCTAGGAGTTGAATTTATTATAGGGGAATGGAAGACTATTTTTTTAGAAGTTAAAAAAAGCTGCTTCCTGTGTTTTAGTTAAAGAAAGTGCATACAAAATTGTCACACAGTGTTTAAAGGCTATGTTTCTAACAGTTTTAGATTGCTGTTGGAGATGTGGGATTAATGCATTCCCTAGTAATTAGTCAGTCAGACTACTGCAGTTTATTATATATGGCCTCTTCAGCTTGGAAAAGAGATGGCTGAGGGAGGATATGATGGAGGTCTACAAAATCAAGTTTCAAGTTCTACTAAAATTTACTATCCTGCCTAATGGGAAGTGCCATCTAGTGGCATACAGTCTAAAAAATTTATGGGGTTAGACAATGAAACTGGACAACATACAAAAGGTGAGAGTGGGGAGAACTCCAATAATTGATAGGAAAGAAAGGGGGATAAAAACAAAAAGGTAATCTGTGCTTGTATCGGGACTCGCAGAGATTCCATCGAATTCCCTAACATGTTACCGGTCAAGTGAGGTAATCATGAAATATTAGAAAATGCATCTGGAAACAGAGAAGTTTTGAGATCAGATTTGAATGCATCTAAGGAGGAACATTGTCGAGGGGAAAGCGAATTCTAAAGTTTAGGGGCTTGAACTGAAAAATTTTATGTCTGGTGTGTTCATATTGTATTTATAAGTTGGCACATTGAGACATTGAAGTTGTGCAAATCTAAGAGCTGGGGGGGGGGGGGCGGAAGATGAGGAACCAAATGCGCTAGGTACAGCGGTTCATCAGTAATTCAAATCTTGAATGCTAACAGTAATATTTTGTATGTGATACGATGCGTGATTGGTAGCCAGTGGGCATTCTTAAGATGGGGAGTGACATGATCAAATTTTTTAAGGTTGTTGATGATTTTAATGCCTATATTTTGAACAATCTATAACCTTTGGCGGTCTTGGAATCAGAGACCCATGTATAATAAATTGCAGTAGTCTGACTGACTAATTACTAGGGAATGCATTAATATATTCAGGGAGTGGGGCTATATAGAATTGTAAGCTTTCTTCAGACTAGTGTTCCTGCAAGCTCTCTGTTCATTAAGTGGCATACAAGCGAAAGAATTGGCATAGAGAGCAGAGCAAGATAGAATTGTGGAAACTATAATTTTAGATAAGTCCCTATATGGGACTTGTTTAGGAATAGAGTTGACAATTAGTGAAGCCATAGTATAATGGAATAATATCAAGGAGTGGTCTGACCAGGGAAGAGGATTTGATCTAGCAAACTGTAAGGAGTTATTCTCCTTACTGGAGGAAAGAATCAGGTCAAGCATATGACCTTCACAATGAGTAGGGCCTGTAACATGTTGAGTCAGGTTTTAGTCAAAGAAAATAGTAGAGCAATCCTGAGAGAAATGGGCAGAGGATCATCTAGATGTATATTAAAATCTCCTAGTATGATAAGATGTCTATTGTTTAGGTAGTAATTTGGCCTTAAAGCCAAAAGGTAGTTCAGTGATGTCATAGATGGGGGAGGGGGTGATAGACTAGTAAGAAGTCTAATGGGGCAAGAGAATTAACCTGAAAATGGAGAGGAATCGGTTATAGGAAGTGAGTCTGAAGCACAGTGAGAGATTGAAAGATCTATGGGAAAAAATACATCACCACCATGCCCCACAGAGCAGTTGCAGGAGTAGAATGGGTAAAAGTGAATCGATTTTTTTACTGTTTCAAAATGTAAAATACTAGAGGACACTCAATGAAGTAACATGGAAATACTTTTAAAACAAATAGGAGGAAATATTTCTTCACTCAGCAAATAGTTAAGCTCTGGAACTCTTTGCCGGAGGATGTAGTAACAGCGGTTAGTTTCTTGTTCGTGTCAAAATGTTTCATCATCTTAACCTCAAAGGCCTTATTATACCTAGATTGTTTTAAAGTCCCCTCTTAGTATTCTGACCATAAGGTCAGTACTGCAGTGCTCTAGTCCTGAAAATGCTCATCCACAGAAGTGTCAGTTTGATTTGCTTCGTGGTATCTGTGTGAGCTGATTTCTGGCTTTAACTTCCAGTATAGCACTGGCTGGAGGAGTAGCCTAGTAGTTAGTGCAGCAGACTTTGATCCTGGGGAACTGGGCTTGATTCCCACTGCAGCTCCTTGTGACTCTGGGCAAGTCACTTAACTCTCTATTGCCTCAGGTACTAAATAAGTACAGTATGTAACCCGCTTTGAATGTAGTTGGCAAAAACCACAGAAAGGCAGTATATCAAATCCCATTCCCTTTGCCCTTCTTCACATTTTCTGTATCAAATGATATATACTGCATTTAAAGAAGAGCATGTGTAGGATCCCTTTAAGTCGAATGTTTTTCCATTGTATTCAAAAGTGTATTAAGTTAGTCCAGTACAAAAGTATCATCTTTTCTTTTTTTTTGCTTTTTTTTAATATCAAAACATTTTTTATTAGAAAAAAATTTATATTTATATCTATCTATTTCTCTCTCTCTCTCTCTATATATATATATATCACAACAGAGTGCCATCAAAATAAATTGATCAGAGAATAGTACAAATTACACCCTAATCCCTGTCCCCTGAATCCCCCTCCCTCCCCTCCCCAACAAGAACAGCAAAAGACCATAAGAAAATTTTTTTGGCTTTGTTTTATTTATATGTATTATCTTTAAAGTGAACTAACACAACAACCACACCACTTTACTTAGAAACATGGTACTTTGTTTCAAAACAGTCTGCATCGGAAATAACTCCTCCTCGATTGTAGATGTGTACTAGCACCCAGGTCCATTAGCACTTTTTCATCATAAAGGCAATATAGATGCTTAGGACTAAAGTCAGTAAACAGTGTGCAAATTTGGATGCTGAAAAATATTCTTTGAGCGCTTTTCTATAAACGGCGCTCCAGGTTGGATGCCATTTATAGAATAGCAAGTAGAGCCAGGATCCGCGCACAACTTTTTAGGTTGGAGAGTTTACACAAGCTAAACCGTGGTGTAAATCCTCATGTCTAAATTAAGCACAGGTCTTTTTCTGCCGTCATCTACTATGTTACTATGTTACATCTTTACTGAACACCCCGATCCGCCCCTGCCCCTCCCATGGCCACGCCCTGTTTTCAGTTCCACGCTAAAGGATTTGCACGTGTGTCTTTATAGAAGAGTGCTTAGCAAGATATGCGTGTAAATCCAAATTGTTGCCAATTAACGCCAGTAATTTTTAGTACCCAATTATTGGTGCTAATAGGCTTACTAATCAATTAAATTTTGCATAGTTGTAAGTGCCGTTTATAGAATTTCCCTGTTAATGTTCATGCTCCTTTATTAAAATATGCTCCCACTGCATGCATACATCACTACCCTGCCCAAACTGCACCTCTGGGAATGTCTGTGTGCAGATTTGGAAAAGTAGATATAGAGGGTATTTTCGATAAAACGTCTAAGTCTGATTTTGGATGCAACTTGTATGGTTTTGAGAGAAAATTATCCTTCTGCCACCTTATGACATTTTTGGACTGGTTTTTTTTTTGTTTGTTTTGAAAATGAGCCCCATAATCTGTAAATGTGCTTAACTTTTATACTAGTATATATCCACACAATGTTATAAAAGCCATTCTCTTCATGTAAAACATGCTTTTTAGACATGCTTAAAGACAATATATACTTCTACATATCTTTATAAAACTGCACCCGTTCATCCTTCCCCCATCCTTGCAAAAGGAGACAGAGACATTTGTACCTTCTTTTAGGTAAGCACAAATGGTCTGCTTAAGTTTGTGCGGATTCATACACATTCTATAACGTCCATATGAATTTCAAAACTCTGCTCCATGGATGCCTACATGTATTCCATGTAAAAATGCATCGTATGTGTCAGTAGCTGTTTACCCTTTGGGCAGTTTTTAAGGGCCTATTTCTGCACACAGGGTAACTTTATAACAGGGCATCTAGGTTAATGTGGCAGGAAGGTGCCCAGTGGCGTACCAAGGGGGGGGGGGGCGGTGGGGGCGGTTTGCCCCGGGTGCACGCCACTGGGGGGTGTCGCGGCGCGTGCCTGCTGCGAGAGTTCGCTAACTTCTCTCGTTCGCTGCAGCTCCCTCTGCCCCGGAACAGGTTACTTCCTGTTCCGGGGCAGAGGGAGCTGCAGCGAACGAGCAAAGTTAGTAAACTCGCAGCAGGCGCGCGCTGCGGCACCCCCCTCCCAGCAGCATGCACCAGGGGGGGCTCTTTCACGGGGGGGGGGGTCTTTCGCCGGGGGGGTCCTGCCTGCATTGGGGGGGGGGGGGGCGCTGCACCCGGGGGGCGGGGCACCGCCCCGGGTGTCCGCCCCCCTAGGAACGCCACTGAAGGTGCCTATTTCAGAAATAGACGTTGGTGCTTATGTGTCTTTTATAAAATGGTAGCACAAATCCTGCAGAACTTGTGCCTAGATTGAAGTCAGAGACATTATACATTCCCCAAGAATAGGTGTGAATGTACATGTGTACAATACACACAATTGTGTGTATTTTATAAAATACGTGCATAAATCGTGACTCTACCCATGGTCTTCCCAAACTCTGTCCCTGAGCATGCCCCCTGTACAGTTACATGCATGAAAAATCATTACCCTCAAAAAGCTGTTTTATGCACAGAAAAGCTTTAGAACAATTACCCCCTAATTTGCATGACTGAGCCTGCACCTTCTTAGTGTTTACTGAGGATCATCTACTAATTCCCTTCATTTCTGGGCTACTAT
Organism: Microcaecilia unicolor; assembly: GCF_901765095.1. Taxonomy (NCBI): domain Eukaryota; kingdom Metazoa; phylum Chordata; class Amphibia; order Gymnophiona; family Siphonopidae; genus Microcaecilia; species Microcaecilia unicolor. The sequence continues at coordinate 53,338,901 of NC_044035.1, forward strand.
CTATTGCCTGTTCAGTGTTCTGAGTCAGTTTGGCCATGGAAGGACTGATTGGAGAATGATACTAAATACTTGAAATTTGATATGAATAACAACAATGACAGACATATTTCTAAACTGCCATGTAGTGGGATAAAAATGAGAAACAAGTTATTTTGCTATAAAATAGAAGATTCCCTTAAAAGCTGCTTCAAGCAGCCATGCTTTGCTGTGCTTGCTTAAAGCCATAACTATCCCGTAGGATTTAAGGCTGTGACAGCAGAATACTGTAACTCTGAGTGACAGTTTTCTAGAACATAAAATGGCAGCAGCCCAAATTATAGCACTGTCATGTTCACCTGGACCCCAGGTTGGCTTTGGAGTGTCAGACATGTGAATGTTCTCCTGGCTGAGCTGTGGCACTATGGCTAGGGGAGAGAGAGGAGTGCAGCTGGGCTCCATGTGCTGCTTGCAAGACCTGTTTATTGACAGGAGAAACTGGAATGTTTTCTGTACCTCAGGGAGACCATAGAGCAGCTGTCCTCCTGAATAACCTAAATTAGAGGGCAACAGACACTGAATCTGTGGTCAAAATATGCTGCTCGGTTTCAGATGAAACAAGGCTCAGTCCACGAACAGGAACAGCCCCCATCCCCTCTGAACCAAAGGAGTTCGTACTTCCTTCCCCTCTCCCGGACCCACCAGTAGGCCCCTCCTCAGCCCAACCATACTGCTCTGGTGGTCCAGTGGCTAGTTGGGGAAGGAGCAACTCCACTTGCTCCTGCCTATGTCAGCTCCAATCTCAAAATGGCTCCAATCTCAAAATGGCTGCCGTGACCTCCAGCAGCAATCTCTCCAAACTGTAGCTGGAAGTCACAGCAGCTGTTTTGATTGCAGAGATGGCCTGGGCAGGAGCAAGTGGAGATTGCTCCTGCCTCAACTACCCACTAGACCACCAGGGTGGTATAGTAGGACCCGGGGGGGGGGGGGGGGGGTCTTCGGGTGGGTTTTCTGTGAAATCAATAGCCTGACATCTGTCCCTGCTGGGAAGTGAGTGGGACATATTTACGGTAAGCACCTGCATTCTGCCAATAGCATGGACTTGGATGTTCCTACTTTAGACACATTTTTACTGGTTCTACTTTGCTACATTTTAAGTATACTGTGCCAATACTTGTCTAAAAATGCACAGCTCACTGGGGAAGTCTGGTCAGACTTGGCCTAAATACTTACAGTCCGTGAAATACCATATCCTCTGCTTGTCCCTATTACTCATACTTTTACATGCTTGAAATTTCTCATTTGCAAAGCAGAAAATACCCAAAAACCATTTCAGGGAAGAAATGATAATCCATCATAGAGGGACTGTTTCCTGGAGTCTTCTCTGATTGCCTGTAAATGAATCTCAGATCAAAGTTTATGCTCAGCCAGCATGGCTAGTTTCCACTGTTGAAAACTACTTAGGGGCCTGGTGTATTTGTCATTCTAATTTATACAGTACACTCCTTTACTCACCTAGACAGAGAAAATGTTACAGACACAGAACTGGACTACATGGTTATCTGAATAACACAGGTAAATATTTACCCTCTACTATTATTACATGTTGCTAGAGCACTAAAGGTACACATGAGAGACAATTCCTGCTGCACAGAGCTTACAATTTAGTGAAGACAAATATACATGACAAACAGTATAATCTAGGAGAATAAATGAGGTGGCTTTTACATCTCAACCACTTCTCTGTAATTAATGCAAAAAGGTGAGTTTTTAGTCTAGATTTCAAGAATACCAGAGAGGGAGCATGATGCACCAATTCGGGTAGCTTATTTCAGGCATATATGCAACAAGGTTGAAAGAGCAGTCGGGGGAAGAGGTGGCACAGCAGCAGTGTCCCGCCCCAAAGTGCAACTTGTACAGATGCATGCTGTGAGATTTCTGTAAATTGGACAGCTAAAAAACCCCACCATGCACTCCTGGAACCCCATGAGTATCTGCTTAACTCCTCTCTGTTGATTTGAGAGATGTCAACATGCAAATTTGGAATTGCCATACTGGGACAGACCAAAGATCCATCAAGCCCAGCATCCTGTTTCCAACAGTGACCAATCCAGGTCACAAGTACCTGTCAAGATCCCAAAAAAGTACAATACATTTTATGCTGCTTATTTATTTTTTTATTTTTGTTACATTTGTAACCCGCGCTTTCCCACTCATGGCAGGCTCAATGCGGCTTACATATTGTATACAGGTACTTATTTGTACCTGGGGCAATGGAGGGTTAAGTGACTTGCCCAGAAGAGGCAATGGAGGGTTAAGTGATTTGCCCAGAGTCACAAGGAGCTGCCTGTGCCTGAAGTGGGAATTGATCTCAGTTCCCCAGGACCAAAGTCCACCACCCTAACCGCTAGGCCACTCCTCCTAGAAATAAGCAGTGGATTTTCCCCAAGTCCATTTTAGTAATGGTCTATGGACTTTTCCTTTAGGAAGCCATCCAAACCTTTTTAAAACCCCGCTAAGCTAACGGCCTTTACGACATTATGCCCCTGTATAAGTCATTGGTGAGGCCCCACCTAGAGTATTTTGTTCAGTTTTGGAAGCCGTACCTTGCGAAGGATGTAAAAAGAATTGAAGCGGTGCAAAGAAAAGCTACGAGAATGGTAAGGGATTTGCATTACAAGACGTATGAGGAGAGACTTGATGACCTGAACATGTATACTCTGGAAGAAAGGAGAAACAGGGGTGATATGATACAGACGTTCAAATATTTGAAAAGTATTAATCCACAAACGAACCTTTTCCGGAGGTGCGAAGGCAGTAGAACGAGAGGACATGAAATGAGATTGAAGGGGGGCAGACTCAAGAAAAATGTCAGGAAGTATTTTTTCACGGAGAGAGTAGTGGATGCTTGGAATGCCGTCCCGCGGGAGGTGGTGGAAATGAAAACGGTAACAGAATTCAAACACGCGTGGGATAAACATAAAGGAATCCTATTCAGAAGGAATGGATCCTAAGGAGCTTAGCCGAGATTGGGTGGCAGAGCCAGCCGGTGGTGGGAGGTAAGGATAGTGCTGGGCATACTTATACGGTCTGTGCCAGAGCCAGTGGTGGGAGGCAGGGCTGGTGGTTGGGAGGCGGGGATAGTGCTGGACAGACTTATACGGTCTGTGCCTTGAAGAGGACAGGTACAAATCAAAGTAGGGTATACACAAAAAGTAGCACATATGAGTTTGTCTTGTTGGGCAGACTGGATGGACCATGCAGGTCTTTTTCTGCCGTCATTTACTATGTTACTATGTACATTCTCTGGCAATGAATTCCAGAGTTTAATTACATGTTGAGTGAAGAAAGATTTTCTCTGATTTGTTTTAAAGTTACTACTTTGTAGCTACATTGCATGCCCCCTAGTTCTAGTATTTTTGGAAGGAGTAAACAAATGATTCACATCTACCCGTTCCACTCCACTCATTATTTTATAGACCTCTATCATATCTCTGCTCAGCCGTCTTTTCTCCAAGCTGAAGAACCCTAGCTGCTTCAGCCTTTCCTCATAGGGAAGTAGTCCCATCCCCTTTATCATTTTCATCGCCCTTCTCTGTACCTTTTCTAATTTCACCATATCTTTTTTTAGATGCGGCAGACAGAATTGAACACAATATTCGAGGTGTGGTATAATGTCCTCGTTTTTGTTTTCCATTCCTTTCCTAATAATACCTAACATTCTATTTGCTTTCTTAGCCACAGCAGCACACTGAGCAGAAGGTTTCAACATATCATCAACGACGACACCTAGATCCCTTTCTTGGTCTGTGACTCCTAACGTGGAACCGTGCATGACGTAGCTATAATTCGGGTTCCTCTTTCCCACATGCAGCACTTTGCACTTGCTCACATTAAACATCATCTGCCATTTAGGGCCAAACCATACAAAATGTTGTGAATGATGGTACATAGCTTGAATGATATTCTATCTTTTATTGGTATCCAATGCGCATCGTACAGAAGGGGAGTTGTTTTGATGAAGTGTGTTAATCTGTATATGAGATGTGTGGCAGTGTTTTGAGTGGTTTGTAGTTTTTTTAGGAGATCCCTTTTAAGTCCTGCGTAAATAGAGTTGCAGTAACCAAATTTTGTGAGGACTAGGGATTGAACTATGGTACGGAAGACTAATTTTGTGAATAATGGTCTTAGTCACCTCAATTTCCATAATGAATTGAAGACACAAGACCATTTTGGAAATTTGGTTATCTAGAGTGAGGAATTGGTCAATTGTGACTCTAAGATTTTTGTAGTTGTGATGTTCTCAATGGTAAATGATTTAAGATTTATAGCATGATGAGGATTGGTAACTATTAAGAATTTAGTTTTATTGATGTTGAGTTTTAATTTGAAATTGGATGCCCAAGATTCCATTAGTGAGATACCTAATCTGATGATATGAGTAATTTCATTTATTTCTTTAGCCACCTGAAACTGAACATGGCCAAGACCGAGCTTATTGTCTTCCCACCCAAACCCACTTCCCCTCTCCCTCCACTCTCTATCTCAGTTGATAACACCCTCATCGTCCCCGTCTCATCTGCCTGCAACCTCGGAGTCATCTTCGACTCCTCCCTCTCCTCCTCTGCGCATATCCAGCAGATAGCCAAGACCTGTCGCTTTTTTCTCTATAACATTAGCAAAATTCGCCCTTTCCTCTCTGAGCACACCACCCGAACTCTCGTCCACTCTCTCATTACCTCTCGCCTTGACTACTGCAACCTACTCCTCACTGGCCTCCCACTTAGCCATCTATCCCCCCTTTAGTCCGTTCAGAACTCGGCTGCACATCTTATCTTCCGCCTGGACCGATATACTCATATCACCCCTCTCCTCAAGTCACTTCACTGGCTTCCGATCAGGTACCACATACAGTTCAAGCTTCTCCTACTAACCTACAAATGCACTCGATCTGCAGCCCCTCCTTACCTCTCTACCCTCATCTCCCCTTTGCGTTCCTACCCGTAACCTCCGCTCTCAAGACAAATCCCTCCTCTCAGTACCCTTCTCCACCACCGCCAACTCCAGGCTCCGCCCTTTCTGCCTCGCCTCACCCCACCCCATGCTTGGAATAAACTCCCTGAGCCCATACGCCAGGCCCCCTCCCTGCCCATCTTCAAATCCTTGCTCAAAGCCCACCTCTTCAATGTCGCCTTCGGCACCTAACCAGTACACCTCTATTCAGGAAATCTTCTGCCCCAACTTGACATTTCGTCCTTTAGATTGTAAGCTCCTTCGAGCAGGGACTGTCCTTCTTTGTTAAACTGTACAGCGCTGCGTAACCCTAGTAGCGCTCTAGAAATGTTAAGTAGTAGTAGTAGTAGTAATATAGATGGTAATATCGTCTGCATAAATGAATGCTGGGAGACCATTTTTCTCCAGTAAATTGCTTAATGGAATCAACATGATGTTATTTAGGATGGGGTACAATGGAGAGCCCTGGGGCACTCCACAAACAGGGAGCCATGCTGATGAAATTGTATCTGATTGTTTCACTAGGTATGATGTAGACCTCCGGAAGCCTGAGAACCATTTTAATACAGCTCCACAGATTCCACAGTGGTCAAGAATGTTTAGAAGGATATTATGATAAACAGTGTCAAAGGTATTGAACATAGCAAATTATAGTATTAATATTTTATTACCAAAGCTAAGTTCTCATCTAAATATAGCTACGAGGTGGTGAGAACAGTTTCAGTACTGTGAGAAGGTCTAAAACCATATTGTGAGCTATGTAGAATGGAGTGAAGTTGGAGATGTAATGGAATTGAAGCCACTGGTCTGTATTTAGAGATTACACTTGGTCTGGTTTGGGTATTCTTCAGTATGGGAGTCAAAATAATGTTGCCATTTTGAAGGGGAAATAGGCCCTGAGATAGCATAAAATTTATGTTTGAGTGCAAATAGCTTATGAGTAAATTAGGGGCTGATTTGAGAAGGTAGCTAGTGCATTCTGATTTAGCGTATTTGTGAAGAGTGCATTTGACTTCATTGGTTGTAAGTGGGTAAATGGCTGACCAGATTCTGTCTGCGTGGGAGCATAGTGGTGAAGGATCATATAGATTAAGAATGATCTGTTAACATTAAGGAGTTATTTAGTTCTTGTCTGATTTTAATTATTTTCTGCTGAAAATATGACACCAATTGATCAGCTGTTGGAGTGGGTTCGTTTGTAGTAGTTACAGGTTGAGTATTAAATAGCTTATTTACTAGTGTGTAAAGATTTTGTGGTTTAATTGTTTTTTTGCTTATAAGTTTTGAATAGTAAGTGGTTTTTGCTTTGATAGTCATGCTCTTGTGTGATTTTAGGAGGTTTTTTTTTTCAAATTAGTCCATTGTTCATTGGATTCGTTTTTGAACCAAATTCTTTCTTGTATTCTACATTTACGTTTCATTTGTAGGACGTCGTCATTAAACCATGGAGATAACTTCTTTTTGGCTCGGGATTTGTTTGTAATTGGTGCAAGTTCATCTAGAACAGTTTTGCAAGTGTCATCGGATGAAATAAGTAGATGCATTACAGGAAAGTAAGTTACCAAGTTGTTCATTTGACCAACATTTTGAGGGGTCAATGGTTTTGAAAGTATGTGATGTGCTAGTAGGCTTAGATGAACAGGTGGATTCTTTCCAGTTTAGCTTGAAAGAAAGGCTGCTATGATCTGACCAAGGTATCAGGGACCATTGTGGTTCAGATTTGTGAAAGTTAATAGGGTCTGTAAATTTGGTTGCTAATAAATCTAGCTGACGTCCTTTGATGTGGGAGGACATTCCATTGAAGAGTGAGAATTGCCAGACATTAAGGAAATCAAGGAATTTTTTTAATACGTAGATTAGTAGCATTTTCAAGATGTAAGTTGATATCTCCAATCATAAAGATATTGTCATTATTAACACATATGTTGGATATAAATTCAGTAAGTTCGGCCTCGGCCAGGTTCCTGCTATTGAGAGGATGGTATCTTAATAGGAGACGGATAGATATGGATAGGGAATTGTCTTTTATAGAGCATGCAACAATTTCTAGGTGAGAAAGGAGGGGCTTCAACTGCAAGAGGTGGAAATGTAGACAGTAGAGCATAAATCTTAGAGCCAAAGTATTGAACAAGGGTCACAGGTGAGAGGGAAGAGATGTAATCATTACATGATGGGCATTGAGTAAGTTTTGAAAAGATGGAAAATAACCGTTTATTCAAATTAGGGGTGGATCGGAAAAGATTGGAGAAGTGTTTTTTAGCTTCATGAAGCTGGTTAACATAAATTTATGATTAAATTTATATAAATAAAATAAAATACTTCAATCTAGAGTGTCTCCCTGTTTTGGTATTAGAGCAGTATATGACTTGATCGACTTACCAATTAGAAATACATCCGAATCAACATGATTTTATCTAAATCTGCACTACCCAAGCTGCAAAAGACTAAAATACAAAACAAAACTTACGCATCTAGTTTTTCTTACATAAGCACACAACTGTGGACTGCATTACCAAAAGCCTTGAAAATGACGTACGACCACCTAAACTTCCAGAAATCACTAAAAACCAACCTATTTAAAAAGGCATACCCTACCGATCCAACTTAAATGCCTAATCTCTGCAACACAACCAAACTAAAGCACGTAATGGACATAACACAACTCCTCCGTTCTCCGATTCCCTAATGTGGCTGTGCCACATGAACATGATCTTACCACAACATCACCCTGTATTTGTTCACACCGGAGCCTGCGAAAAAGGCCTCTCCGGTACTATGTAAGCCACAGGCAGCCTTTGAGTAGGGCTGGTGCACTGCAGGGATAAAGACTTTCTTGGATATTAAAAGGTACACTGGGGGGAGGGGACCTGAGAGAGCTGCAGGCAGGTACAGGAGGGTAGGGAGAGATGCCAGATGATCCAGAGTGGGGGGAGGTGCTGGAGAGAGGCAGACCTGACAGAGCTGGGACGGGAAAAGGGAGAGATGCTGGACTGTGGGGGGGGGGGGGGGGGGGGGGGGAGGGAAGGGGGAATTGAGAGAGAATTGTAGGCAGGGCCAAAGGGGAGGGGTGAGATGGTGTACTGTGCAGGGGGGAGGGGGAAATAGGGAGAGAAGCCGAACTGAGGGGGAGAAGGATGGAGGGAGGGTAGTGGAGGGAGAAGAGAGAGGGAGAGCTGTTGGGCTCAGAGGGAGGGAGGGGAGAGAGAGAAAGGTAATGGACCTGGGGTGGAAAGGGTAGAGGGAAGGAAGAAAAAGAGAGAGGTGTTGGATGAGGGGGGGTTGGGAGAGAAGGAAGAGAGAGAGAGTTAATGGACCTGAGGGAAAGGAGGATGGAGAGAGGGCAGTGGAGGGAGAAGAAAGGGGAGGGGAGAGAGAGATAATGGATCTAGGGTGGAGGGAAGGAAGAAAAAGAGAGAGGTGTTGGGCTTGGGGGAGGGAATTGGGAGAGAGGCAACAGAGAGAGATAATGGGCCTGGGGGTGAAATGGGAGAGAGGGGAAAAAGATAATGAACCCGAGAGAGAGGGCAGTGGAAGGAGACGAGAGAGGGAGGGAAGAGAAAGAGATAATGGACCTGGGTAGAGCGGGTGCTGAGGTAGCTGAAGCCCCATCAGTTGAAAAAATCCATTGCCAAAGTGGCTGCTGCTTCCTTCTGCCTCAGGAGTGAGGAAGTCAGTGGGGTTCCTCTAGCCACTGACTCTTGCACTCGCCAAGTTCGTATTTATTTATTTATTTAGATTTTGCTCACACCTTTTTCAGTAGTAGCTCAAGGTGAGTTACATTCAGGTACACTGGATATTTCTCTGTCTCAGGAGGGCTCACAATCTAAGTTTGTACCTGAGGCAATGCATGAACTGAGCATGCTCAGGGAGTGCCAGCACTTACAGATACCTATTTTGTAAGCAGTAAGGACTCTTGCATTATCCAGGTGCTAACCAGTTAGCGCACAGTAATGCAGATGCGCTAGCTGGTTAGTGCAGGAATGCCCACTCTCTACCCCTAACACACCCCCTAAAAAATCCAAATAAATATTTACCACAAGGTTAGTGCAAAGAAATGCAGAAACTAACGTGTAACACTAGCACGTCCCATGTTAGGCCATTTTTTGCTGTGTTAGGCGCAAGTTAGTGCTTAATGCAGCTTAGTGAAAGGATCCCTAAGTGATCTTCTGGTGTGCTTGGATCACTTCATGCAGGATGAGAACATCTTTTTGCCTTTTGTTATTCTACTACTACTACTGCTTAGCATTTCTGTAGCGCTGCCAGGGTTACGCAGCGCTGTACAAGTTTATTCAAGGCCAGCGTTTAAGATTATAGTGTTCACGGGTAAAAGACTGGCAGGAGGAGTTAGTGAGGAATCTAGGACCTCAGTTATTGAATGTTTTCAAATGTTGATACCTTGTGTTTGTTACCTATGCCTAAATCTGACCTTGACTTTATTTGAGAAACTAATTTGCTTGTGTTTTCTTTGCGTTTTTTCCCTACGATTTGCAAAATGTGTAGCTTTCTGCAAACTTAAAATATTTTGATTGCTTTTCAGCATCTCTATTCATGCTCATTTTTACAGCATTCATGCTTATTTTTACAGCAATCACTCTCATCCTCACGTTTCCCCTTCAGACTAAGCTTACAGATTTTCCTGTGTGGCATTTCTTGAAAATGGAAACTAATTATTGCACTCTTCAAGTGTGCTAACAAGGGGTTTCATTAGAAATTTTGGCTCAAGGAATCTAGTTTACATTCTTAGACGTGTGGTTTAATAAAACATTTGGCATAAATTACAGAGCAAATCTGCTTAAAATATTTCTGACAAATTGTCTTTTTTTTCCTAGGGCTTATAAAAATGAAATGCCAAGTGGGATTTTAGTAAATGAAGTAAAGAATTAAAATGAAACAGCACAGGAAATAGTGGTTGCCTTTTTACAAGCAACAAAACCAGACAGGAAAGGAGAGGAGGCAGAATAGAGTCTCAAAGCTCACAAAGGGACATCAAAGGGACAAGGAGGATAGCTCAGTTTGCTTGTTGTTTGTTTTAGATTTATGATTTTAATGAAAGGATCCGGTTGCAACCTGTTTTCACTTGTAATGTGGTAAAGAAATCGTAATAGGAACCGTCACACATTTGGGGATAATTTTATAACTAAGTAGTATTGCTCATAACTTTTCCTGGTGCAGGTACCAATGAATCTTCAAAAGTATTTGAATACCTTAATTTTGAAAATTACCCCGGGGAACATAACCTGTTTGACATGCAGACGTTTTCTGGGTACCTGGAAATGCCTCTACTCGGTTGCATAAAGGTGTGCATATGCAGTCTGTACAGCATAACGTGAGGCACATATCAAACAAGTGATTTTATAAGTACCTATTCTGTGGATAAAACACTCTTATGTACAAATGGCTTTTAAATTTGTCCTCTCACAGGGTGGTTTAGTAACAGCCCACCTACCTTGGCAGCTTCATCCTGGTGCATTATAAGACCCATAGTACTGATTTTCATGGGTAGAATCAGGAACTACAAATTCTATACCCTCTTAGGATGCAAGTTCAAAATCAGAACTGTCCAAAAAGTCTCCCTTCTAGAACTTGGCAGCTCTGCACTATGTGTGTATGTTATACCGGTTTTCAGAGGGAATGTATGTGTATCATTTCTTTTTTAAAATTACCCTACTGAAACTACATTCCAGTACATAGCTTCCCACTATTCCAGAACCTGTGGGATAGTTGTGTCCATCAACCAGCATATAGCGATAGAGAACTGAAAATTGAGCTGAGATGTATCTCTCTTGGCATCCAGTCCAGCTCCTTCAGTATTTTCTATCTCCAGTAGGTGGATGGACACACTTTTCCTCCTAAGCTTCTGAGTGATTTGCTCCTGGTCCAGTTGGTCAACTCGTCCCCAGTTGAGCTTTGCGAGTGGCTTAAGTCTGCCGAGTCATCTGGAGGTCTTCAGATCCCTGTCTCTGGTGTCCCGCGAATTTACTTCCCTCCCTTCACCTCTCCCTTATTTTCTGCGGTGCTTTCCTTTTCCGGCACAACAGCCTTAAAAAAGAGAAAGAAAGGAGAATAAGAGGTTTACTGAAGAGAGTGGCACAGAGTATCAGTCTTGATTCTTTCTCATCTGGGGTAAGATTTGTGGAGACCCTGAGCTTGAGGGGAGCAGCTGGCAATGGTAAATCTGACTAAAGTTTGACTCAGAACTGCTTGAAGGGGTGCAAGTTCTACTTGGTACAGGGGAGGGATCCTGACTCACTATTTGGGAATGCGTTGTGCTGCACTTGTGCCAGTCGTGGTGAATGACAACTACCATGGAGGCAGTTAAGCGGTTTTCCCTCTGTGAGACCCACTGGCTAGTGTTGGAGCATTGCTGGGAATCCTGTGAGATGTGGGGGAAATGGCAGCAGCACGTCTTTGGACTTGGTACAGCATCTGAATATGCTGGGGACTTCGGGCTGTCTGGCAGGGTTGGTGCAGTTTGATGCAGGAGAGCTTAGGAGTGGAAGCCATTTTGTTGGGGCTGACTGGCAGTGAGGAACAGCCTTTGTCTGATTACACATGGAGCACAGCCACCATTTTGCAACCTCAGGGCCCGACAGAGCATTCAGATGTATCGGGATCTTTGTGTTCTCTGGAATTAATATTGCATATCAGGCCTATTTACTGAAGCAGGGACAGTCAGAGTTGCTACAAGGTGCTTTAGTTTCTTGACCCACTGCTCTCTGGCTCCTAAGAGATCTTGTTTACCTTCATCTGTCCACTCCTGGAGGTCTATTTCTGCTTCTCCCTCTTTATCTGATGTAGCCTCTGTATACTCAGAGGAGCCATCATTGAAGGAGCTGTTAGAGGAGGGAGATTACCAAAAGTACTTTGGTTATTTTATAAAGAGGAGCTCAATACTCTTATTTCTGAAGCATTGGTGGTGCTTATCATTGAGGAGCCTTCTTCTTCGGTATCAGGAGTTCCATCTTTGTCGATCATGAATGGGCTTAGAGGTCCTTCTAAGGCCTTCCCAATGCATACAGATATTCAAGACCTGATTACAGCAGAGTGGGTCTCACTGGATGTGGGTTGGTTACAGAAGAGAAAGAGAAATTGCAGCTTCCCAGGGTAGACTCCATTGTATCCTTAGTAGGCCATTTAAAGCAATGCCGTTGGAAGGGGGCATTGCTTTAAATGGCCTACAGGATAGGAAGCTAGAAGGCTCGCTGGAACAAGCCTTTGAAGTGGCCTCTTTGGCCTTAAGCGATAATATGCAGGCTCTTTCATGGCAAGAACATGCCTGAAGTGGCATCAGCAGTCTGCAACACAGAACGGGTGCCATAACGCCCAGTTGGAAGCAGGGTTGGCCTACTTGGTGGATGCTATTTATGACTTGTTATGGGTTCTGGCCCGCAGTATGTATTTGGCTGACATGGCACATTGGCAACTTTGGTTGTAGCATTGGGCAGCAGGTGCAGTGTCAAAGTCACGTCTAGTTAAACTGCCCTTTTGGGGCAAGTTGCTATTGAGAGAAGATCTCAGTAACTTGGTGAAAGAACCGGGGAAAACTAAGCCACAGCGGTTGCCGGAGGATAAACCGAAAGCTTCTGTTCACCCATCTTCAAAGGGCTCTCAATCTCAATGCTTCGAGACAGCAGACAGTACCAGCCTGGTGGTCATCAATATGGTCAGAAGTCCAGCTTTCAAGCATGTTCCTTTTTTGCGAACTGGAAGTCCTTCTCTCAGTCAGACAGGGTGCCCAATGCTTCCTGAGCTTTGCAGTGATACAAGGCTGGTCCACTCTTCTTCCAGTGGGAGGACATCTTCTGGAGTTTCGGGAGGTGTGGGCCTAAATCATGTCAGACCAGTGGGTTCTGGATAATCTTACAGAAGGCTGCAAGTTGTAGTTCTCCTATCTGGTCACTCCTCTCTTCTTAAACGCTCCTTGTTGAAAAGGACCCAAGGCAATTGAAGTTCAGGCCACTGTAGATTCCTTGGTGGTGCTCTGGGCCTTTGTTCCAGTTCCCCAGGCCGAACAGGAACAAGGCAGATACTCCTTCTACTTCATTGTCCCAAAGAAGGAAGATACCTTTCATTCGGTTTTAGATCTGAAAGGTCTAAACTGCTGCCTCTGAGTGCTTTCACAAGGAAACACTAAGAGCAGTCATTGCCTCAGTTCAAGCGGGAGAATTTCTCACTGCCCTCAGTCTCAATGAGACATACTTGCATATACCATTATGGTCGCCACATCAGAGATTTCTACATTACAAGATGCTGGACTGTCACTTCTAGTTTAGGGCTTTGCCCTTTGGACTCACCACATCATCAAGAATGTTTACCAAGGTTATTGTGGTAGTGGCGGCCTTCTTTCAGCACCAGGGAATCGGAGTTCACCTGTATCTTGATGACTGACTTATTAATGCTTCATCCTATTCAGACGGTGTGGCGGAGATGGACAAGTTTGTCCATCTTCTTCATTCATTGGGTTAGGTGATCAATTTGGAGAAGAGCAGACTAACTCCATCACAGATGCTGAAGTATCTTGGCGTTCTATTTGACACAGCAAAAGAGAGGATCTTCCTTATATAATGCAGGAGATCGAAGCTGCTTCAACAGATTCATGTTCTCTTCAGTCAAGGCAGGCCTAGGGTCTGGGACTATGTCCAGTCTGGGGTCAATGACAGCAGCGATGGAGGTGGTGCCACGAGCAAGGACTCATATGCAACCATTACAGGAGTCTGTTCTCAGCCACTGGTCTCTGGTGTCATAGAAGTACAACCTTCATCTTCCTTGAATGCCGGTTGCCAGACGGAGTGTGCAGTGGTGGTTGTCACCTAAGAATTTGACCGTCAGAGCTCCCTTTCCAATAGCACAATGGGAGATGGTGACAACAGATGCCAGCAAGTCAGTTGGGGAGCTCATTGCAAGTTACTTCTGGCACAGGGCACCTGGACAGATCAGTGCCCTACTGCAGCCCTGGCTGGAGACACATCTACTGTATGTCTTCCTTCCTTGGCCTATAGTAGGCCATGTGTTGAAAAGGATTGTATTACACTGGGGTCGAATAATTCTCATAGGCCTTGGTTGGCTGCAGAGACCATGTTTCAACTGCTGGACGGGGATTTTCTCCATCTTCTGCAGGTACATGGCCTACTGAGGCAAGGTCCAGTGCTCATGGAGGATCCATGCCCCTTTGGTTTTGGGCTCGGTTGTGATGAAAAGGTTATTCTGATTTGATCATTGCATGTGCAAGGGCGTGGAGGATGCTTTTCAGGGCTGGTGTTCTGAGCACAGACTTTCTCCTTTCTCTGCTCAGATCACGCAATCCTATTGTTTCTCTAGGCAGGTCTTCAGAAAGGATTGGCATTGAATTATCTAAAAGTTCAGGTTGCGGCTTTGGCCTCACCCGGATATTGTTCAATTCTTGTAGGGAGTGGGCCTCTTGTGGCCTTTTAGTACGTTGTTTCCAAAGTGAAACTTTAATTTAATCCTTCTGGTTCTTCAGAAGCCTTCTTTTATGCCACTCCAGAAGGCCTTCATGAAAGATCTTAGGCTAAAGACTGTGTTGTTGGTGGTTATTGTGTCGGCAGATAGGATTTTGGAACTTCAAGGCTCTTTCTTGTCAGGATACCTTTCTCCGCTTTTTGGAGGCGAGGATCCCCCCTGTGCATGGTTCCTTCCTTTCTTCTAAATGTGGTGGCAGCATTTCATCTCAACCAATCTGTGGAGCTTCTGTCCGTTTGCAGAGAGGACAGAGAGGCTTAGTATTCTTCCTTGAAGCTTCTCAATGTGCATAGAGTCCTCATTAGATATCAGGATATCACAAATAAGTTTCACAAATCAAACAGACTGTGTATTTTGGTATGCAGAGGCTTGGCCTCAAGGCTTCCAAGCCCGGAGACTATCACGCCAGCTTATTTGCTTGCAGGGAAGCAGGCTTCTCAGGCTTTGTGGGCTCATTCTACGATGTGTACGGCGACATCCTGGCCCGAGACTACCTTCCTGTCACTAGCAGATATTTTCAAGATGGTGACGTGGTCAATGCTGCATTCCTTTGCCAGTCACTACAGGGTGAATGTTGCAGTGCACTCAGAAGCCAGTTTTGAGACTTTGGTCCTCAGCTTGGCAGCTCTGAGATCCCACCCACTCTAGGGATTGTTTTTAAACATCCCACAGGTTCTGGAATAGTGGGAAGCTATGTAATGAAGGGGAAATTAGGTCTTACATGATCATTTTCTTTCCATTAGCCCTTCCCACTATTCCAAAGGCCTGCCCAAGGTTTCTGAGATGTTTAGTTGGTGCAAAGTAATGGGTCAAATAACTACTGTCACCTTGTATGATGCTTCCTTCATATCTCTTCTTTTCTACAAGTTGTCTAGAGATGAGAGAGGTCCACACATGTTTGCTCATCCGGTTAATGTTAGGTTAGCAGGTTGTTTAAGGTTGTGTTTAGTCTGAGGAGCTGGACTGGATGCCAAAAGATATGTCTCAGCTCAGTTTTCAGTTCTCTGTTCTACCTGCAGGTTGATGGTCGCAACTAGCCCACAGGTTCTAGAATAGTGGGAAGGACTAATGGAAAGAAAATTATCAAGTAAGACCTAAGCTTTCCTTCATATTTTTTTGATGTGTAGAAAATGTTACCTGTATACTTTGGAAAATCCAAAAACCTGTGTAGGTCAAAAGCCTGCCCTAATTTCACCCCAGGACTTCATCTGCTCATCAAGGCTAAAATTGTCATGGAAGTGGCGGAGTAGCCTAATTTGAGCAGTGGATGAGAATTGGGGAAGCCTGGTTCAAATCCTACGGCTGCTCCTTGTGATCTTGGGAAAATCATTTAAGCCTCCATTGGTTCAAGTACATACTTAGAAATTAAGCCACGCTACTACTGAAATGCATGTTCTCAATCCAAAATCCCCTTTCCAAAAGAGCAGTGTGCACATTATAGCCCCATCAATTTTAAAACCAATTTTTTTTTAATTGCCATTTTAAATGCACTGTACAAATACAAATGCAATTTCAGAAATAATAAAGAGAAAAAAATATCCACCAAAGTATGGTGTCTAGACCACATTTTGACCATTTCTGCTTGTGAGTAAGTAAACAGAAAATCTTCCATTCGCTCTTCCATGTGGCCAGAACCTCCCTATGGACCCCCCCCCCCCCCCCCCCCATCACTGTCAGAACAGTCAGAAACTGTATCAGCTATAGGAAAAAGCTAAAAACCTTCATTTTCCCAAACACCGCATAGTAACTTATAATCAATACATTGCACCCTTACCGCTTTAAAGCTGTAATTGCTTCTACTTGATGACTTCTCTCGCGGTCTACTTCCACTTCCTGCTTCCCATACAGTGTATGATATGGCGTTAATCTAATTATTGCAAATTGCACTGAGTCCTAATAAGGGGATTTTAACAGTATATAAGTCCTAATTTGAATTGAATTGAATTGAACAGACAGAAGTTAAATTATAAGACTCCTTTAAATCCCTCCCAATCATAAACCTTCAAGTAACGTTACTTGAATAAACGTTTTCTAAAGGAGGTGGAGTTCAGAAAAACAAACCTATCATTTCCATATGTTTCTAGGCACTTACAAAGGAACCTAAGAAAAAGGAAGCTCCAACTATTAAAACTCTAGGTAGGAAAGCTTTCCTTCTGTGTTGAGTTTGCCTGCCCACGTCAGGAAAAATACTTATCTCCTGACCACAAAATAAATTATGTTTCTTAGGAAAATAGAATTTCAAAATATCCTTCTTTTCTGCTTTAGTTTGAAAAGTAACTAACAAGGTAGCTCATTTAGAAATAGCATTTTGTGAAGATTCAAGAAATTGAGAAATATCTAAGCTATATGGAGTTGATATCTGATCATGTTGCGCCTTCTCATTAAACTCATAAACCTTTAGGATCATTAAAAATATTTGCTAAAGAAATAGTGCCCACATGAGGGTATTGTAAAATAGCTGTCAAATTCATTTAAAAAAAGTTCCAAAAGAGACAAAAAATGAGTATTAGGAAAATGTAAGTAATCTCAGTTTTTATTTTTATTTTTTGCATGAGAGATTCTCAATAGCTACCAAATGATCAAGCTATCCTTTATACTAGAGGCTACAACAGATTGCAAATTAGTCACTGTTAATTCTACGGTACAAATCTAAGTACTTACTTCAGACAGTCGCTTCTCATGTTATGAGAACTTAACTGTTGAATCCTGAGAAAATTTGCATAATTGAGAGGTAGTACCTTGTATAACTTTTCCAGTCTGAGAGACAATCTGAGAGACATCCTGCAATGTTACTTGCTTTTCTTGTGAAGCAGCTCGAGAGTCAGGTTGAGAAAGTATGCTGGACACCATATGGATCTCAAATTCTGTTGATGGCTCTCTCATTCTCCCTGTCTCCTCAGCTCGAAACCTTGGGGTCATCTTTGACTCTTCTCTCTCCTTCTCTGATCATATCCAGCAGATTGCCAAGACCTGTCGTTTCTTTCTTTACAATATCCGTAAAATCTGCCCCTTTCTTTCCGAGCACTCTATCAAAACCCTCATCCACACCCTTGTCACCTCTCGTTTAGACTACTGCAATCTGCTTCTTGCTGGCCTCCCACTTAGTCACCTCTCCCCTCTCCAGTCGGTTCAAAGCTCTGCTGCCCGTATCGTCTTCCGCCAGAGTCGCTTTACTCATACTACCCCTCTCCTCAAGACCCTTCACTGGCTCCCTATCCGTTTTCGCATCCTGTTCAAACTTCTTCTACTAACCTATAAATGTACTCACTCTGCTGCTCCCCAGTATCTCTCCACACTCGTCCTTCCCTACATCCCTTCCCGTGCACTCCGCTCCATGGATAAATCCTTCTTATCTGTTCCCTTCTCCACTACTGCCAACTCCAGACTTCGCGCCTTCTGTCTCGCTGCACCCTACGCCTGGAATAAACTTCCTGAGCCCCTACGTCTTGCCCCATCCTTGGCCACCTTTAAATCTAGACTGAAAGCCCACCTCTTTAACATTGCTTTTGACTCGTAACCACTTGTAACCACTCGCCTCCACCTACCCTCCTCTCTTCCTTCCCGTTCACATTAATTGATTTGATTTGCTTACTTTATTTATTTTTTGTCTATTAGATTGTAAGCTCTTTGAGCAGGGACTGTCTTTCTTCTATGTTTGTGCACCGCTGCGTATGCCTTGTAGCGCTATAGAAATGCTAAATAGTAGTAGTAGTAGTTGATAGGTACAGGAGCCCTCACTGGGCTACTAACCCCTATAGCAGGACCAGAATTATAAGCCACCATATCGATCAAAGAA
Source organism: Microcaecilia unicolor (assembly GCF_901765095.1). NCBI lineage: Eukaryota > Metazoa > Chordata > Amphibia > Gymnophiona > Siphonopidae > Microcaecilia > Microcaecilia unicolor. The sequence goes on from NC_044035.1 coordinate 53,357,166, forward strand.
AAGAGATAACTGTATCACCTTCATTAGGAAGTGCAATCTGATTCAAAGTATTTTTGCCAGGTTGTGGGGCGTATACTTCATTAGAGGATAAAGAGCTTTGACCACCAAAGAACTCACAGTTCCAGAAGAAGTAGCACCAGCCACAGGTCGCACATGTTGATCTATTGGGCCTATAGTGGAGGACAATAAAACCTGTCTTCTACCACTACCTTTAGGCTTCCTTTTCCCCACTGAAAAAGAAAATTTGAAAATAATGGCATGCTGCTTGCTCCTCAGTGCTCCGAAGGAGTTTCAAAGGCTCTTCAAGCACGTACCCATGGCCACATACCACAGTGTTTGATCTTAAAGTTCCTCCAAGGCCCAGTCCTGTGACATCACCTGCCCACCACACATCTGCAGTGCTGCCTACTCTGCAAACTCCGACATAGCTCCAAATTTACAGTAGCAAGAAATGGTTCCCTTAAAAACAGTTTTATGCACATAAAAAAACCTTTAAAATTATCCCTGGGAAGTCATTTTCAAAGCCAGTTTACTGGTAAAGTAGTTCTTTAATGTGGAAACTACCCACCCTTTTTGCAGGTAAATTCATGTAGGAGATAATTTTATAATAAGATGCCTAATGTTTAAAATCCAAGAAGATGCCCATTATGATCTTATTAAGGTGTCATAGGAACCTATATCCCTTTATAAAATGGCTCTTAAAACCAGTCCCAGTAGCATGCAAGTTTAAATGCACAAATGTATATCTGGTGTAAATGTGTGCACTTACTCTACACATGTACCTCCCTATTTTCTAAGTACATAGTTATATCACAACTGTACCTGTACTCTGCCCAGACTGTGCCCCCAGGAACACCTGTGCATATTTGCAATCCTATAGGCATGAGTACTTGTATGCATGTACAGTAAATTGACACACAATTTTATAGATAGCCTTTTCTATGCATAAAACCAACTTTATATGGCAATAGTGCCTAGATATATGTAAATGTAACTGCATTCTGAAGATGTGTTTATGTGAACAGTGCTGAAGAGGAGTTAGTTCTTGTGCATATACAGTGAAACCTTGGTTTTCGTCGATAATTCATCCGAAAACTATCGACAAAAACTGAAACCGGCGAAAACCAAGGCAACAAGCAAAACAACGAAAATTTGGTCAAAAACCAGCAGGTACTTTTGTACAGGCACTCAACTAGCAGCAGCAGTAGTGTGGCAAAACAACGAAAATTTGGTCAAAAACCAGCAGGGACATTTATACAGGCACTCAACCAGGAGCAGCAGTATGGCAAAACGACGAAATTTTGGTCATAAAACAGCAGCAGTGTGATCCCACAACCGGAAACAACGCCCCAGAAGAACGACATGTGAGAACGCAAGATTAGCTGCGTGGGTATGCCGACGAAATCTGAGGCGATTGACGAAAACCGAGACGAAAATTTCGCGAAAGAAATCGACGATAACCGAAACTGACGAAATCCAAAGTCAACGAAAACCAAGGTTTCACTGTACTTTGAATTGTCAACAAAATGTGCATTTTTTTCATCAGAGTGGAGGAGTAGCCTAATGGGTAATGCAGTAGGCTGAGAGCCAGGGGAACCGGGTTCGAGTCCAACTGCAGCTTTTTCTGACTCTAGGCAAGTCATTTAATCCTCCATTGCTCCAGGTATAAAAACTTAGATTGTGAGCCACTAGGGACAGAAAAAGTACCTGTATATAATTTGTAAACCACTTTGTTTATACCATAGAAAGAGGTATATCAAGTGCATGACCCGTACCCATATACTTTTGAATTGTCAACAAAATATTCATATTAGTCCTCAGAAAAATATATATAAACAGTTCAGTAGATATAAATGTGGGTGCATGTATTTCCTATAGTAATTTTCAAAGGAAAGTGTGTTCATACTTTAGTTTTCACAGCTGCAGGGAGTTATAAAATTGCCCCTTAACGTGAAAATAATGGAAATGTATACCATACCATGTTAGGTGTACTATTAGGTATGGCATGACATACAGTGGGGGAAATAAGTATTTGATCCCTTGCTGATTTTGTAAGTTTGCCCACTGACAAAGACATGAGCAGCCCATAATTGAAGGGTAGGTTATTGGTAACAGTGAGAGATAGCACATCACAAATTAAATCCGGAAAATCACATTGTGGAAAGTATATGAATTTATTTGCATTCTGCAGAGGGAAATAAGTATTTAATCCCTCTGGCAAACAAGACCTAATACTTGGTGGCAAAACCCTTGTTGGCAAGCACAGCGGTCAGACGTCTTCTGTAGTTGATGATGAGGTTTGCACACATGTCAGGAGGAATTTTGGTCCACTCCTCTTTGCAGATCATCTCTAAATCATTAAGAGTTCTGGGCTGTCGCTTGGCAACTCGCATCTTCAGCTCCCTCCATAAGTTTTCAATGGGATTAAGGTCTGGTGACTGGCTAGGCCACTCCATGACCCTAATGTGCTTCTTCCTGAGCCACTCCTTTGTTGCCTTGGCTGTATGTTTTGGGTCATTGTCGTGCTGGAAGACCCAGCCACGACCCATTTTTAAGGCCCTGGCGGAGGGAAGGAGGTTGTCACTCAGAATTGTACGGTACATGGCCCCATCCATTCTCCCATTGATGCGGTGAAGTAGTCCTGTGCCCTTAGCAGAGAAACACCGCCAAAACATAACATTTCCACCTCCATGCTTGACAGTGGGGACGGTGTTCTTTGGGTCATAGGCAGCATTTCTCTTCCTCCAAACACGGCGAGTTGAGTTCATGCCAAAGAGCTCAATTTTTGTCTCATCTGACCACAGCACCTTCTCCCAATCACTCTCGGCATCATCCAGGTGTTCACTGGCAAACTTCAGACGGGCCGTCACATGTGCCTTCCGGAGCAGGGGGACCTTGCGGGCACTGCAGGATTGCAATCCGTTATGTCGTAATGTGTTACCAATGGTTTTCGTGGTGACAGTGGTCCCAGCTGCCTTGAGATCATTGACAAGTTCCCCCCTTGTAGTTGTAGGCTGATTTCTAACCTTCCTCATGATCAAGGATACCCCACGAGGTGAGATTTTGCGTGGAGCCCCAGATCTTTGTCGATTGACAGTCATTTTGTACTTCTTCCATTTTCTTACTATGGCACCAACAGTTGTCTCCTTCTCGCCCAGCGTCTTACTGATGGTTTTGTAGCCCATTCCAGCCTTGTGCAGGTGTATGATCTTGTCCCTGACATCCTTAGACAGCTCCTTGCTCTTGGCCATTTTGTAGAGGTTAGAGTCTGACTGATTCACTGAGTCTGTGGACAGGTGTCTTTCATACAGGTGACCATTGCCGACAGCTGTCTGTCATGCAGGTAACGAGTTGATTTGGAGCATCTACCTGGTCTGTAGGGGCCAGATCTCTTACTGGTTGGTGGGGGATCAAATACTTATTTCCCTCTGCAGAATGCAAATAAATTCATATACTTTCCACAATGTGATTTTCCGGATTTAATTTGTGATGTGCTATCTCTCACTGTTACCAATAACCTACCCTTCAATTATGGGCTGCTCATGTCTTTGTCAGTGGGCAAACTTACAAAATCAGCAAGGGATCAAATACTTATTTCCCCCACTGTATGTACATAGGAGGACCTGTGTTTATTACGAGTTAATGGCTATACCATTTTTGCTGTGTATCCCTATGTTCACTCTGAAAAATAAATAAATAAAATAAATAGAAGAACATGATCTGTCGCTAGAAGACCATACAATCCATCAATATTTGTTCTAATTTGATGCCAGGTAATAACAGATTATCTGTCTATATAGCTTTTCTGTTCTTGTAGCAACTAGATTGTGCATCCACTTTTTTCATGGTTTCTCCACCTTCTTCAGTTGAATATTTGACTTGTATTATCATTAACAATCATAGGAAGGGGTTAGCAAAATGTGAAGGTAAATGCTTGTGATGGAGCGCTGAGTACATAAATAGACAGGTGTTTCATATAGTGATTAACAATAGGGTGTTATCCACACCTGAGCTTTCATATCTGCAACTAATATCTGCATTTCTCTGAGTCTATTCTTGTATCCTGTGAACAGCACTCCAAATCACGGGAGCATAGTGTTCCCTCTCCATTTAAATGAACTAGAGATAAGGCAGCATACTGACAACACCTTGTATTTAATGTAATCCATGTGAATGTGGTATTTGACACAAGGCAGAAAGGTTTCAAAATAAGATGGTTTTCATTGTGCAGATGGAAATGCTCAGACCTTATATTTCAGTGAAGTAATAGTAACAAAGACATGAATATTTCTGAGCAATGTCGTCGTTGGAAAGATTTTGCTGGGGTGAGATAATTTTTGTCCTTTCATTTTTTGAATAGGTCTTTGTACTTAAAAAGGTTAAAGGGTGCTTTCATGTTGAGAAATCCTCTCTGATCTTGGAAGAGAATATTTGGCTTATTACAGTCTTTTTTTTTTTTTAGACTACAGTCCATTAGTGGGCTCTGGCATCACCACCAGTGTAAAGGTCAGGTGTATATCTTGAATATAAAAAGCTTACGCATTTTGAAACAATTCCGCGCTGGTAATTTGAGAAACAAAGTAAGAAAACAGGATTGCAGGGTAGATGTTGAAAACACTTCAGTGAAGCATAATATAGGTACCTATTGAATTAAAATTCAAGATTATTCTTGTATTTAAGGCCTTTTACACTGGGTTACCAACACTCTTTTCAATTCTGTGGCCTGTTGGTTCCCATTCATTGTTTGTGTTCAGCTACGGATAAGCTGCTGAGGATTCCTCTCAGGTGCAGTGAGCTTCCAGATTCTAACCTACTACATTTTAGACCCGTTATGGAACTCGCTTCCTAAAACTGTTAGGCTTGAACCTTCCTTGCCAAAGTTTATTTGTTCATTCAAAGCCTATCTGTCCAGTGAGCCATTGAAAGAGGACCGATCCACAGACAAGGGTTGGTTAAGTCCCTGGTATATTACTAATTCTCCGAGGACACAGCAAGACTTGGATATTACCACATGTGTATAACATCATCCAGTGGAGCGCGGCATGGATACTACCCGGCATTCTATTTCTAGAAGCTTTTGGTAGCCTCAACCACACTTGGCATGCATGTCTTCCTGCCTTCCTTTATCACGTGGGTCAAGCAGCCTTCTTTGTGCATGACTGAGAGAATGGTTTTTGTCTGTGCTGTCTTCAGTGTGTTTACCCTTCTATTTTTTTCCTTGTGAGTAGCACGGGACCTTTTTCCTCTTTTCTCATTTGGTTTCTTCCTTTAATTTTGTTTGTAGGGTTTTTTGGCCTTTTTAAGTTGCCTTTTCTTTTTTGCAGCATGTGGTCTGCTTAGGCCTGATCTCCTGGCCAGGATTTAATTTTTCTTAATTCAATAAATAATAAAGATGACATCATTGAGCAGTTTGATTTCACTTTGACTATTTTTCCCTCAATGTCACAGAAAAATCCCTGTGGTTTTAAGAAGTGGTCCCAGTGCATCACGATCATGTCTGTGGCTGACCATTGCAACTAGTGCTTGCAGTGATTTGGATCTGACCACCAAGCCTCTAATTGTAAACTCTGTTCTCAAATGTAGAAGAGAACCCAAAAGAGTCTTAAGGCCCTGGCGAGAGACCTTTTGGCTGATCTAAGTATGGTCCATCAGTATTGGCATTGGAGTCATCAGTCTCAATGGCTCCTGGAACTACATTTCACACTGGAAATGCACAGGCACCGAGACTGTCTCCAACTGTCTGGGCTGAGTAGCCTCAGACCTGAAACCAAGGAAGTGGAAGGCTTCGTTGTCGTCATCGGCACCAAGAGGTTCTGATTCTGGGCATTGAGCGGAGACGAAGAAGTACCAATATTGTACCTCCTTGAAACACAGTGCCAGGAGCTCCAAGATACAGGAGAAGTGCCAGTGCCAAGAGGACTGCTTCCTCTCCATAAGTCTGTGCCACTGCAAAAGCCTCCTCAGAGCCAGGACCAGACCTCTAATTCGGCCTCTTCATCTTCTTAGGCTGTCACGTCATGGCCCATCCTTTACGTATGCATGCCTCCGAGTGCCTTGTCAGGCATTGGAACTGGTGCTGGTCGAGCCAATGCTCCATTCAAGTCCATTGGAGGAGGAAGCTCCCCCAGTGTCAAGTAGTCCGAGGGGGGCACAGCCCCAGATATCTCTTGAAGCGTATTTTGCTGACTCTGATTTGACCTGCTTCTGGATGTCCGAGGTGGAACCAAAGGACCTCTCAGAGGAGGGTGTCCCCTGGTCTGCAATCAAACCCCTCCCCACCTCAGGAAAGGAGAAAATCTCCCTCCGTGGAGCTCGTTTGTCTCTTTTTTTTACAAGAAATTTTTATTTATTTATTATCTCATTTATACCCCACATTTTCCCAACAGCGTCAGACTCAATGTGACTTACAGCGCACCGCAGAGGCAGATGCCAGTGCAGTAAAATTAAGCTAATACAACAGAAAACCTACATAAGAAATAATGGGGAGGATGGGGAAGTGCTGGAAGGAGCAGGGAAACCAGGGGAGAGGAGGGAGAGGAGGGAAGGGTGGATGTGTCCAAAATTGGCACTAGATTGATGTGTATCAAGCAGAGGAGACACATGCTGAGTCCTTGGGATATGCTGAGTCCATCTTATTTAAGTTGGAGGTCAAGGGCAAGTCCATGGCCAAGATGTTGGACGTTCTCGACTATGATTCCCCTACCAAGGAGGCTGTGACTGTGCTTGTGCGTGGTATCACAGTAACATGATGATGGCAAATAAAGACCAGTATGGTCCATCCAGTCTGTCCAACAAGATAAACTCTTCTTGGTACATGTGGGCACAAATGACGTAGGAAAATGTGGGAGGGAAGTTCTGGAAGCCAAATTTAGGCTCGTAGACAGAAAGCGCAATTCCAGAACCTCTAGGGTAGCATTTTCTGAAGTGCTTCCCATTCCACGCACAGGGCCCAAGAGACAAGCAGAGCTCCAGAGTCTCAATGCGTGGATAAGTTGATGGTGCAAGAAGGAGGGTTTTAGATTTGTAAGGAACTGGACAACATTCTGGGGAAGGGGGAGCCTATTCCGCAATGATGGGCTCCACCTTAACCAGGGTGGGACCAGGCTTTTGGCATCAGAATTTAAAAAGGAGATAGAGCAGCTTTTAAACTAGAACCTGGGGGAAGGCCGACAGTCGTTCAGAAGCGCATGGTTCGGAACAAGTTATCTTTCAAAGATATCACCAAAACAGGGAAGATAGGGTATCCCGATAGCGAGGTTGCAGTAGAGACCATAGTAACCCAGGTGTCTAAATAAAAATCAGACAAAAGATTGCAAATTGACACTGTGAACTGCTGAGCAAGATGTAAATAGGAACAACAAACATAGATTGAAATGTCTATATGCAAATGCCAGAAGCCTAACAAATAAGATGGGAGAGTTAGAATATATTGCACTAAATGAAAAATAGATATAATAAGGCATCTCTGAGACCTGATGGAAGGAGGATAACTAGTGAGACACTGTCATACCAGGGTATAAATTATATCGTACTGATAGGGTAGATCGAATTGGTGGTTATGTTAAGGAGGTCTTTGAATCAAATAGATTGAAAATTCTGCAGGAAACAAAATGCATCTTGGAATCCCTATGAATTGAAATTCCACATGTAAAGAGGAAAAGGATAGTAATAGGAGTGTACTACCGTCCACCTGGCCAGGATCAACAGAATGATGTAGAAATGTTATCAGAAATTAGAGAGGCTAACAAACTGGGGAACGCAATAATAATAGGTGATTTCAATAACCCTGATATTGACTGGGTAAATATAACATCAGGGCATGCTAGGGAGGTAAACTTCCTTGACAAAATCAAGGACTGCTTTATGGAGCAGCTGGTAAAGGAGCCAACAAGAGGTGCTTTCTCTATCCCTAGAGGGCTTACGATCCAAGTTTTGGTGCCTGGGGCAATGAAGGGTTAAGTGACTTGCCCAGTGTCACAAGAAGCTGCAGTGGGAATTGAACCCAGGTTACCAGGATCAAAGCCCACTGCACTAACTATTATGCCACTCCTCTGTCGGTCCCTGTCCTCCCTAAGAAGATAGACATGATGTACCAGATCCAGAGCTCCCCTGGGTTTGATAAGCCCCAGTTGCCTCATCACTCCTTGGTGGTGGAATCCACGCTCAAAAGAACCAAGTGTTCTAGAGACTTTACTTCTGCGCCCCCCTGGCAGGGAAGCTAAAACCCTGGATTGTTTTGAGCGGAAGAAGTATCAGGCCTCTATGCTCATCTCTCACTTATTCAATCTTACCAGCTGTACATAAGCCTATACTTGCGGAACTTGGTGCATAATATGTCTGATTTGGCAGATTCTCTCCCACAGGAGCAGGCCGAATCTCTTTGCCAGTTGACCAAGCAGCAGAAGGCATGTTGTAAGTTCTTGGCCAGGGGCGCCTACAACACCTTTGATGTGGCGTCCACGATCTCTACGCAGAGTATAAAGATGTGCAGACTCTCATTTCTGCATGTCTGTGACTTGTACCCGGTGGTCTAGCAGAAGTTAGCGGATTCCACGTGCCGAGGGGATAACCTTTGTGGAGATATGGTGGAGGAGGCCAACTGACCTCATCAAGAAACACACTGACACTATTGATACTCTCTCCTGCCAGACATCTTCTGTACCTTCCTCCTCATCCAAGAGATTTTTGAGCAAGTCAAAGAGGGGTCCTTACTACTCTCAGAACCGTAGGTACTCTCCTTCTTCTTGCCAGTCTCAGCAGGCTCATTCCCAGTGCCCTTGTTTTTGTCAACAGCGTGCGCCCAAGGCCCAGCCAGCTCCCCAATCAAAGCCGGGGATTAACTTTTAAATGTCTCCAGCAGAGCATAGTCGCAGTAAATGTGACTATCCCGGATGACCTGCTGGTTAGGGGGAAGCTGAAATTTTTCCAGGAGAGGTGGCCCCTTGTAATCTCCTACCAGTGGGGTCTTCAAATAGTCTATCTGAGTTATACCTTGCATTGGCAACAGATACCACCAAATTGCCCACTGAGAGCATCCCACTTCATCTCTGATCACAGCCCATTCACTAGGGGAAGAAGGGCAGGGATTCTATTCTAGGTATTTCATTGTCCCCAAGAAAACAGGGGGGATGTGTCCCATCCTAGACATCGGCGCCTTGAACAAATTCCTGGTCAAAGAAAAGTCAGCATGGTTTCCCTGGGCACTTTTCTCCCCATGATTCAGAAAAATGATTGACTATGCCCTCTGGATTTAAAGAATGCTTACACTTGCATCCTGATACTTCCAGGATAAAGGAAGTATTTTCAATTTCGACTGGAGACCAGGGCTTTTTTGTGCCAGTACACGCCAGTACGGCATACTGGCACCTTTTTTCCCTTCCCCACTCATTTCCGCTTCTCTCCCACAGCCACAGCTGCTTTTCCCAATGAGCAGCAGCAGCGCCGCAGATACAGAAAGGAGTATCAGGCGCGGGGCTGCATGCGCTGTTGGCTCTGCCAATCCCCTGCCCTGGAACAGGAAGTTGACATCAGAACGGCAGGGGATTGGCAGAGCCGACAGCACGCATCTGAGCACTGTGGCCTCGCGCCTTTTACTCCTTGATTTTCCCGCCGCTGCTGCTCATTGGGAGAGGCAGCAGCAGCCCTAGGGGAGAGAGGAGGCAAGGGGAGAAATACTGGATGGGGAGAGAGGGGACAAGGGAAGAAATGATGGATGGGGAGAGAGGAGGCAAGGGGAGAAATACTGGATGAGGATAGACGGGACAAGGGAAGAAATGATGGGTGGGGAGAGAGGAGGAAGGTGAGAAATACTGGATGAGGAGAGAGGGGACAAGGGGAGAAATACTGGATGGGGAGAGAGGGGGGCAAGGGGAGAAATGATGGATGGGGAGAGAGGAGGAAGGGGAGAAATACTGGATGGGGAGAGAGGGGACAAGGGGAGAAATACTGGATGAGGAGAGAGGGGACAAGGGGAGAAGTGCTGATGGGGAGAGAAAGGGCAAGGAGAGAGATGCTGGATGGAGAGAGAGGGCAAAGGGAGAAATGCTGGATGGGAGAGGGGGCAAGGGGAGATATGCTGGATGGTGAGAGAGGGGTCAAGGGGAGAAATGCTGGATGGGGAGAGAGGGGAAAAAGGGAGAAATGCTGAATGGAAGTGGGGAGAAAAGTGAGGGGAAATGCTAGTTGGGAGTGGGGAGAAGAGTGAGGGGCAAATGCTGGTTGGGAGTGGGGAGAAGAGAGGGGGTAAATTCTGGATGGATGTGTAGAGGAGAGAGGGAAAATGCTGGATGGAAGTGAGGAGGAGAGAGAGGGGGTAAATGCTGGATGGGTATGGGGAGGAGAGAGAGGGGCAAGCTGTAGGTAGACACAGTCAAAAGAGGGAAATTGAAGATTGGATAGTAAGAAAGAACTAAATGTGGATAAAGGCAGAAAATAAAATCGAAGAAAGCTGAAAGAAAAAGGAAGACAGAAAAATGACAAATAGCGTGAAGAGAAGACGAGGAAAGTAGAAACCAGAGACTGGGACCAGCACAAATGAAAAGAAGTACATGGCCAGACAACAAAGTTAGAAAAAATAATTTTATTTTTATTTTAAGATAAAGTAGTGTGATAGCTTTGCTAATTCTTTTGTTTTATTTGTAGTTTTTAATTTGTAATGTAGTGAATGGAATATTTGAAATTTACGTCTGCTAAGGGGAAAATATTTGTTGTCTTTCTGGTGGTGTCCTGCATGCCAGTCTGGTTTTTGGGAGTTTCAGCTGATTTTTTTTGTCAACATATTTTATTAGTTTACTAGTAAAAAAGGCCCGTTTCTGACACAAATGAAACGGGCGCTAGCAAGGTTTTCCTCGGAGTGTGTATGTTTGGGAGAGTGTATGTGAGAGTGACTGTTTGAGAGTCAGAGTGAAAGTGTGAGTCCAATCCATGCTCCTCTGTCACCTGGCCCCTCCATTTTTCCCTATCCAGCATTTCCCCTCTCTGCCTGAGGCCTGCCCTGCAATCCATATCCATCCATGCCCATCTGTCCCCTCCATTCATCCCTATGCAGCAATTCCCCTCTCCCTGAGTCCTACCCTTCCAATCCATGCCCATATATGCTCCTCTGTCACCTGGCCCCTCCATTTTTCCCTATCCAGCATTTCCCCTCTCTGCCTGAGGCCTGCCCTGCAATCCATATCCATCCATGCCCATCTGTCCCCTCCATTCATCCCTATCCAGCAATTCCCCTCTCCCTGAGTCCTGCCCTTCCAATCCATGCTCATCTGTCACCTGGCCCCTCCATTTTTCCCTATCCAGCATTTCCCCTCTCTGCCTGAGGCCTGCCCTGCAATCCATATCCATCCATGCCCAGCTGTCCCCTCCATTCATCCCTATGCAGCAATTCCCCTCTCCCTGAGTCCTGCCCTTCCAATCCATGCCCATCCATGCTCCTCTGTCACCTGGCCCCTCCATTTTTCCCTATCCAGCATTTCCCCTCTCTGCCTGAGGCCTGCCCTGCAATCCATATCCATCCATGCCCATCTGTCCCCTCCATTCATCCCTATGCAGCAATTCCCCTCTCCCTGAGTCCTGCCCTTCCAATCCATGCCCATCCATGCTCCTCTGTCACCTGGCCCCTCCATTTTTCCCTATCCAGCATTTCCCCTCTCTGCCTGAGGCCTGCCCTGCAATCCATATCCATCCATGCCCATCTGTCCCCTCCATTCATCCCTATCCAGCAATTCCCCTCTCCCTGAGTCCTGCCCTTCCAATCCATGCTCATCTGTCACCTGGCCCCTCCATTTTTCCCTATCCAGCATTTCCCCTCTCTGCCTGAGGCCTGCCCTGCAATCCATATCCATCCATGCCCATCTGTCCCCTCCATTCATCCCTATCCAGCAATTCCCCTCTCCCTGAGTCCTGCCCTTCCAATCCATGCCCATCCATGCTCATCTGTCACCTGGCCCCTCCATTTTTCCCTATCCAGCATTTCCCCTCTCTGCCTGAGGCCTGCCCTGCAATCCATATCCATCCATGCCCAGCTGTCCCCTCCATTCATCCCTATGCAGCAATTCCCCTCTCCCTGAGTCCTGCCCTTCCAATCCATGCCCATCTGTCACCTGGCCCCTCCATTTTTCCCTATCCAGCATTTCCCCTCTCTGCCTGAGGCCTGCCCTGCAATCCATATCCATCCATGCCCATCTGTCCCCTCCATTCATCCCTATCCAGCAATTCCCCTCTCCCTGAGTCCTGCCCTTCCAATCCATGCCCATCCATGCTCATTTGTCACCTGGCCCCTCCATTTTCCCTATCCAGCAATTGCCCTCTCTCCCTGAGGCCTGCCCTCCCAATCCATTGCCATCCATGCTCCTCTGTCCCCTGCCGCCTCCATTCATCCTTTTCCAGCAAGTCCCCTCTCTCCCTTCCATGACCCCCCCCCCCTCGCATCCATGCTCCTCTCTCTCCCATGTGCCAGCCTGGGCCGGCCTCTTTCCCCCCCCCCCCCCCCCCCGCTCGCATCCATGCTGTTGTTGGCCACCCTCTTCTCCCCCCCCCCCCCCAACATGCGTTTTTTTTTTCTTCCACCCCCTCCCGCGAACCTGTCGATCCCCCCCCCCCCCCCCGCCGGAACGCCGAAAACTGCCGCCGCCGTTGTTGTACTACCTTCCCTTCCCGTAGGTTGTTGAATCATCTTCTTAGAAAGTTTAACTCCGTGCGTCTGACGTCAGACGCATGGAGTTAAACTTTCTAAGAAGATGATTGAACAACCGAAGGGAAGGGAAGGTAGTACAACAACGGCGGCGGCAGTTTTCGGCGTTCCAGCGGGGGGGGGGGGGGGATCGACAGGTTCGCGGGAGGGGGGGGGTTTCGGGGGGGCCAGAGCGCGGGGGGGGGGGGGTGACAGCTGATTCCGAGGCAGTAGGAGGAGTAGGGAAACACGCTGCGCGTGTTTCCCTACTCCTCCCCTTGCCTTGCAATCAGCTGTTTTGACGTCAGTGCGTGTCTGCCTCACAGACCACCTCCAGCCAAGGAGCCACGGTCCCAAGCACAGAACGTTGGAGGTGAGAATTATTATATAGGATAGTCAGTCTTAGGGGTTCTTTTGTTGGGCCTAGAGACTTGTGTACTATTTTCAATAATGCCTTTTTATTTGCTCAATGGCTGGAAAAATGGGTATGGCTACTGTAGGGGGGAACTACAATAGTCATCTTCAATAATTAATGGTTTATACTATATGCTTCAAACTTCTCCAACCAAACCAGAAAAGGGGGAAAAATTGGAGGAAAAAGCCTCAAAAAGACTCCTTTCTTTGTGACACTGCCTTCTTAATCAAGGGGCTGTCTTTATTGTCATTGGCTGCTGGATCATGAAGGACTGCTGAGACGAGAATGATCCGCCACGGACCCAGAAGAAGGTTCAAAACTTTGGCCATAGTTGGCTGTGGCGTTTGGACAATATCGAGCAGCATTCACAGATAAGTTTATTGTAAAATTTACTCAAGTTGATATTTTGTAAAAAGCATTCACATAAAATGTAAAGGAGGTTGAAGGGTTTTTTTGCCAATGATGATAAAGACATCTCCTTGATTATGAAGGCAGTGCCACAAAGAAAGGAGTCTTTTTGAGGCTTTTTCCTCCAATTTTTCCCCCTTTTTTGGTTTGGTTGGAGAAGTTTGAAGCATATAGTATAAAGACAACTGTTAAAACTGTTAATTATTCAAGAGGACTATTGTAGTTGCATAATTTATTATTATCCTTTCTAGCTCATACATAGATATAATAGAAGATACTGTAAGGGTGGAGCCATAAATAGTGACCCCACCCTTAAGGTTGGCACTGTATGAGTACCAGTACCTTTTTTCCTACAAAAAAACACTTCCAGTACTGCATGTTGTCTTTTGGCCTCACGTTGGCTCCCAGGATCTTCTCCAAGTGTCTTCAAGTAGTCACAGCGTTGCTGCACAGTGGAGGCCATGTGTTCCCCTATCTGGATGACTGACTGGCGAAGAGTATGTCGAAGGACAGTGCTCAGGAGTGTATGCAGAGAACTATTCAGGTGTTGGAGTTATTAGGGTTCATTTTAAACTACCTCAAGTCCCATCTACATCCCATTCAACAATCATAGGAGCCCTGCTAGACACACAGCAGGTGCGGGCTTTTCTCCCTGTGCCGAGGGCAGACAGTCTTGTCGCTTTTGCTACTCAGGTCTGAGCCAGCCAGCAGATCACAACTCGACAGATGTTGAGGTTGTTGAGCCACATGGCCTCCACTGTACATGGTACATCTTCACATGAGAACTACCCAGTGGACCCTAGTTTCCCAATGGTGCCAAGCCTCAGGGACCCTAGCGGATGTCATCTGAGTGACACCAGAGTTGGTTCAGTCTGTGCTTTGGTGGTGTGACAAGCAAGCTGATTCAAAACCCCTGGGATCCCAGAGATTAGAATTTAAACCTTGTGATCACTTGGGAAACCTATTCCTAGGGGAGTCAAAAAAAGAACATTCAGTAATATATCGTTATGTGCTTGCTTCTTTGTCTACGTCCAAGGAACTCCCTGTAATGAAGCAAAGCAGATCGTATGGGGGAGGGGTAGTGACAGGATGTAGCACGGAGAAGGTACCTCCAGCAGCCAGCTAGGGGCGCAGGGCAGGCAGTCCAGGAGCTAGTCTCTCCCCAGCTGGGGCAGATAACTCATTAGCTGCCTGGGCAGCAAGAGGGTGTGGTTGGAAGCACACGCTGCAGGCAGTATTTGAAGGAGAGGGACCGAGTACAGAAAGGGGAGCATATGCAGGCTGGAATTCCTTGGGTAGATAGACTGTATGAGGAACACAGGCAGGCTTGGGTATTGGGTATCCTAAAGCACGGAATCTATCAGGAAGGTAAAGAGGCTGGGAGAGAAAAGCCTTTGAGAAGGGTATTACAGCCTTGGGAGGTGGTAGAAAATATTAAGGATTTTATTGCAGCCTGGAAAGAGAACCTGGAAGAAGGTTTGGGCTGGGGGCAGCAAAGCTTTAGTTATGGAAAAACCTCTGTATGCTGAGCTTTGTAATTTAAGGGACAGTACTGATGGGCTGAACTGGGAAAAGGGTTTGAGAGCCTAGGTGTGGCACATGTTATACAGAAGAAAATATGGTTTAAACCTCTGTGCAGTGCAAACCATAGAGAGGGCACTGTTAGGCTGTACCTGGAAGAGAGGGAGCACCCACGTGGAACCAGAGAAGGACTTTGGTGGTAGTAGTAAGCCGTGATAGGTTCGATGCCCTACTGTTTGTAAAGAAAGAAGGATTTTACTTTTTTATTGGTACTTTTATATATTCTGAAAAACCTATAAGCCAGTGCCAAGAATAGAGGCTTGTATTTTCTGGTTTGTTATAACCACAATATAAAGCTTGGTTTGGGGAAATAGGAATTGTGGTCATTGTAGGAAAAGGTCAAGCCTCGGCCTGTGTCGTGGGACCTCAACCTCAGTGAAAGTTCCTTTTAAGCCACTCAATTCCTCACATCTGAAGTACTTGATCCGGAATGTCTTGTTTTTGGTAGCTGTTACTTCAGCTCGTATGGTCAGTGAGCTTCAAGCCCTAGTGGTGGATCCACCTTACACTAAGTTTCAACACAACAGAGTAGTTCTTTTCATACATCCTAAGTTCCTGCAGAAGGTTGTGTCAAAATTCCATCTGAGCTAGTTGATTTTTCTGCCAATATTCTTTCCCAAACCTCATGCCCATCCTGGTGAAAGCTCACTGCACACCTTGGACTGCAAGCATGCATTGGCCTTTTACTTGCAGCGAACCACCCAACTTTTTTTGTTTCTTTTGATCCCGACAGGATGTGGCATCACCATCGGGAATCTCTAATTGGCTGGCAGATTGCATTTCTTTCACTTGTGCGCAGGCTGGGCTGACTTCTGAGGGGCATGTCAAGGCTCATAATGTCAGAGCTATGACGGCATCTGTAGCCCACTTGAGGTCAGCCTCCATTGAAGAGATTTGCAAGGCTGCAATGTGTTCTTCAGTCCACACATTCACATCTCACTACTGCCTTGAGCAGGATACCCAATGTAGTAGTTGGTTTAGACAGTCAGTGCTGCAGAATTTGTTGGGGGGTGGGGCTAGAATCCAGCTCCACCCCCAAGGCCCATTTTGTTCTGTTCCAGGATGCACTCTCACATAGTTGTATATTGTTTCAGGTTAATTCGTTGTATAATTTTAAATGGAAGAGGGTTGCCATCTGGTATGTGGGCAAGGTCTTGGATCCCGTTTCCTGGTTAACACAAAAACTAAAAGTAGTGGTAACATTATCCCCCAAAATATGTTGTTTTATGTCCCCATAAAATAAACTGATATAGCTACAAGGAAAAGAAGTATTTGTGTTTTTTCTACCCACTAGAATTAAACTTGAGGTTTAAACATTAGGAGGATAATAAGCCAACTTGTATTTGTGTCTGCCTGCAAGGGACTGAAAGTACAACATCCCTGTCAATATAATTTGTGTTGATGAAAAATGATCATTTCTTAAATTGCTTCTAACGAAGAGATCATTCCACCATGTATGAGCATAATTTTATAGCAGGACACCTCCTACAAGGTGCCTATGTGCCTTTTCAAAATAGGCACTCAAATCAGCCCATTAACACGCAAATGGGGATGTACAGATTTACACCTGTTCCAAATGGTGTAAATATGTGCATGTACTCATGTACTCGTATAATAAATACAAACAGTCGTACGCTACTACTTTTGCGTATAAAAGCACCCAGATCTGGAACGCATTACCCATGGCCCTGAAAAATATGGACAATCTAACCAGCTTTCGCAAATCTTTGAAGACATATCTCTTCAACAAAGCCTACTAAAGACGTCCTTAATAAATCATTCCTCAAACTTGTCAGGTGCATCAAAAACACCACTCACTACACCTGCCTTCAGCCTATTATCGACTGTATTTAAGATCATGTAATGACTGCATCATAACAACACTCTGTAAGCCACATTCAGCCTGCAAAAAGGTGGGATAATGTGGGGTTCAAATGCAATAAATAAATATACATTGCAACTGCACACCAAGGAATGCCTACTTACATCCATGTATAATGCTTGCAAATTTATAAAAGGCTTTTTTTCCACATGTAAAACAGGCTTTATACTGAAAAACATATATAAAATTACCCCATAAATGGGTTAATAGAATGTTCATTTTTTCAACAAGTCTATCTGGAGGCTTGTATGCATGTTTTGGGATGCCCTAAGATTCCAAAAAGTATGAAAGCATTCACAGCTCTCATCAAAAGTGTAGCAGGTATATTTGTACTTGCTGGATAATATCTAGGAGGGAGAAAATATAACTCTTCAGCATAATGTGACTGTAAGCTTTTGCCAAATAAAACCTATTGGCATGAGTCTGTTTCTTTCCTAAAGGACATACAGCACAAGGAGTTTTGGTTTTCCGGGGAGAGCAACATATGAAAACTCTTTTCTACAAGGCCTTAGATCCATGTTACTAACCACAAAATGGAAAGAAAATGTTTGTCACAGCTGCAACTCCCTTTTTCCTATCTCCCACCTCGCTCTTCATCTTAAGAAAATATGATGGGTCAGTGCTTGAAAGGAATGTAGAATTAATTGACTCCGGATTCATAAAGCTGCCTGCAACGTTTCTTGTCAAGAGAGACCTTCCCTGGGTTTCTTTGTCTCTCATTCACTCGCTCTCTTCCTTCTGCCTGCTTCCCTCTCCAGGGATAAGAGATGTTAAACAGCTGATGAGACTGAATTGCTGAAGAAATCCAGAGATGGTGGCAGCTGTGTGGAGCTACTCAGCTTTGACTCACTCTTAGCTGGCACTGCAGATAATGTGTGTGCACATTGAATCTGATAGTCCTACAGTAAGAGGCTAGTTGCTTATTTGAGTCATAGGTTTTCTAATGTGGTTTTCTCAGCTGGAAGAGGTGAAGAGAGAAGGGAAAAGAAATGTGTGGACATGGGACAGTTTCCTGTTGAACTCTTTAGTTACTGGAAATGTCCTTCATGCAACCTGAGTTTCTCAACAGGCAGATGTTCCAATACACTGGATATTAAAATATTTTCCCATCTTATGCCCATGGAAAAAGCTTTTATTAAATAAAGGTCCTAGGTTTCTGTTTAGGTATTCTGCTGAAGTGATAAGCAAGCCAACTAAGGTATAAGTTTTGCCCAAGTGAAAATAACACGTGAGTCAGCTTTTGTAAAATGTCTTAGTCCACTACTAGAGTGAGCTTTATTTATTTATTTCTCAACATTTATATTTCACACTATCTTTACCATTCTGGACGGATAACATCTTAACATACACAATGCAAAAACTACATTAAAATATAAAAATAAATGATAAAAATCATATACAATCAAACAATACAAATCCCACATACCAAAACAACCATGTCATATATACAATCATAATTCATCACTGGAGCAAAATGAAGCTTTAAAACTTCCTGCTTGATGATGTTCCACTGATACCAAGTGGCAAATATCTGGATAGGAGCAGCTCCTACCCCAATAAGTACCTCTCCCGAGCCATACCCGGATTTTCAGCATCATTGTCCAGCTGAAAATCTTCTCTGACCACTCTGGAGCTAACAGAGTAGTGTTGGGGCTTGTCTGAGGATAGAACCAAGGTGGAGCCAGAAGTTATCGTGTACTGCGAATAGCTGTGCTAAACTGCTGAAATAGTTTATGATGCCCATACTAGTGCCTTTTATCTGTCAACACCGGAGTCTGCAAGTGCTGCTCCGGAACTATGTAAGCCACATTGAGCCTACAAATAGGTGGGAAAATGTGGGATACAAATGTAATAAATAAATAACAAAGAAATACCAACAGTACCCGGATAACTTCTTCCAGTCAGTGTATACCTGAGTAGCGCTGTATTGGGGTATCAACCAGTGCTGAATATTCAAGCATAGATTTAAATGTTGTGGATGGCATTTAAATCCAGTGTTGCCTGCGATATTTGAATATCAGGGGATAATTTTATGTCTTTTATTATAATGTTCTGGATTCTAACACTAGTTCAGTTTGCTAAAGCCACAGTCCTGCATAATTTTACTTAAATCGTTGGACTCTGTAAGTGTGTTTGGTCCTCAGTGGGGAATTTTGTGCTTTACAGCTGATGAGATGCATACCACATAACTGTGAACTGAATTCCTTTATATCAGAAAATGATGTCCCGTGGTGAGAAAAACAAGGAAGAATCCATGTGCGGCATTGCTAGTGTACCCTGGAATTTTGTGTTCCTCTCTGACACAACCCTTCTTTTATTCTCCTGCAAATTAGATATTGGCACATAATAATTTGGATTTCTTTTACATCCACAAATCTGAGGGTCTAATATTCTGCAGCTGCCAGATAAAACAAAGTACAAAATAATAAGACCAGTGACTGAAGCCAAAAAATATATATGTATGTAACTGAAAAAAAATTATAAATGAGAAGGAGCTTCAGAATAAAGTTTCTCTGAGGTATGACTCCTTACTTGAGAGAGTCTATATAAGATGAGAATGTATTGTACCTTTCATAGAGTAGTCCCTTTAATCTGCAACCAGTAAAAGTGCCTCTGTATTCTCATGCTTTCTCATAAGCGTTCAGTGCATGAACTAAATATTATAACATGAAATTTAAACCAAATGTGATACAAAATTATCATAAGAAAAGCACTTGATGTTGAATGATAAAAATCACTTATCTGCTCGTTGATCAGCGCCAGTGTCAACATACATATTTAAACTTCCATATCATCAAGCTGATCAATCCATAGACTGGTGGGTTGTGTCCATCTACCAGCAGGTGGAGATAGAGAGCAAACTTTTGCCTCCCTATATGTGGTCATGTGCTGCCGGAAACTCCTCAGTATGTTCTCTATCTCAGCAGGTGGTGGTCACACACAGCAGCAGCTCTGGCTAGGCCTCCAAGCCTAATCCTTAGGTTTTGTTGAGGCCTGGGGTTGAGGGCTCTTTTGAGCAAGTGCAAACCTGGTGGTGCCAGGTCCCTCCTTTTCTCCCCCCTCCCGCTGGCTCCGTTTAAAAAAAAAAAAAAAAAAATATATATTTTTAAACGTCTTTAAAGGCGTTTAATTCGACGTTTCTTTAAACGTTCATTGCAGCTACTCACTGGGACACCAGTTCGTTACAGCTCGGAGCGGCAAGCAGGTAATTTTACCTTTTTATAGCGGGCAGGGGGTTCCCCGATTCTTCTCCTCGTGGCAATGGCGTCGGAGGGCAAGGGCGCAAAGGGTCGCTCCCCGGATCGCTGGAGCGCTTCTAGAGGGGATGCGGGGGTTTTACAACCTGATTCGCCCTTGATGGGTGATAGTTTAGTGACCGATGAATGTCCCGGTCGTTCCTCCGGCGTGGCGGTTTTTTCCCCGCCATAAACGCCCATCCCCCGCTCCTCGCCTCCGCCATCTTGGCCGGCCACGCGGCTCGGACGGCTTCTTCGGGGCCGCCCTTGAGGTTGGAGACATTAATGCCATGAACGCCCTTAATTTGGGCGACGGCACAAAAGCGGCTAAAGTTAAGCGCCGTTCTTCCCGCGCGGCTCCTTCACGGAGTTTCGCGCCGGACGCCATTTTGGATGCGCAGCATGTCTCTCCCCCGCTATTGCGAGCGCCGGTTGAGAGTGCGTCTAGGGCTGTTGCCCAGGCTGCGGAAGTGCACAGTCTGGGGGGTTTCTCCCCCGAGTTTGTTTTGCTGCTGCATCAGGCTTTCCTCATGCAAAACGCTGCCCCTGCTCCCTCTTCTGATAAAGAGGTTGAGGTTCCCAGAGGTAAACGCCCTCGGGTTGATTTCCAGGCCTTGGAGGACTTTTGTCTCCTCCGATGTAGATGAGGGCAGCGTGTCTGAGGTCTCTCAACGATCCTTTGCGGATTCCTTGGAGGAGATAGATCCCCGCTCGGATGGAGCGGATGACCCCTCTGCAGCGCGGCTTTTTAGCCCAGAGGATTTGCCCAACCTGTTGTTACAGGCCATGGACACTGAAGATTTCCTCTCCGGAGGACGTCTCTCCCTCAGCCCCTGTTGGCTCTGCCATTATGCTGGGGACGAAGCGCCCGCCTAGAACCTTCCACGTGCATGATGCCATGCACACCTTAATTGCGGCTCAATGGGATGTCCCGGAAACGAGCCTTAAAGTGGCTAGGGCTATGTCCCGCCTCTATCCTTTGGCTGTGAGTGAACGTGAGGCCTATCTGTGGCCTACCGTGGATTCTTTAATCACTGCGGTGACTAAGAAAACGGCGTTGCCGGTGGAAGGTGGCACGGCCCTAAAGGACGCCCAAGACAGAAGATTGGAGGCGGCCTTAAGGTCGTCCTTGGAGGCAGCTGCTTTAAGTTTGCAGGCCTCAGTTTGCGGCTCCTATGTGGCCAGGGCGTGCCGGACTATGGTGCAGCGGGCTTCCCCCTCGGATCATTCCTTGAGGGCTGATTGGCCGGCCCTGGAATCGGGCTTAGCCTATTTGGCAGACTTGCTGTATGATGTCTGGAGAGCCTCAGCTAAAGGCATGGCTCAGACAGTCTCTGCGCGGCGGTAGCTTTGGCTGAAACATTGGTCTGCTGACCACGCCTCTAAATCCCGCCTGGCTAGATTGCCTTTTAAAGGCAAGCTGCTCTTTGGGGTCGAGCTGGACAAAATCGTGACCGATCTCGGCACGTCTAAGGGCAAGAAATTACCAGAGGTCAGGGCTCGGGTTAGTACTCGTCCCGATACCTCCATACCGCCCGGGCAAGTCGGGTTCCTCTGCCCCCTCTTCCTTCAAGAGGAATTTCTCCCCCAAGCAGCATTCCTTTCGCAGAGACCGCCGTCCCGGAGGTGCTCCCTCCGGTCCTCCCCCAGGGTCTCGTACCCAATGACGGGGCCTTGGTCCACGCCCCAGTGCAGATTGGAGGACGGCTGTCCTCGTTTCTGGGCGAGTGGACCACTATAACTTCAGACGCGTGGGTGCTGGAAGTCATCAGAGACGGCTACAAGCTAGAGTTCTGCCAACCCTTAAGAGACGGGTTTGTACTCTCTCCCTGCAAGTCTCCGGTCAAGCTGTGGTAGTGCAGCAGACCTTGGACAACCTGATCCGCCTGGGTGCGGTCGTTCCGGTGCCAAAAAATCAGATTGGCAAGGGACGTTACTCCATTTACTTTGTGGTTCCAAAGAAAGGAGGTTCTGTCCGGCCTATCCTCGACCTCAAAGGGGTCAATCGGGCCTGGAAAGTGAGGCACTTTCGCATGGAGACTCTCCGCTCTGTTATAGCGGCAGTGAAGGCAGGAGAGTTCTTGGCTTCCTTGGACATCAGGGAAGCGTACCTGCATATTCCCATCTGGCCTCCTCTCCAACGCTTTCTGCGTTTTACAGTCCTGAGACGACACTTCCAGTTCAGAGCCCTCCCTTTCGGGTTGGCTACTGCTCCGCGGACCTTTTCCAAAGTAATGGGGGTCATAGCGGCCTTCCTGCTAAAGGAAGGAGTACAAGTCCATCCTTATCTGGACGACTGGTTGATCCGAGCCCCCTCTTATGCAGAGTGCGGCAAAGCTATGGACCGGGTAGTTGCTCTTTTGAGCTCCCTGGGATGGATCATCAACTGGAAGAAGAGCCAGCTGCGCCCGACTCAGTCCCTGGTGTATCTGGGAGTTCGATTCGACACCTAAGTGGGCAGAGTGTTCCTGCCAGACAATCGGATTGTCAAGCTTCAGGCTCAGGTGGACTAGTTCCTAGTAGCCTCTCCTATTCGGGCTTGGGACTACGTGCAGCTGTTGGGCTCTATGACGGCCACGATGGAAGTAGTGCCCTGGGCCAGGGCTCATATGAGACCACTACAGCTATCTCTGCTGCTGCGCTGGACTCCGATGTCGGAGGATTAAGCTGTGCGCCTTCCCGTGGACCCAGCAGTGCGCAAGGCGCTGAGCTGGTGGACGCAGACAGACAAGTTGTCTGCAGGATTGCCTCTGGTGACCCCGGAGTGGATTGTCGTCACGACAGACGCCTCTTTGATGGGCTGGGGAGCCCACTGCTTGGGAAGGACAGCGCAGGGGCTCTAGTCTCCTGCAGAGGCAAGTGGTCTATCAACCTCCTGGAACTCAGAGCCATTCGCTTGGTGTTATTGGAGTTCATCCCGGTACTCGTGTTGAAGCCTGTACGGGTCCTGTCGGACAATGCCACGGCTGTGGCCTATATCAACCGCCAGGGAGGTACCAGAGCGCCCCTCTAGCCAAGGAGGCTATGAGTCTTTGCCAGTGGGCGGAAGCGAACCTGGAGCAGCTTTCAGCGGCCCACATTGCCGGAGTCATGAATGTCAAGGCGGACTTTCTCAGTCGCCATACCTTGGAGCCCGGAGAGTGGCAACTATCTGCTCAGGCGTTCTTGGACATCACGAAGCGCTGGGGCCAGCCGAGCCTAGATCTGATGGCGTCATCGGCCAATGGCCAAGTGCCGCGCTTTTTCAGCAGAGGACGGGACCCTCGATCCCTGGGAGTAGATGCTCTTCTCCAACAGTGGCCGACACAAGAGCTCCTCTATGTGTTCCCGCCCTGGCCCATGTTGGGCAGGGTGCTAGACCGGGTGGCAAAGCATCCCGGCAGGGTAATCCTGGTGGGTCCGGATTGGCCCAGACGTCCCTGGTATGCGGACTTGTTCAGGCTCTCAGTCGACGATCCTCTGCGGCTGTCAGTGGAGCAGGGCCTGTTACATCAGGGTCCCGTGGTGATGGAGGATCCCTCTCCCTTTGGTCTTACGGCCTGGCTATTGAGCGGCAGCGTCTGAGGAAGAAGGGCTTCTCAGACAAGGTCATCGCCACTATGCTGAGAGCGAGGAAGCGCTCTACTTCTACTGCTTACGCCAGGGTTTGGCGTATCTTTGCAGCATGGTGTGAAGCAGGCTCACTTTCTCCCTTCACTGCTCCAATTTCTTCAGTGTTGGCGTTCCTGCAAGAAGGTCTGGAGAAAGGCCTGTCGCTCAGTTCCCTTAAAGTCCAGGTAGCGGCTCTGGCTTGCTTCAGGGGCCGCCTGAAGGGTGCTTCCCTGGCTTCGCAGCCAGATGTGGTGCGCTTTCTCAAGGGAGTTAATCACCTGCGCCCTCCTCTGCACTCAGTGGTGCCTGCGTGGAATCTCAACCTGGTGCTAAGAGCATTGCAGAAGCCGCCTTTGGAACCCTTGTCGAGGGCATCTCTGAAAGACCTGACGTTGAAAGCAGTCTTTTTGGTGGCTATCACTTCAGACAGAAGAGTTTCCGAGCTCCAGGCGCTCTCATGTCGAGAGCCTTTTCTGCAGTGCACTGAGGCAGGAGTGACTATTCGCACAGTGCCTTCCTTCCTGCCCAAGATTGGTTCTCGCTTCCATGTGAATCAGCAGCTCTGTCTCCCTTCCTTTCGTAGGGAGGACTACCCAGAGGAGTACTCCGCTCTTGAATATCTGGATGTGAGACGAGTCATCATCAGATACTTGGAAGTGACCAATGATTTCCGGAAATCGGATCATCTGTTTGTCCTGTTTGCAGGTCCTCGTAAGGGTCTGCAGGCTGCTAAGCCTACAGTGGCAAGATGGGTCCAGGAAGCCATTGCAGCGGCTTATGTGGCCGCGGGGAAGGTGCCGCCTATCCAGCTGAAGGCTCACTCCACGAGAGCTCAGGCGGCCTCGATGGCAGAGGCCGGATCCGTCTCCTTGGAAGAGATATGCAAGGCGGCAACGTGGGCTTCGGCTCATACATTCTCCAAGCATTACCGTTTGACTGTGGCTGCACGGGCGGAGGCCCGGTTTGGAGCTTCAGTGTTGAGGTCAGGGATTTCTATGTCCCGCCCTGGGTGAGTACTGCTTCGGTACATCCCACCAGTCTATGGATTGATCAGCTTGATGATATGGAAGGTAAAATTATGTATAATCATACCTGATAATTTTCTTTCCATTAATCATAGCTGATCAATCCATAGCCCCTCCCAGATATCTGTACTGTTTATATTCTGGTTGAATTTTAGGTTCAAGTTTAGCCTTCAGTTACTTCAGGAGGACTTCGTGTTCAAGTTCTTCTTTCACTTGGATTCTTCAAGAGTTGAGACGACTTTGTGTTACAGTGAGCTGCTGCATTCCTCTCCCCTCCGTTTTACGGGGCTGGATTGAGACATAAATTCTGCCGGCACTCCCTCCCGCTTCGTGCGGCTGTAGGGCAGCTTTGTACCCCTCCCGCTTCGGCGCTGTTAGGGTCAGTCAGCTCCTCCCGCGGTTGCGGTTGCAGGATAAGCCAGATCCCCCCGCATCGGCGGGTGTGGTGTCCCTCCCCCGCTCCGCGGGGATGAGCTGTACGGATTCCCCTCCCCCACTTGTGTGGGGATGAGCTGGGTTAATTCCCCTCCCCCGTTTCGGCGGTGGTGAGCTGGGCAGAGTGTCCCTTCGTGGGTGTAATTCTCTAAGTGCTGAGTCCTGCGGATGGAGCTTTGATATCGACATACTGAGGAGTTTCCGGCAGCACATGACCACATATAGGGAGGCAAAAGTTTGCTCTCTATCTCCACCTGCTGGTAGATGGACACAACCCACCAGTCTATGGATTGATCAGCTATGATTAATGGAAAGAAAATTATCAGGTATGATTATACATAATTTTACCTTCAATTAGCTGTTCCATTCTTCGGCCAGAATGAAGCCCCCCCCCCCCCCCCCAACACGGTGGGTTTTGTTGCCGAAACTGCTTCAGGGGCTTGGGAGGTGGCTAAGATACACAAATGTCTTGCTGCTTCAAAATTTGTAATTCATTATTAAAATCGCTGGTAACTTCTAAGTATGGCACTGCGGTGTTTATGGGTCTTGTTGAGGTCCTGACCTAGAGGTTCCTGGGAAATGACTTCAGCAGTTAAACAAAGCAATCTTTATTAAGCTAGTGGAGTGTCAAAAATCTCTCAGAAATCCAATTAAAGGACTAGCAACTGAAAAACTCCAGAGGAGCTAGAGAAATAAAGCAGTTTCATGAAAATTCTAATATCAAATAAAAACAAAACAAAAAAGTGTCCACCCAGCCACCCAGTGTTCACTTCTGTCTTACAGAAGTAACCTTCTGAAAGAGTAAATCTTTTACTTCCCAGGCAAGAAAAACTCTGGCGACTAAATAACTATTAGACATAATAAATGTTTATTCAAATTGTCAAAGAAGCCAATTAGTATTTATTGAAATAGTAACAAATAAACTCCCAATACAGTATATCATATAGCAAATGAAAACAGAGTTTTCCCTGGGAGCTGTCAATATGTCCACCTGCTATTGTAGGCACATTGAGGCTCTCCATCCTCAGTTCTGTCTTCTGTTAAATACTTTTGTCTTCCTTTCATCTTAATTATAATTACCCTTCCTACCTAATGAATATGCATCTTTCCAGAATATTCTGTTCCTTTTATGGCAAAAATCCAGTTCCAGCCTTTTCCAGCTTCTGACAGTTTAAAATCTGTCATAAAAAGCATAAGTTTTTATTTGATATGAGTTGACCTAATGTCCTTGGTATGCCCAGTCATCATACCAGCCCCCTCCACCCTTTGGTTTAACCTACAGTGTTACCCACACCCCTTACTTCTCCCTCTGATTGTTTATCTGGATACAGCAGGCGCCCTTAGTCATAGGAGTCTCTGGCTCTTAGTTTGCTGACCAGCAACTTATCACAAGTTAGCATAGGCCAAAATGTCAAACCACAAATTTCTACAGCTTTAGAAAGGTATTTACTAGAAAAAAGCACATTTGCAACTCTTTAAGTCTGCTTTCAGCTTAAGAAAAACAAAAATAGCATAAAAAGAATCACTTAGGATTACTAAGTTACAGCAAAGTAAATCATTTTCCCAAGATCCCATAGGGCATATTTATTGGCCCTACTGTGGTTTGTAAATCATATTTCATCTACCTATGACATTGGTCACTTGCTCGTGTATTGTCCTGAGAATTTATGTTCTATGGGCCAATTCAACTCATTTTCATGTTTGCTTTTCAGGAACCTGTAATAACTGTACTGCTACCTTCTCAGTGTTGAAGAAGCGGGTGAGTAGACTTTCTTTTATATCATGGCCCATAAAACACTCCAACCCTCATAGAACCTGAGGAGCAGCAACTTTGTAATAATTGTCTTGATGCTTCTTATTCCAGTAAGAGATTGCCCCCCCCCCCTTTTTTTGTTAGTGAGGAGAAATTAGATCTTACCTGCCTGCACAGAACAAGGGATCTTGTCTTCATCCCAACCTCCAGTCTCTGGCTCTCACAGCTTGGATGTTGAGAGCCTAGAATTTGCTTCCTTGGGTCTTTCGAAGGGTGTCTCCCAGGTCTTGCTGGCTTCCAGGAAAGATTCCACTAACTGATGCTATTCTTTCAAATGGAGGAGGTTTTCCTTCTGGTGTGAGACCAAGGCCCTAGATCCCCTTGTTTGCCTTACACAGACCATGCTTGAAAACCTTCAACACCTATTAGAGTCTGGTCTAAAGACCAACTCCATAAGGGTTCATCTTAGTGTAATTAGTGCTTATCATCAATGTGTAGAGGGTAAGCCCATCTCTGGACAGCCTCTAGTTGTTCGCTTCATGAGAGGTTTGCTTTTATTTATTTATTTGCTGCATTTACCGTATTTTTCGGACTATAAGACGCACCGGACCATAAGACGCACCTAGGTTTTAGAGGAGGGAATTTTTTTCCCTTTTCCCTCCTCTAAAACCTAGGTGCTCCGGTGCGTCTTGTCCGAGTTCGGGATCGCCCTCCCCTACTTACGTCACGCGATGTTCCCTGGTGGTCTAGTGACGTCGGGGCAGGAAAGAGCCCCCTCTTTCCTGCCCAGTGCGCTGCTCTCCGTCCTCCTGAATGCTGCCTGACGGTCTCGGCGAGATTCAAAATGGCCGCCGAGAATTGAAGTCTCGGCGGCCATTTTGAATCTCGCTGAGACCGTCAGGCAGCATTTAGGAGGACAGAGAGCAGCGCGCTGGACAGGAAAGAGGGGGCTCTTTCCTGCCCCGACGACACTAGACCACCAGGGAACATCGCGTGACGTAAGTAGGGGAGGGCGATCCCGAACTCGCTACCTTCGGACTATAAGACGCACCCCCCATTTTCCTCCCAAATTTTGGGGGAAAAAAGTGCGTCTTATAGTCCGAAAAATACGGTATATCTTACATTTTCCCACCTAATTGCAGGCTCAATGTGGCTTACAATATAATACAACAACAATCACATTGAAGGAATAAGAAGTCAAAATATAGATAACAGATAAGGTGCATAAGAATATCATGGCAGTCATATTAACGAAGAAGAATTTCAGAATTGTTGCTATTAAGTTGCATAGTAAAATTATGTAAATAAGAAGTGGATAAATAGTTGTAACATAACATAATGATATCATGACAAAATAAATGTTTAGTAAATTAGGGTGTAAATTAAAATAGACAAATTAGAAAAGTTCCAATATAATTGTATCTGGTGAAGCTTAGGTGTCAAAGCCCCCTGTCAAACCTCCACCAGTGTCATGGGATCTCAATGTCTTTCTCACCCAGCTGATGAAGCTCCTTTTGAGCCGCTGAATTCCTGCCATCTGAAGTACCTGACCTAAAAGGTCATTTTCTTGGTGGCTGTTACTTCAGCATGTAGGGTCAGTGAGCTTCAGGCCTTAGTAGTGGATGCACCTTATACTAAGTTTCATCACAACAGAGTAGTCCTCCGCACCCTAAGTTCCTACCGAAAGTGGTGTCAGAGTTCCATCTAAACCAGTCAGTTGTCTTGCCAACATTCTTTCCCTCACCTCATGCCCATCCTGGCAAAAGCAGCTTGCACACCTTGGATTGCAAGAGAACATTGGCCTACAACATGGATTGGACAAGGCCCTACAGACAGTCCGCCCAGCTTTTTGTTTCTTTTGATCCCAACAGGATGGGGGTCGCAATTGGGAAATACACCATTTCTAACTGGCTGGTAGATTGCATTTTCTTCACTTATGCCCAGGCTGAACTGGCTCTAGAGGGTCATGTCACGGCTCATAACATCAGAGCCATGGCTGCATCGGTAGCACACTTGTGGTCAGCCTCCATTGAAGAAATTTGCAAGGCTGCGACGTGGTCTTTCTGTAGACACGTTCACATCAAACTACTGCCTTGAGCAGCATACCCGACACGACAGTTGGTTGGGCAGACAGTGTTGCAGAATCTGTTTGGGTTCTAGAATCCAATTCCACCCTCCTAGGTCCATTTTTATTGTGTTCCAGGCTGCACCCTCATTCAGATTATATATAGTTTCAGGTTAATCTGTGTTATGTCCTTGCCATTGCGAGGCCCAATTGACCAATGTTTGTTGTTTTTGGTGAGCCTGGATGCTAGGGATGCCCCACTTGTGAGAATTATAAGCCTGTTTGTCCTTGGTGAAAGTGAAGGTACTTATCTGCAGCAGGTGTTCTCCGAGGACAGCAGTCCCTCCTACCTCTTCTTGGAGTTGTCTCTTTCTTTTTCTTTTTTAACAATGTTTATTAATGAATAATAATAAGAACAAATATGGCCATTTTCAATACAAAACAGCAAAACCCCAGAAAATAGTCAATGGACATAGCAAACAATAATACTTTAACATAATATCCCTCTCCTCCCCCACCCAAAATCCCCCCTTCCCTCCAATAACTTTGCAATAATCGATCCAGGTGAGACTACTCGTCTGCCAATGGGTCAAACTGATCCACCCGACGATCCATTAATTTTTCTAGTTCTCCCATCAACTTTAACCTCAGGATCCAACTAAATAATGTAGGGCCTTTATCCTGCTTTCAATGGGCGGCAATTGCAGTCTTTGCTTCAGCAAAACAGAGGCATTTAAGCCTACGCTGCCATTTCAGACCCTTTCGATTGCCTAGACCAAGCAAACACCACTTAGGATCACATGGGCACTGTGTGCCTAACGTTGTGGCATATGGAGGCAGTTCACTTCAAGTGGCCACCCCCAGCTAAAGACAAGATGCGTCAGTAGAAAAGAAAGCAATGAAAACAACAATCTTAGCAAATCACTTCTTACCAACACAGCAGGACTAAACAAGAAACTAAACAGAAGATAAAAATTCTACTGAAATGTAGATGGAAAGCGTTGACCACAAATGCTCGCAGTCTAAGCAATAAAACTCATGACCTTCAAGCCCTGATGTTGGAGGCAGACTTAGACGTTGTTGCAATCACGGAGACATGGCTTAATGGTTATGCAAACATACCAGGCTATAATCTATTTAGGAAGGATAGAGATGGTCGTAAAGGTGGAGGAGTAGCTCTGTATGTGAGAAATGATATCGCAGCGACTGAAATGACAGGTACTTGGGGAAAGGAAGAAGCGATATGGATCACCTTAAAAAGAGATGATAGAACCTCTGTCCACGTGGGTGTTGTCTACAGACCTCCGACACAATTGGAGGAACGACATAAAGATCTGATCGCAGATATTCAAAAGTTGGGAAAGAAGAGAGAGGTGCTGTTGCTGGGAGATTTCAATCTGCTGGATGTAGATTGGAAGGTTCCATCTGTGGAATCGGAAAGAAGTAGAGAGATCGTGGATGCTTTTCGAAGTGCTCTGCTCAGACAAATGGTGACGGAACCCATGAGGGAGGGAGTGACGATGGATCTGGTGCTCACAAATGGGGATAAAGTGTCAAATGTCCGAGTGGATGCCCACATGGGCAGCAGTGACCATCAAACAGTTTGGTTTGGTATGACAGCTGAAGTGGAGGGGTCACTCAAAACTCAAAGTCCTGGATTTCAAGCATGCTGACTTTAGTAAAATGGGGGAATACCTGAGGAAGGAGCTGATGGGCTGGGAGGACGTATGAGAAGTGGAAGGACAGTGGTCCAGGCTGAAGGAAGCTATAAATATGGCCACAAACCTTTATGTAAGGAGAGTAAATAAAAGCAAGAGAAAAAGGAAACCTATATGGTTCTCCAAGCAAGTGGCTGAGAAAATAAAGGCTAAATAGTTGGTGTTCCTGAAATACAGAAAAGCTCAAGAAAAGGAACATGGAGAGGAATACCGGATGAAACTGAAAGAAGCCAAGAGAGAGATACGTCTGGTGAAAGCGGTAGAATAAATGGCTAAAATGAAAGGAGGGGTGACAAAAATTTCTTCAGGTATATTAGTGAAAGGAGGAAGACTAAAAAGGGAATTGTGAGACTGAAAGATGCTGTGAACCACTATGTAGATAATGATGAAGAAAAAGCAAATTTGCTAAATAAATACTTTTGTTCTGTTTTCACAGAAGAAAATCCTGGAGAAGGACCACGATTGACTGGCAGAAGTACATATGAGAATGGAGTGGATATAGCACCATTCACGGAAGAGAGTGTGTACGAACAACTTAAAATCTAAAGGTGGACAAAGCCATGGGACCGGACGGGATCCACCCCAGGATATTGAGGGAGCTCAAGAGGTTCTGGTGGAGATGATAGCGGGGATGGGACGACTTCCCTATGAAGAAAGACTAAGGAGGCTAGGGCTTTTCAGCTTGGAAAAGGGACGGCTGAGGGGAGACATGATAGAGGTATATAAAATAATGAGTGGAGTGGAACAGGTGCATGTGAAGCGTCTGTTCACGCTTTCCAAAAATACTAGGACTAGGGGGCATGCGATGAAACTACAGTGTAGTAAATTTAAAACAAATCAGAGAAAAAGTTTCTTCACCCAACGCATAATTAAGCTCTGGAATTCGTTGTCGGAGAACGTGGTGAAGACGGTTAGCTTAGCAGAGTTTAAAAAGGGGTTAGACGGTTTCCTAAAGGACAAGTCCATAAATCACTACTAAATGGACTTGGGAAAAATCCAGAATTCCAGGA
This sequence comes from Microcaecilia unicolor, assembly GCF_901765095.1. Taxonomy (NCBI): domain Eukaryota; kingdom Metazoa; phylum Chordata; class Amphibia; order Gymnophiona; family Siphonopidae; genus Microcaecilia; species Microcaecilia unicolor. The sequence continues at coordinate 53,388,952 of NC_044035.1, forward strand.
ATAACATGTATAGAATGTTTGTACATTTGGGAGCTCGCCAGGTGCCCTTGGCCTGGATTGGCTGCTGTCATGGACAGGATGCTGGGCTCGATGGACTCTTGGCCTTTTCCCAGTGTGGCATTACTTATGTACTTATGTCCTCTTAAAGATTTGTTTAGTAAATCCTTGGAGACTGGAGAAGTTCCTTGGGATTGGAGAACAGCGGATGTGGCCCCTCTTCACAAAAGTGGTGCTAGGGAAGAAGCTGGAAACTACAGGCCGGTAAGCCTCACTTCGGTTATTGGAAAAGTAATGGAAGCTGAAGGAAAGGATAGTGAATTTCCTGGAAGCCAATAAGTTGCAAGATCCGAGACAACATGGTTTTACCAAAGGTAAATCGTGCCAAACGACTCTCATTGAATTCTTTGACTGGGTGACTGGAGAATTGAATCAGGGACGTGTTATAGACGTAATCTACTTAGATTTCAGCAAAGCTTTTGACGCGGTTCCCCACAGGAGGCTCTTGAATAAACTTGACAGGCTGAAGATAGGACTCGACGTGGTGAACTGCATTAGGAACTGGTTGACGGACAGACGCTAGAGGGTGGTGGTGAATGGAATTCGCTCAGAGGAGGGAAAGGTGAGTAGTGGAGTGCCTCAGGGATCGATGCTGGGGCCGATTCTGTTCAATATATTTGTGAGTGACATTGCCGAAGAGTTAGACGGTAAAGTTTGCCTATTTGCGGATGATACTAAGATCTGTAACAGAGTGGAAACCCGGAAGCGAGTGGAAAACATGAAAAAGGATCTGCAGAAGCTAGAAGAATGGTCTAAGGTTTGGCAATTAAAATTCAATGCAAAGAAATGCGAAGTGATGCACTTAGGGAGTAGAAATCCACAGGAGACATATATGTTAGGCGGTGAGAGTGTGTTATGTACAGACGGGGAGAGGGATCTTGGGGTGATAGTATCTGAGGATCTGAAGGCAACACAACAGTGTGACAAGGCGGTGGCCGTAGCTAGAAGGTTGCTAGGCTGTATAGAGAGAGGTGTGACTAGCAGAAGAAAGGAGGTGTTGATGCCCCTGTATAAGTTGTTGGTGAGGCCCCGCCTGGAGTATTGTGTTCAGTTTTGGAGGCCGTATCTTGCTAAGGATGTAAAAAGAATTGAAGCAGTGCAAAGAAAAGCTACAAAAATGGTATAGGATTTGCGTTACAAGACATATGAGGAGGGACCTGCTGACCTGAACATGTATACCCTGGAGGAAAGGAGAAACAGGGGTGATATAATAGACGTTCAAATATTTGAAAGGTATTAATCCGTAAACAAACCTTTTCCGTAGATGGGAAGGCAGTAGAACTAGAGGACATGAAATGAGATTGAAGGGGGGCAGACTCAAGAAAAATGTCAGGAATTATTTTTTCTCGGAGAGTGGTAGATACTTGGAATGCCCTCCCGCAGGAGGTGGTGGAGGTGAAAATGATAACAGAATTCAAAAATGTATGGGATAAACAAAAAGGAAACCTGTTTAGAAGGAATGGATCCTCAGAAGCTTAGCGGAGATTGGGTGGCAGAGCTGGTGGTGGGAGGCAGGGCTAGTGGTTGGAAGGCGGGGCTAGTGCTGGGCAGACTTCTACGGTCTGTGACCTGAAAATGGCAGATACAAATCAAGGTCAGGTATAAACATAAAGTAGCACATATGAGTTTATCTTGTTGGGCAGCCTGGATGGACCGTACAGGTCTTTCTCTGCCGTCATCTACTATGTTACTATGTTGTGGACGTACATTGCGTAATAGTCTTCCAAAACCCCCGCACAAGGTCACATGTCCACCAAATATGAAAAAAGGAACCCACTTCTTTGCCACATCTCCAGCATAGATCTGTGAACCCAGGGAACATGACTTTGATTTTGTCTGGTGTATAATACCACCTACTCAAGACTTTAAATGCATTCGCTTTTATGAATACACAAATAGAGGCTTTTTTTTTACCTCCAAACACACTGCCTTCCAATCATTCACACATAATTCACAACCCATATCCCCCTCCCAAGCCTTCATATAAGGAAGCTTAACAAACACATTCCTTCTAAAAAAAAATTGGTAAATGTGAGTGGTAATCCCTTTTAACTTCCATAGGGAACCCCACAAGTTTTCAAAGTGTTCGGTATCATCCAGATCCTCTCTTAACCACCCCTGACTGCACATATAATGCTTAAGTTGTAAATATGGAAATACATCAGATGGGGACAACCCATGAGTTTCCCGCAGCTCTGCAAACGAGTGCATGTCCCCCACATCCAAAAAGTCCCTAAAACAAGACCATATTGGGCCCAAGTAAGAAAAAGCGGCCTCCTAACCCCCACCAAAAAAGCTGGCTCCATAGTAACATAGTAGATGACGGCAGAAAAAGACCAGCACGGTCCATCTAGTCTGCCCACGATAAACTCATATGTGTATACCTTACCTTGATTTGTACCTGTCTTTTTCAGGGCACAGACCGTATAAGTCTGTCCAGCAGTATTTCCCGCCTCCCAACCACCAGTCCCGCCTCCCATCACCGGCTCCGGCACAGACCCCGTATAAGTCTGCCCTCCCCTATCCTAGCCTCTCAACCACCAACCCCTCTTCACCCCTCCACCCAATTTCAGCTAAGCTTCTGTGGATCCATTCCTTCTGCACAGGATTCCTTTATGCCTATCCCACGCATGTTTGAATTCCGTTACCATTTTCATGTCCACCACCTCCTGCGGGAGGGCATTCCAAGCGTTCACCACCCTCTCCGTGAAGAAATACTTCCTGACATCTTTCCTGAGTCTGCCCCCCTTCAATCTCATTTCATGTCCTCTCGTTCTACCGCCTTCCCATCTCCGGAAAAGATTCGCCTGCGGATTAATACCTTTCAAATATTTGAACGTCTGTATCATATCACCCCTGTTCCTCCTTTCCTCCAGAGTATACATGTTCAGGTCAGCAAGTCTCTCTTCATACGTCTTGGAACGCAACTCCCATACCATCCTCGTAGCTTTTCTTTGCACCGCTTCCATTTTTTTAACATCCTTCGCAAGGTACGGCCTCCAAAACTGAACACAATACTCCAGGTAGGGCCTCACCAACGTCTTATACAGGGGCATTAAAACCTCCTTTCTTCTGCTGGTCACACCTCTCTCTATACAGCCTAGCAACCTTCTCGCTACGGCCACCGCCCTGTCGCACTGTTTCATCGCCTTCAGGTCCTCAGATACTATCACCCCAAGATCCCTCTCCCCGCCCGTGTCTATCAGGGTCTCCCCACCTAACACATACGCCTCCCTTGGATTTGTACTCCCTAAGTGCATCACTTTGCATTTTTTCTCATTGAATTTTAATTGCCAAACGTTAGACCATTCTTCCAGCTTCTTCAGATCTTTTTTCATGTTTTCCACTCCCTCCGGGGTGTCCACTCTGTTGCAAATCTTGGTGTCATCCGCAAAAAGGCAAACTTTACCTTCTAACCCTTTGGCAATGTCACTCACAAATATATTGAACAGAATGGGCCCCAGCACCGATCCCTGAGGCACTCCACTACTCACCTTTCCCTCCTCCGAGCGAACTCCATTTACCACCACCCTCTGGCGTCTGCCCGTCAACCAGTTCCTAATCCAGTTCACCACTTCGGGTCCTATCTTCAGCCCTTCTAGTTTATTCAAGAGCCTCCTGTGGGGAACCGTGTCAAAAGCCTTGCTGAAATCTAAGTAGATGACGTCCATAGCACGTCCTTGATTTAATTCTCCTGTCACCCAGTCAAAGAATTCAATGAGATTTGTTTGGCACGATTTCCCTTTGGTGAAAACATGTTGTCTCGGATCTTGCAACTTATTGGCTTCCAGGAAATTCACTATCCTTTCCTTCAGCATGGCTTCCATTACTTTTCCAATAACCGAAGTGAGGCTTACCGGCCTGTAGTTTCCAGCTTCTTCCCTATCCCCACTTTTGTGAAGAGGGACCACCTCCGCCGTTCTCCAATCCTTCGGAACCTCTCCCGTCTCCAAGGATTTATTAAACAAATCTTTAAGAGGACCCGCCAGAACCTCTCTGAGCTCCCTCAGTATTCTGGAGTGGATCCCGTCCGGCCCCATGGCTTTGTCCACCTTTAGCTTTCCAAGTTGTTCATACACACTCTCTTCCGTGAATGGTGCTCTATCCACCTCATTCTCAGGTGTACTTTTGTCAGTCCCTCTCGGTCCTTCCCCAGGATTTTCTTCAGTAAAAACAGAACAAAAGTATCTATTTAGCAAATTGGCTTTTTCTTCATCATTTTCTACATAGCGTTTTGCTGTATCTTTTAGTCTCACAATCCCCTTTTTAGTCTTTCTCCTTTCACTAATATACCTGAAGAAGTTTTTGTCTCCCCTCCGTACATTTCTAGCCATTTGTTCTTCCGCTTGCGCCTTCGCCAGACGTACCTCTCTCTTGGCTTCTTTCAGTTTCATCCGGTATTCCTCCCCGTGTTCCTCTACTTGAGATTTTTAGTATTTCTGGAACGCTAACTCTTTAGCCTTTATTTTCTCTGGCTCCTGAGCAACATGTGCAAACGATGTGGAGCCACGAGAACCCCGCAACCTAAGCTTTAAAAAAAACCCACAGGGATAGCAAATGAGGCACAAATGGGTTGAGTGACAGCTGATTATAAGCTGGAGTGGAAAGGGAAGCCCATAGAACAGCATCCAGAGAGAAATCCATCACAAAGTGTTGTTCCAAGATAGCTGTGGGAGATTGAGCCCCGTGGCTCCAAATAGAAATAAGCTTTAATTGTGCAGCCCAATAATACCACACTAAATTAGGCATAATCCTACCACCCAGATCTACCAATCCCCACATCACGTTCTTAGGTAACCGCGATGGACGCCCCCCCCCCCCCCCCCCCCCCCCCAGACAAAACCAGAAATTTCCGACTGTAACCTCAAAAGCTCCGATCTCGGCACCAGCAGAGGCAAAGACTGAAACATAAACAGCAGATTCATTTTAACCATTGCTATCCTGCCCCACCATGAAATCCATCCCTCTTTCCAACCATGCAAATCCAGACGTAACTGTGTTAACAAAGGGGTATAGTTCAAAGCATATAATTTAGTGAGATCTTTTGAAATCTGAATACCTAAATACCAAAAACTAACTCTTGCCCTATGGAAAGCAAAAGAGAGCAGCAACCTGATCTCCTCTGCCTCTGGAATGGTAACCCCTCAAAATTCCGATTTATCATAATTAACTTTAAATCCAGATAGATTCCCGAAACTAATAAGTTCTTGGGTTATAATGGGCAGAGTTAGATGAGGCATGTGTACATAAAACAAAACATCGTCAGCAAACAACGCTATCTTGTGTTCCACTTCTCCAACATACAGCCTCCGTATATCAGATTGAAGCCGAACTCTGCTAGCAAAAGGCTCAATAAATAATACAAATAATAATGGCGAGAGTGGGCAACCTTGCCTAGTTCCCCTCAAAACCTGAAACTGTGGGGAATAACCCCTGATAATTTTGATTCGAGTGACAGGGTCCTCATAAAGATATTGTAACCAACCCAGAAATTTAGGTCCAAAACCCATTCTACGCAAGACCTCCCAAAGAAAGGGCCACTCTGCCCTATCAAACGCCTTCTCGGCATCTGCTGTCAACAAAGCTAGAGAATCTCCCTGGGTCTGCGCTGCCCAAATAATATTCAAGGTCCTCCGTATGTTATCTGCCACCTGTCGCCGGGGCACAAATCCAGATTGATAAGTGTGAATAAGTTGGGGAAGCACCCTACCTAGCCAGTTAGGCTTGAGCTTTGCCAATATCTTTACATCCACATTAAGTAAAGATATCGGCCTGTACGAGCCACAAACTGAAGGGTCCTTCCCCGATTTTAAAATCACTGAAATCCCTGCTTCATGCATACTAGGCGGAAGTAATTTACCTTCAAAACAAGCATTACTCACCCTCCTCAAAAGTGGGACCAGATCTGTAGCAAAAATCTTATGGAAGTTTGCAGTGTACCCGTCCAATCCAGGTGCCTTGCCACCTTTAAGATCTTTTACCATGCTTTGAATCTCCTCAGCAGTTATGAGGCCCTCTAATCCTTCTCGATCAGTATCATTTAACTCCTCTAATCCAGCCAACTATATATTCTGAAATCATGGATAGTAGAACCTCCATCTCCTTAGAATATAATTTGGTATAAAATTGAACAAACTGTTGCTGAATGTCTACGTCACGGAAATAAAGAACATCTCTAGGTCCCTTAATTTTTGTAATAGTGTACATTAACCAATGCTTCTGAAGATGATGAGCCAACATTTGTCCTGCCTTATTACTAAATTCAAAAAACTGTCTGACCATACGCCTATGAAATTCCATCTGCTCCACCTGAAACTTGTAATTCACACTGGCAAGCCAACAATTGGGATACGATTTTGTGGTCATCCCTCTTTTGGTGCAGTGTCTCTAAACGTACCAGCTGTGAGCGAAGGCCAACTCCTTAACTCACTGTTCTCTTTTTCTCCGCGCTCCCCACGTAATAAGGTGTCTCCATACCACTGCCTTTAGGGCATCCCAAAGAGTACCATCAGAAACTTCTCCCGTGTCATTAAATTTCAGATAGGATTTAATAACCTTCTGTATCTCCTGACAAATCTTCACATCATCCAGAACTGATTCTTTAATCCTCCAATAAGTAAGGCGCTTTTCACACTGCAGACCACATAATTGAACCCAAACTGGGGCATGGTCAGAAACATGTATACTCCAAATTTCAGCATCCTGCACTTGGCCCCACAATGACCGGCCACACCAGAGAATATCAGTCCTCGTGTAGGTTTGCTGCGCATGAGAGTAAAAAAAATAAGAGCTTTGACCAGGGTGCTGCAATCTCCACACATCCAACAAATCTAGTTCTTTAATCAATTGTGATAATTTCTCTCTATGAGCTAGAGCTGTCCCCCCACCCCCCTTTGGAATGGTCTAGGGTAGCTAATGTTAAATTAAAATCCCCACCTAGAACTACCTCTCCAGAAACAAAATTACTACTACTACTACTTATCATTTCTATAGCGCTACTAGACGTACGCAGCACTGTACAGTTGAACATGAAAAAGATCCTCCCTCACAGAGTCTAAAAATTCCCCCTGCCCCTACGTTCAGGGCATATAAATTAATTAAAGTAACTCGTTGATCGTATAAACGACCCACAACAGCAAGACACCTCCTCTGTGCATCCCGAAATACTGATTCTTTAACAAAGGGTAGTCCAGTTTTAATATAAATTGCCAAGCCCCCTGTTTTACCCCCCCCCCCCCCCCCCACACCCAGGGGGTCTGCATGTGCATAACAAACATTATAATCTCTACTATTAAGCAATGCTACATCTTTTTTCCTTATGTGAGTTTCCTGGAATAAGACCACATCCCATTTAAAACGTCTTAACTCTCGAAAAATAATACATCTCTTACCTGGATCATTCAAACCCACCCTAAACCCCCACCCGACCCCCCTCCTTGAACCCCCAAACAACTGACCACCTCCACCAGTCAGTTGACTCCCTAAGGTAGGACGCCATCACCGGGGCAAATTCACATCAACACAATGAACATCCCTCACTACTCCTATAAATCAACCAAAGCACCCCAAAATGAGCTCTATACCCCCCCCCACACACACCTTCCGTCACTCATCCACACTCCCAGCTAGCCTCAAACAACAGAACTCCCCAAATATTACCAAACATTTGAAACCGTTTCAGATAATCCAACTGATTCAACACAATAAATCCTCCAATTGAGCTGCACCACTTCATAGTCATGGTCACTCAGGTCACAGAATTAGTCAGGTTTTCTGGCTCTCCATCCTCTGACTTCCAGGTGAAGAGCGACCCTTGCCCACACCGACCTTCTGCCAAGTGAACTGCAGATTAACAGATGAGCTCGATGTCCATGTCATAGTGGCGGAGGCCAGGAGGTCTGAGCTGCCCAATTCTGCAGAACTTTCCAAGCCTCTACTGAAGCCTGAACCCTGCGGGTCTGGGCACCCACTGTAAACTGTAATCCAAATGCAAAGAGCCCATAGTATCTCAGGCTGGATCACTGTAAGTAAGAAGTCACCTCATGGAGCTCCCTGCGTCGCTGAAGAGTGGCCCTGGCCAAATCCTAAAAAATCTGGACTTTACAATTATTCCACAGAATTTCCCCCAAGGATCTCGTCTTTTTCCACACTGCTTCTTTCACTAAATAGTCATGGAATCATGCAATAATATCACGTGGCACAGCATCCCTCTGGGGCCCCAGACTCCTATGAGCCCTGTCTAATGTAACCTTAACCCCCTCAGAGACACCAGGGGTGTTCTCACCAGAGTTCAAAATGAAACTGCAAATCTCCTGCACCACTTGTGCACTGTCTTTAAACTGTGCCTCCTCAGGCACTCCCTTAAAACGTAAATTGCAGCGTCGGGATCTGTTTCCAAGATCCTCAATAGCAACTTGTAAATCTTCCCACTTCTTGCGCTCCATTTTAAGCTCTGCTTGAAGTGTTTGCACCTCTTCAGCGAATCCATCCATCTGCTCTTCCGTTAGCTCTAGACGGCTGCCAATATCTCTCAACTCTCCACGCAATTCTGAAATTGTTGCTTGAATATCCTTTTTTACCGCTCCCAGATCAGCTTTTAAGTCTTTAAACAAACCAGCGACATCTTTTTTGGTGAGTTCAGCGTCAATCTCCAGCAGCTCTGCGTGGTTGGGCTCAGATTCTGAATCTTCATCTGCCACCTTAGAACGGAACCTCACCAGCTTCTGCTGCACAGCTGAACCGCTGCCTCACTTCTCCGCTGAGAATTTAAATTTATCAAGTTTCTTCCTTGCTGCCATCTCTCCACAGATCTGGGACATCCTTAGACCAAGTAATATCACAATTTGAAAGGGTGTAGCATATTTTTTAATCCCGCTCCGATGGAACTTCAGAATCAAGCTGTCATGTCCTAACTGTGACGTAATTTCCTCCCGGAGTTATCTCTTTCATAGTTTTTTACTTTATTTTTTGCTGTATTATTAAACTGAGGAGACCGCGTTCTTGCAGTGGGTGGGAAGGCACTCATGCATGCACGGTGGAGTGTGTCTCATGCTTCACAAAACTCTTGTTAGACTTTGGTAAATTCCGGACCGGGCGATGCGGGTCGGCGTCACCCACTTGTGAGAATATAAAGCCTGCTGTCCTCGGAAAACACCTGCTACAGGTAAGTGCCTGTGCTTTTGTTATTGCAAAATGATTTGAGGTTGCTGCAGGGCTGACGTAATTACCCATGCAGAAAGCCTTTTGGCAGAATGTGATGGCCTTTTGTTCATAGCCTTAGATAAATTCAGTTTTTCTGAGTGTTTAGTGGCCTGGGTGAAGATTCTTTATGCACACTTTAGATTCCCAGGGTCTAGATGAATGGATGTCTGTCAGATTTCTGCTCAGTTCTGAATGATGCTAGAACAGAAGTCAGATTGTGGACAGTTTGGGATATCCCTTGCTGCCTGGGGCATTATAAATTGACAAAAAAGTCTGTAATATTCTTAGCAAAAATTCTGATATATACAAGAATAATTATGTCCCAGTTGTAAACAAAATTCAAAAAGACTTTAAAAATGCATTCACATTTTGAGCTGGTCATATTGCTGTGCTAAAAATGAATATTCTGTCGAGGCTTTTTTACCTTTTCCAACATGTACCATATTCACTATCTCATTTTTTTTTTCACAAAACTCAATTCATGAGTTGTCTAGTTTTATCTGGAATCATAAACTGATTAGGGTTGCAATGAAAATGCTATGCAAGCCCAAGGTTAGAGGGGAAGTGGCTTTTATCCAACCTACTCAGCTGTTATTGGGTAGCTTAATTAGTTTGCCTTATTTAGAGGCTTGCCAGGCAGATCCTATGAGGCTTCCAGCTCTGGTGGCATTGGATCCCACTTCCCATCTGGTGAGGGGGATATTCAGAGCTAGTTAAGGTGTCATCATTGAACAGATACCACAGGTTTCAGGCATGGGACCCTCTCCCATTTCACGCATTAGAATCTGTCTCTCTCTATTCATACCTTTTTAATCCTGAGTTGCAGGAGTGGTGGGATGCTGGCTTAGATGCCTGGGCCATCTCTGGAAAGAGAAAGGCATACAACATATGAAGACTTGTGAATTACACAAAGCAATTGCAAGGTTTGAAGTTGGAGATGAAGTTGTAGGCGTCTGACAGAATATGAGCTTGAGTTTATGCAATTAGAAGGCACCAGGAAAATTATAGCAGAGCTCTATAAAGTTTTTGATTGGGAGTAGAGGAAGCTGGCTTCCCTGCTGTTTTTGATGGCACAGTGGAATAGAGGATTAGAAAGGTCTATAGAGGGTTGACCCAGATTAGAGTTAATGTATGTTATTTCAAGTGATCTTTATTGCATGTTTAAATTTGCTTATCGAACCCTTAATTTATATCGGAGAGTGGTGAGAAGAGAACTTGTTAGGGTTATATTTGGGGCACATGCAAGAGTGTGGCTGTGCGAATATCAGAGTCTATTTGCTTCTCCCAGCAATTCTTTCTTCTAGGTTGTTTTTCATGTTCTAGGGTTGATTATTAAAAATGGAGCAATGTGCAGCTATCTGATTTCCCAGCCTATATTAAGCAACAAGTTGGCTGCTTTCTCATGTTGAAAGCTCTGATGAGGGCAGACTCAGGAGTAACATCTCTGTATATGATACCCTTGGCTGTGAGCTGTCTAACGCAAGCTCTTTTAAAACTACACAGTGCCAAAAACTGCAGCTGCATTCTTGGAGGGAGATATGGGATAGTCAACCAGCAAAGAATGTCCGTCCAAGTTGCATAAGTAGGAAGGGGAATGAGAGAATGAAGAGTTAGGGGATAGGGAATAACCTTGAGAGTGGGAGAAGTGTTGGAGGTGGGTTAGGGAAGTAGAAAGGGTCAGATATCCTCCAGTGAATTTTTAGAAGGTCACAGTTATAAAATATTTATTCATAGAACGAGTGATGAATGCATAAAACAGCCTCCCTAGGATGGTGATGGAGGAAAAGCAGTAACAAAATTACAAAAAAGAAAAGCTAGGTTTAAGCATAGAACATCCTTATTGTGAAGAAGTGAAGGTAAACACTTTTCCAGGAGAAATAAGACATAATGATAACTACCTGTCCTTCTGCAAATCTCCCAAAACTTTCTTGTTCATAAAGTATTTCCATTGACCATCATAACGCTGCACTAGTTGCAAAATTGTTCTCTCGTTTTGTAATCTTCAAATCTCAGTCTCTGTAATTCAACTTTTGTAATGTATGTAAGCCACATTGAACTAAAATTGTTTTTGGATAATGTGGGATATAAGAACAAATAAAGAAAGAAACAGAGGTCACGAGGGCAGAAAAAATTCATACAGCTCATCCATTCTCTCTATCTATGCCAAATGCTCAACTCAGATCCCATTTGCTCCTTCAGAGATCTTCTATGCGTATCCCATGGTTTCGTGAATCCAGATAATGTCCTTATCCCTACCACCTCCACTGAGAGACTGTTAAACGCATCCACTGTCCTTGCTGTAAAGAAATATTTTCTTTTATTATTTCTGCAGCTACCTCCTTTTGCCTTCATCCTTTGATCTCTTCTTCCACATTTTCCTTTTCGATTGAAAGAGGCTCACCTGCTTATTTATACCTTGGAGGTATTTAAATACCTCCATCGTATTTCCCTTATTCTGCCGTTCTTCTAAGGTACAGTTGAAAAACTTCACTTCCCTCTTGGCAAATCTCTGCTGTGTGTCATTACATTCAAAAGCACATCACCTATCCCACAGTCCTGACCATTAACTCCTGCTGATCTCAGCAGTGCAACTTGCTGGTACAAAACTCAAACTGCAAGATTTACAGCACCCACCTCACTGATCAGGCAGTGAAAAATACCTTCCCAATATATCTCATCTTAAACTTGAAACTTTAAGTTTACATAGAATAGCTAAGTACTCATTGTCTTGAAAGATTGTCGGTGGGGGATTACTGTCAGACATGAATCATGTTTCGTGCCATCTGTCTCAAGGACTTCCCCCTGCAATAAAGTAAGCTTATATGATATATAATGCTAAAATTTTCCACCAAACCAACTATTAAACATACCAAAAATTTCAAGGGTCAGCTCACTGGTTAACATTTCTTTCTCCAGTTATTATGGCGCCCACGTTTGCTGTATTTAAATGTAATACCACCCTTATGATATCACTATCTCAAAACTCCTCCCCTCACTCCCGGCTAAACTGCCATCATCCACACAATCTCTGCATTAAGCTCTGCCAGCATTATAGATCACAGTTGAAATATCCAGCGTTATTCCCAATAATTCAGAATTTTCTCCAGGGCCACCCTCCCACCTCTCAATCAGCTTATCTATAACTCCCCATCGAATGACTGAAACAGAATGAACTTTTGATACCCAATATTGTACTAATGGTGCCTGTAAATTTTGAGAAACAATCCTAGATTTGTGTTCTGTCAAGCATACTCTTATGGGACGGGTACTCCGCCCCACATAGACTAAATCACATGGACAGATGATAATATATTCTATGTTCTGACTACTACAAGAAGTGTTACTTCTAGCTATTATCTGATAATGAGTCCATGGATCTATCCAACTCTGTCCCACAATAGCTTGTGAACACCACTGACATCGACCACAGGATTAATTTGTATAGGTGGTTTCTTATAAAACAGATTGATCAAACTTCATATTCCCCAGCAATTGTCGAAAACTTCTCCCCATTCATAAGCTATAATGGGAAATGCTGAAAAGATATATAACTGAATAACATGCCAATGTTGCCGCACGCTTTTAACCAGTTTTTGGCCTGTTTTAGAATATGGCAAAACACATATCAAAGATTGACTTGGAGATGATACGGATTCTTGTAAAAGTAATGTCCTGTTTGCAAATCTAGCCTGCAAATAGGCTTGACGAACCTCCTTCCTAGGGTAACTCCTATTCAAAAAGTGCTCTTTCAAGCAGTTCGCATGGAATTTAAACTCTTGCAAAGATGAACAGATGTGACGAAGGTGCAGGAACTGGCTCACTGGAAGGTCATATTTTAACCAATATGAGTGAAACCTCCCAAATTGTAAAAGAGTATTACGCTCAACTGACTTTCGATAAATTGAGTCTAAAAATTCTATCCTAAATCTATTAGTTGTCATTGTAAATTTAATTTTAGGATCCACGGTGTTAAAAAATTGCACAAATGTCTTCAATGAATCCTCCCCTCCAGACCATATAAAGAAAAGATCATCTAGAAACCTCTTCCATAGAATAACTGATCAAAATCCTTCTAAAGGATAAATAAATGATGTCTCCAAATAGTCCACAAAAGGGGCACCATGGAGGGGGCTAAAGATGCTTCCATTGCCACTCCACTGATCTGTTGATAAAACTTTCTGTTATACCAAAAGTAGTTCTTTTCAATCACCAGCCTTTCCAATTGGACCAAAAATTCTGTAGGTATTCTTCGTGGTTGTATGCGTTTCTTCATTACTTCTGCAATAATTTGTAATGCACTGTCCTGCAAAATATTTGTTTAAAGTGAATTGATATCCAACATAACCAGGATGCATCTGACAACTGTGATAAAGACTCTGAAATTCGAAGCAATTGAGAAGAATCTTTCAAAAAGGACTGCACCTTCCTCGCTTCTTGTTTCAAAAATACATCCTCAAATTTTGATAATGGTTCCAATATTGAGGACTTAAGGGAAACAATAGGGTGTCCCAGATGATCCAGTAAAGTCTTATTTATTATATATTTTAGGAGTACGAGGGTACAATTCAACCAGAAACCTAGCCTCTTTTGAAGTTTGATAGAACTGAAAAATGAGCTTCCGGAGCTACTGCTAGTGATATACAACTTATCCTTAAAATCGAGCGTGGTACCGGAAGATTGGAGGGTGGCCAATGTAATGACGATTTTTAAAAAAGGCTCCAGGGGAGATCCGGGAAATTATAGACCGGTGAATCTGACGTCAGTGCCGTGGAAAATGGTAGAGGCTATTATTAAAAACAAAATTACAGAGCACATCCGAGGACAAGAATTACTGAGACCAAGTCAGCACAGCTTTTGTGTGGGGAAATCTTGCCTGACCAATTTACTTCAATTCTTTGAAGGAGTAAACAAACATGTGGACAAAGGGGAGCCGGTTGATATTGTGTATCTGGATTTTCAAAAGGCGTTTGACAAGGTACCTCATGAAAGGCTACAGAGGAAATTGGAGGGTCATGGGATAGGAGGAAATGTCCTATTGTGGATTAAAAACTGGTTGAAGGATAGGAAACAGAGAGTGGGGTTAAATGGGCAGTATTCACAATGGAGAAGGGTAGTTAGTGGGGTTCCTCAGGGGTCTGTGCTAGGACCGCTGCTTTTTAATATATTTATAAATGATTTGGAGATGGGAGTAACTAGCAAGGTAATTAAATTTGCTGATGACACAAAGTTTTTCAAAGTTGTTAAATCGCGACAGGATTGTGAAAAATTACAAGAGGACCTTACGAGACTGGGAGACTGGGCGGCTAAATGGCAGATGACGTTTAATGTGAGCAAGTGCAAGGTGATGCATGTGGGAAAAAAGAACCCAAATTATAGCTACGTCATGCAAGGTTCCACGTTAGGAGTTACGGACCAAGAAAGGGATCTGGGTGTCGTCGTCGATAATACACTGAAACCTTCTGCTCAGTGTGCTGCTGTGGCTAGAAAAGCGATTAGAATGTTGGGTATTATTAGGAAAGGTATGGAAAACAGGTGTGAGGATGTTATAATGCCATTGTATCACTCCATGGTGCGACCGCACCTTGAGTATTGTGTTCAATTCTGGTTGCCGCATCTCAAGAAAGATATAGTAGAATTGGAAAAGGTGCAGCGAAGGGCAACTAAAATGATAGCGGGGATGGGACGACTTCCCTATGAAGAAAGATTAAGGAGGTTAGGGCTATTCAGCTTGGAGAAGAGACGGCTGAGGGGAGACATGATAGAGGTATATAAAATAATGAGTGGAGTGGAACAGGTGGATGTGAAGCGTCTGTTCACGCTTTCCAAAAATACTAGGACTAGGGGGCATGCGATGAAACTACAGTGTAGTAAATTTTAAACAAATCGGAGAACATTTTTCTTCACCCAACGTATAATTAAACTCTGGAATTCGTTGTCGGAGAAAGTTGTGAAGGCGGTTAGTTTAGCAGAGTTTAAAAAGGGGTTAGACGGTTTCCTAAAGGACAAGTCCATAAACCGCTACTAAATGGACTTGGGAAAAATCCACAATTCCGGGAATAACATGTATAGAATGTTTACGTTGGGAAGCTTGCCAGGTGCCCTTGGCCTGGATTGGCCGCTGTCGTGGACAGGATGCTGGGCTCGATGGACCCTTGGTCTTTTCCCAGTATGGCATTACTTATGTACTTATGTAGTTCTTTAATATGGACCAACAACTCTTCTAAGGTATACATGTTCAGATATTTAAGTTTGTCTCCGTATGCTTTATGACAAAGACCATTGTAGTAGTCACTTTCTGGATAACCTTCATCCAGTCTTCATCCTTTTGAAGGTGCACACAGTACTCCAAATCAGGCTTCACCAAATACTTATACAGAGGCACTATTACTACCTTTTTCCTGCTGGCTGTTCCTCTCCCTATGCCAGTGGTTCCCAAATAGAGAGTTGCACAGGGACAGAAATCTAACCCGTCTCCACTCAACCCTGCTGGAATCTTACCAGTCCTAACCCGTTCCCACCTGTCCCCGCAAGAATTTAACCTGTCCCCACAAGAATTTAATAGTATCTAAAAAAAAAAAAAATTCAGGTCGGTTCTCTGTCTCTCTTTGGGTTTTAGCCGTAGCAATGCAGGCAAGAAACAGAAGTTGGAACTTGGAACATTCTGGTGCGCACATGTAAGACTTGTCTCTGATTCGTTGACGGTGTGTGCTGAGAGGTTGCCACACGTGTCAGTAGGTCAGATGACCTCTGATGCTTGTGCCCATGTCAGAGCTGAGGCCTGGGCATCAGCCAGGGAGCAAAGAGGATTAATAGAAGACTTTCTGCATCTGCTCTGCTTGTTCTTTATTTTAATTTTTGGTCACTTTAAGATCGTCAGATGCAGTCACCCCAAATCCAACTGGGTTTTTTTTTGTGTGCACAAAAGAACTTTACCCTCTTGAATGTACAAAAGAAACTCTCACTTGGTTTTTATAGCCCACTTGTATGATCTGCATTTGTTTTACAATAAATCTTAGCTTCCAAAGTTTAAAACATTTCTTAAGCTTGACTAGATTCCTCCTTATATTTTTCATACCTTCCAGGATGTTAACCCTAGTACATAAGTACATAAGCACTGCCACGCTGGGAAAAGACCAAAGGTTCATCAAGCCCAGCACTCTGTCTCTGACAGCGGCCAATCCAGGCCCCAAGAACCTGGCAAAAACCCAAAATTTAATAACGATCAATGGACTTTTCCTTCAGGAATCTGTCCAGACCCCCTTTAAACTCAGCAAGGCCAGCTGCCGTCACTACCTTCTCCGGCAATGAGTTCCAGAGTCTAACCACACGCTGAGTAAAGAAAAACTTTCTCCAATTTGTTTTAAACCTACCACATTCTAATTTCATCTTGTGTCCCCTAGTACTATTATTGTTAGAAAGCGTAAACAAATGCTTCACATCTGTCCGCTCTACCCCACTCATTATTTTGTAGACCTCTATCATATCACCCCTCAGCCGCCTTTTCTCCAGGCTAAAGAGTCCTAGCCGTCTTAACCTCTCCTCATAAGGTAGTCGTCCCATCCCTTTTATCATTTTCGTCGCCCTTCTCTGCACCTTCTCCAATTCCTTTATATCTTTTTTGATCTGTTGCAGATTTTAATATTTATCCACAATAAGTCAACCCTTAGCCCTTCCTCAATATCACTTATGAAAAATGTTGAAAAGAATCAGGCTATGGAGAAATCTTTTCAGCAGCAAATCACAGGTAACACCCCTTTCCTCAGTTTAACCCCATTTGCCATTATCCTTTGTTGTTTACCACAGAACCATTTTCTAACCTAGGATCATAACAGCGATGCTTATTTTATTTCAAAGATGTCTATGCAGAACGGTTTCAAAGGCCTTGCTGAAATCTAAGTGTGCCACATCTAATGCTCTCCTCCAATCCAATTATCTGGCTACCCAGTCATAAAAATTGATTAGAAGACATACCATTGTACCAGGAAGTGAATACAACAGACTAGATCAGCTTTATGGACCTAAGCTGCCGTCAGATTATTTGCATGAAAGACTTGGTGGTAATTAACACTTAATGTTGCTACTATTTGGGTTTCTGCCAGGTACTTGTGACATGGATTGGTCACTGTTGGAAGCAGGATACTGGGCTAGATGGACCATTAGTCTGACCCAGTATGGCTATTCTTATGTACTTAAAGTACTCTGTTTTGTTCTGTGTAGTGGTTTCTTAAGGTCATCAACCATATGAATTATATTCCACTGCAAGCAGATCTAGACGTAAACTGCACTAAGTAACTTGTTAACCTTAGATAGAGTGATCTCGTCAATACTTTTTGGGGCTGCTGTTGGTAGCAAAAAAATGAAACTCATTAGGTTTGTCTACAGTGTTCTGTTTTGGTGGCTGTTTGTTCTTTTCATTTTCTTGTTCTTATGTGCCACTTGTCTTCACCATCTTTCTCTTTAATCTCTTGAAGTCTTCAGGCCTAGAACTTATACTGTTGTATTTTGGTGGTCCAAAAGTTCTGACTGTAGGTATCAATATTAATACCAATGTAAATATCAGACTGCTTGTCTGACCTAGTCTCTCCTTTTTTTCTTCAGCGGAACTGCAGCAACTGTGGAAACAGCTTCTGTTCCAGGTGCTGCTCTTTTAAAGTACCAAAGTCCTTCATGGGAGCTACAGGTAAGTGTGTGGTGGAAAGGGTGAATACCTCCAAGGGCTTGAGTGCAGCATTTGTTGGCTGCTATCTGACAGGAACCTCACCTTACATTCCAGCATTGAAGCAGAAGAAATTTGTAAGATGTAACTGAGGTCCCCTTTTACCAAACTGCAGCAAAAGGGCGCCTGCACTGGCATTGGCGCGTGTTTTTAATGCAAGCCGAGATCCCCTTTTATCGCAGCTGGTAAAAAGGTAGTCTTACTTTTCTGCAGGAAATGACTGTGCAGCAAGTAAAGCATTTGCCACGCATCCATTTGGGGGGGGGGGAGCCCTTACCGCTACCTCCCTTTACCACCACCCATTGAGGTGGCGGTAAGGGCTCCCGCGCTAACCCTGCTGTAACTGGGCAGCGTTCAGCACTGCCTGACTACCGCTGGGTACACCTCGGTGCTACAAAAATTAATATATTTTTGTAGCGCTAAATATGATGGCACGCTGGGCGTGGGAAATACCACCGGGCTGCTGCGGAAGCCCGGCAGTACTTCCTATTTAGTGAGCGGTAAGCCCGCATTGGGTTTACCGCCGCTTTGTAAAAGGGGCCCTGAGTGATCCTTATAGCTGTGAATAGTAAGGGTTAGTATCTGGATCTGGAAACAAAGAAGAGGTGGGATTTTTAGATTTACTACTACTACTGCTAATCATTTCTATAGCACTACTTCCCTATGAAGAAAGACTAAGGAGGCTAGGGCTATACAGCTTGGAGAAGAGACGGCTGAGGGGAGACATGATAGAGGTATATAAAATAATGAGTGGAGTGGAACAGGTGGATGTGAAGCGCCTGTTCACGCTTTCCAAAAATACTAGGACTAGGGGGCATGCGATGAAACTACAGTGTAGTAAATTTAAAACAAATCGGAGAAAATTTTTCTTCACCCAACGTGTAATTAAACTCTGGAATTCGTTGCCGGAGAAAGTGGTGAAGGCGGTTAGCTTAGCAGAGTTTAAAAAGGGGTTGGACGGTTTCCTAAAGGACAAGTCCATAAACCGCTACTAAACGGATTTGGAAAACTCCAAAATCCCAGGAATAACATGTATAGAATGTTTGTACGTTTGGGAAGCTTGCCAGGTGCCCTTGGCCTGGATTGGCCGCTGTCGTGGACAGGATGCTGGGCTCGATGGACCCTTGGTCTTTTCCCAGTATGGCATTACTTATGTACTACTAGATATACGCAGCGCTGTACAGATTATTTGCAGGTATTTTCTGCTTCTAGAGGACTCACAATTTAGCATACAAATTACACCAGTTTTATTAAGGTTGAATTATTTTATTACCCAATCTAATTCCTATTTGTTGAAAAAAGCGTCACCACCCCCCATAGGTCTGCATTTCGATAAAAATTGAAATTGCAATTAATCGCTCAATTAAAAGTGTGTTATTTCTTTATTTATTTTCCCACTGCAGCTCCTTGTGACTCTGGATGAATCACTTAAGCCTCCATTGCCCAGAGTCACAAGGAGCTGCAATGGGAAAATAAATAAAGAAATAACATACCTTTAATCGCAATTACAAATTTTAATCAAAATGCAGCTCTAAAACAATTAAAGAATGAAAAGTAATGAAAAGATAAGATTTTGCTTGTTATTTTTTGAATATTGTATACTCCATTGCCTGTTATTGTCTTACTAGCCGTTAAGCCCGTTAAAACGGGAGAGATTTATGTTTTGCAAAATGTAATAATTCTCACCTCCATCCATCCATCCATGTCCAGCAAACCTCCTCTCTCCCCTGCCCTCCCCCTACATGTTCAGCAGCCCTCCTGTATCCCCTGGCCTCCCCTCGTCCACCAACCATCCTCTTTCCCTTGGCCTCCCCCCCCCATCCACCAACCCTGTTCTCTCCCATGCCCTCCCCCCATGTCCAGCAACCCTCCTCTCTCCCCTGCCCTCTCCTCTATCGATCCATGTCCAGCAACCCTGCTCTCTTCCCTGCCCTCCCCCCCATGTCCAGTAGCCCTCCTGTCTCCCCTGGCCTCACCCCGTCCACCGACCCTCCTCTCACTCCTGCCCTCCCCCCATATCCAGCAGCCCTCCCCCCATGTCCAGCAACCCTCCTCTCTCCCCCCATGTCCAGCTACCCTCCTCGCCGCCGCTCCCTCCCCCCTACGTGCCGGGCCCCCTGCACTGACATGAGAGCGCCTCTCACCTCCGTGTGAAAGCGCTGCAGGCAGCAGCAGATCGCTCTGCTGCTGCCTGCAGCGCTTCCACACGGAGGTGAGAGGCGCTGTCATGTCAGTGCAGGGGGCCCAATACGGAGGGGGGCAGGAGCGGCGTCGGCGTAGGGGATGGGGGGTGGAGGTTGGTGTGCTGGCGATGTTGCTTCGTCTCCAGGGCAGGCTCCAGCGGCAGCGGCCGTTTCCCTCTCTGTTCCGCCCTCTGACATCATCACGTCTTGACGCGAGGGCGGGACAGAGAGGGAAGTCTCTACTGTGCATGTGCAGGTGAGTCGGTCACTTGTCATTTATATGTTTGATTGTTTTTTTATTATGTATGCTGATTTGTGGTCCACCTAGTTGTAGGCGGACTAGACATTTTAAAATAAATACAAAATACAAACTGAAATATTACAAATTAAAGAATCTAAAGCAGCATGCAGACTAGCTATAAATAGCCTTACACTTTTCACAGACTACTTCAGAAGAGCAGATCTACCCCCTAATTCTATAAACCCTAGCGCCTAAATGTAGCACAGTAATACTTATGAGTGTGGATATAACATTCATGACCATAAGTGCTAGGCATGCATATAGCGGTATTCTATAATGTGAGCGAGCAACTCACATAGGATCGGATTCAGTAAATGGTGCCAGGAAAAATTTGGGTGATTGCTGTTTATAGAATAAGCATATTCCAGTACCCAACTTTGGGTGTGAGGACTTAACCAGCCGAAACCTGGTGTACATCCTGGCACACAATCTGGGTGCATAGCCCTCAAATTCTGTAACACAGTACATAATTCTTTGGAATGCCCCTGACTTGCCTATGCCCTGCCCATAGCTACGTCCCCTTTTGGTTTTTGCATGAAAGGATTTGAGTGCGGATCCAAATCAGAGCCTGTTAACATCAATAATTGATTGCTAATGTTCCTTAATTGATTTATTTACACACAGATCTTAGGATCATGCACAGTTTTGGGTGCCATTTATAGAATCCAGGGGATACTGCATAAATGTAAGGGGTACGCACGATGGCGGGGGGGGGGGGGGGGGCATGGGTGAGCCATGGGCCTGTCAAACATTTGCACATGTTGATTATAGAACACGCTATATATAATCAACTCAACGGCTCAATACTTCATTGCCCTTGAGCTTTACATCCACCTCATCACAGGTCCCCTATATTCCTTAATTGTTCATTATTTCTTATCTCCACTAGAATCTTTCATAACAAATATGACTTTTACTTGATATTTCTCCTTTATATAAAACAACAAAGAGTACTCATGCTATCAGAGAATGGTGATGAAAATGATAAAGGGGATGGGACGACTTTCCTATGAGGAAAGGCTAAAGCAGCTAGGGCTGTTCAGCTTGGGAAAAAGGCGGCTGAGGGGAGATATGACAGAGGTCTATAAAATAATGAGTGGAGTTGAACGGGTAGATGTGAAGCGTCTGTTTACGCTTTCCAAAAATACTAGGACTAGGGGGCATGCGATGAAGCTACAAAGTAGTAAATTTAAAAAGAATCAGAGAAAAAGTTTCTTCACTCAACATGTAATTAAACTCTGGAATTCATTGCCAGAGAATATGGTAAAGGTGGTTAGCTTAGCAGAGTTTAAAAAAGGTTTGGACAGCTTCCTAATGGAAAAGTCCATAGACCATTATTAAATTGGACTTGGGGAAAATCCACTATTTCTGGGATAAGAAGTATAAAATGTTTTGTACTTTTTTGGGATCTTGTCAGGTATTTGTGACCTGGATTGGCCACTGTTGGAAACAGGATGCTGAGTTTGATGGACCTTTGGTCTGTCCCAGTATGGCAATACTTAAGTACTTATGTACTTATGAAGGTTTCTAACATCTTTCTCAGTTGGTCAGGGGAATGCATCCAACATATTTCGCTCTCCAGGCTGCATCAAAGAAATCCCTTTAAGTTACCAACTGTACCCTCCCGACTAGATCCCTCGAAAATTCTTGTGGAGGTAAGAAATAATGAACAATTAAGGAATATAGGGGACCTAAGATGAGGTGGGTATGTAAAGTTTAAGGGCAATGAAGTATTGAGTCTTTGAGTGACACCACTGAGGTCCATGATAAAGTAAGAGAGAGAAGAGTTGATTATATATAGAGTGGATATGTTTATCTCTTCTGGAACTATTATTGCCTTGGAGTTTATGGGTTATACATTTGTTTATGCACTAACCCCCCGATTCTATATATGGCGCCTGAAAATCCGCGTGGAAACTGAAACGTATTCTAAAACGATTGACATAACTTAGTTGGTTAACTAGCTAATCAGTGCTGTTGGATATTAACAAGCAATTAGCACTAATTGGCATTAATTGAGATTTATGCACACAACTCACTATGTGTATCCTATAATGTGGTGCGCCTTAATTCTAAGTCACATAGAGGGGCATTTTCAAAAGGGACGTCCAAGTTGCGATTTGGACGTCCTTGCAAAACGGCAAAATCCAGGGGCAGGGAAACCCGTATTTTCAAAACAAGATTGCTATCCATCTTTTATTTCGAAAATACCGTCAGGGATGTCCAAATCCTTAAATTTTGCCGTCCCTAGATTTGGATGTCCCTAGACATGGACGTTTCTGACTTTCATCGATTTTCAAAACCAAAGACGTCCATGTCAAATACGGCCAAATGCAAGCCATTTGGTCGTGCGAGGTGCCAGCATTTGTACTGCGCTGGTCCCCCTGACATTCCAGGACACCAACTGGGCACCCTAGGGGGCACTGCAGTAGATTTCATAAATTGCTCCCAGGTACATAGCTCCCTTACCTTGTGTGCTGAGCCCCCCAAAACCCACTGCCCACAACTGTACACCACTACCATATTTCTTATGGGTGAAGGGGGGACACCTAGATGTGGGTTTGTGGTGGGTTTTGGAGAGCTCGCTGTTTCCTCCACAGATGTAACAGGTAGGGTGCGCCTGTCTGAAGTGCACTGCAGTACCCACTAAAACTGCTCCAGGGACCTGCATGCGCTGTCATGGACCTGAGTATGACATCTGAGGCTGGCATAGAGGCTGGCACGACATATTTTTAAATATGTATTTTGAGGATGGGAGGGGGTTAATGGCCACTGGGGGAATAAGGGGAGGTCATCCCCGATTCCCTCCAGTGGTCATCTGGTCATTTCAGGCACCTTTTTGTGCCTTAGTCGTAAGAAAAACAGGTCCTGGTGAAAACGTCCAAGTGTTCGTCAGGGACGTCCTTGTTTTTTTAGATTATGGGTCAAGAACGTCCAAGTGTTACGCACGCCCAAGTCCCGCCTTCGCCATGCCTCTGACACACCCCTTTGAACTTTGGCCGGCCTTGCATCGGAGTACAGTTGGAGACGTCCTAAATCGAGCTTTGATTATACCGATTTGGACGTCCCTGGGAGAAGGACGTCCATCTGCCGATTTATGTTGAAAGATGGACGTCCTTCTCTTTCGAAAATAGTTGAAAAGGGGGCGTGGCATGGGTGTTTTAAAAATCTATGCACATTATTAAAGAATACACCTGCTCTGCACCTAATTTAGGCATTAGGATTTATCCCAAAACGTGGCCTAAATGGATGCAACCAAATTTAGTCGCATGGCGAGCCACTTGGCGTATTCTGTATGCCTCACGGAAATTTAAGTCTATTCTAAAAAATGTAGGTGTACTTTAGAGAATACGCCTAGATGTAATTTTTTTGCATGTGGATTTTTCAGGCGCCATATATAGAATCTAGCCCTATGGTCCTACATTTAGGTGTGAGTATTTACACCTACTGTTAACATAGCATAAGTAGGCATTCCTAAATGTGGGTATGTAAATGCCAATTTATGCTAATATTCCATAACAGAACCTGGGCACCCAGATGCCATTCTAGAAGTCACACTTGGCGCACACTGCATTTTGGTGCATTTCATAGAATTAATTTCCCCCTTACTGTGCATCCTTTATTGCTTTCATTACAGCTACAATTTGGGCTTAAGAGGAAAATGGAATAATCTATATTTTGTGACAAATTCACGGTTTATAACCAGGAGGACATATGAAATAGAGTGAGGGGACTGGTCTTATGGCAGAGTCAACCGCTTATAATACGAGACGCTGTAGGAAGGGCCATAGAACGACTGGTCACCTGAGTAATGTATCTTTGAGAAATGATATTAATTGCCATTTGTTTCTTTCCAGCACCAGATGCACAGAGAGAAACTGTGTTTGTCTGTGCACTGTGCAATCAGACTTTAAACAAGAAGGAATGAGTGTCCCACCTTGATGGATGGTTGGAAATGAGACTGACTGTAGAGCAGTAGGCGCATGCTTCAACCTCATAGCCTTCTAGTACTTCAGGATGCAAGATACACATTTCAAAGAGGCAGAGCTCTTCAATCCCATGTTCTCGACACTATATGCAGTATCCAGAGACAGTATAATTTGGGTTTTACTGCGTCTTGAGACCAAAAATGGACAATCCAATATTATTTTTGTTTGAATTGAATTATCATTATTTGCCTTCTGGCCTCATCTCATTGCGCCCTTAATCCTGAGCTCGCTACTGTTCAGGCTTATAATTAACAAAAGGTTTTTCAACTCATGAGTAGCAGAAATAGAGTGAGTATAGTATGCTTCATGGGAATGTAATATGGGTAAAAAAGTAACCATGATAGCCTGCAAGTTGGTAAGCAGGCATCTTTCTTTTATCTCTGTCAAATACTATGTATATATAGAGAAAGTTTTTATTTTCTGTTCTGCTCTTTCTGTTTGGAGCAGTTTGTTACAAAATGGCTGCCCTTTAAAGTACCTTGGTTTGGGGGTCTAAATATTGTGATATCTGTTGGATAATTGGAGGTGGATCTTCTTTGTTATCCTTGAATAGGATTTGGGGGTGGGGTGGGATGCAGGGCCGGTCCTCTGTATTGTCTTTGTTCTCACAGCACATAGTTCTCATGATGATGTTGACTGTAAAGACTTTTTGTGAGATGTCTTTTAAGAAATTTGATCAAGTCCTCTAAAAACAGTAGTTCTTCTTAAAACATATCTAAAATGTTGTTAAAACGTTTCTGCTAACTCCTGCAGGACGTTTTCTGGATTTCTTTTCCTTGGTTTTTAATATTTGTTTTTAGTTGTATAATCCTCAGTGAAATCTGAGGCTGCCGGGTTTTTGGGTTTTTTTTTTTAATTGCCTCATAGCACATCTGTATTCCCATTGGACCTTTTTCCATCAGTCTCGCTGTTTAGCCAGTCAGCATGATTGGATCAGAAAGAGACTTGGCTACAAAAATGACTGCCTGTGCAGCTATCAGATTTTCACATGTTCAAAGTGCCTCTTGAAAATTATTTTCCTATCTTGTTCCAAGAAGAATAGGATAAAAGATCCAATATTTATCTCATTGACCAAATGAGGACACTGCTGCTTTAACGAGACATTTGCTACATTCCGAAATCTGTAGTTCTGCTCTTTGCTCAATTAGGGCTATCAACATTAAGATGCGGTTTGGGAATAAGTGATTCAAAACAAAATCTTTCTTCCTTTTTCAGAATATGAGTCAGACACAGGCAGCACAAAGCAAATAAAAAACGATTATAACAAATTTTATTGAACAATTATGTATAATGTAGTTATTCCCTGCACTGCATACAAAATTTAAATGTGCAATTAGAGCAACTCATTCTTAAAATACTCAGGTCAGTAGAATAAATGTATTAATGAGTGTGTGCCCTGCATGTAGCCTGTAAAAGAACATACTTTGGAAGCCTCTGGCATTCATGATGTATTTTTGTAGTTATAGAGAGAACAATAGGTGATACACGGTGAGGAAATGTCTTAAGATGTATTAATTTCTTAAAATTCTATGGTAGTAATTCCGAGGATTGGTGTATATATATGGCAAAATGTTTGGAGGGCTACCAAATCAGTGTCCACAAAACAGATCCCTGTCTCCATGTGGTGGCTGTATTCCTCCTTCCCACTGATTTCCCCCTACAAAGGCAACATTTAAGGGCTCTTTCGCTAAAGGGCGTTAAGTTCTTAACATGGCATTAGCGCGGGAAAACAGGTTATCGCAAAATGTGTTAAAGCATTCTGCAGTAATTTGCCTGCTTTTGTATAATAAGCATGTGTTAGGGAGGGCGTGTCCTGGGTGGCGAGTGGGCATTCCTACATTATTCGGCTAGACCGTTATGATTAGCATATGCTAACCTGATAATGCATAGTTAACTTGGGATTAGGAGGCACTAAGTGCTCCCGCATTAATATTTTGCAGGTCTCACGCATTAATAACCTTAATGCATAACCTGCACGTTAAACTAACTAAATAAATAAAAGCTCTAAAAAGTGCAGCGTTAAATCTGAGCGTAGATAGTGGGAAAGTCCCACGTGAGAATCGGTTAAGCCCGGATTTCAGCCCTTTTTAGTAAAAGATCCCCTTAGTTTATGTAAGCGGTCTGTGTTGTGATGGGAGAGATTTTAGTAATGATTTCATATTGGCTTGGAGCTAGAATGTGCTTTTAAAAGTCTGTGATTTATTATTATTTGTTTTTGTGCGTCTTTTGAATTGGAGGGATTCATTCTGAACAGGATGAGGTGCTTCTTTCACTGCCTTTTCTTTCCTCCCACCCTTTCCTTTCATCTGCCCTACATCTATTTATTTTAAGTGCCTTTCTTTAAGACGTGGGAGAGTTAAATTGGTTTTAAGCTTGATATAAAGGAGGGAACACAATGGATCTGCTGATTTTCCATACAAGCAACACGATGTATTGTTTTATTTGAATCTGCTGTCTAATATATTTGTGGAAGAGGGCAGTGGGGGAAGAAGAGGGAAATAGGACTGTCTTTGAATTCTTTTGAAATGACAAACAGAATTCCCAGAGGGAAAATGGAACTGGAGCCCAGGTGTACAGACAAGAAATGTGAACTTTTCCCTCAGATTCTTGTTCTACTCACCTGCCTGTCTGTCTTATGTTTTTATTCTGTGTGATGTTGTAATAATAAAGTGCTTTACATGAAAAATACCTGTGGATAGCTGAATAAAAGAAACTGTATTAGCAAGATAAGTATTTGTCATCTTTAAGTAGCAGTTTGAGAGTTCATAAATTTTTGTACTTGCAGAGTAAGGGCCAATGCAATAAAATTTATGCAAAACCAATTTTAGCATGAACTTGCAAAAAAAAATAAAAAAAGAAACTATAATGGGCACACTAAAAAAAACTATTTAATGCAAAAGAAATATGTAGCATGTCATTTTGTCTGTTGTGCTTACGTACTTGAGTATCTGCTATCTTATTTTAAAGATTGTTGATAACTGAATAAAAAATATTTAAATATAAAAAATAGCATGCTCAAGATATCGACTAAATTACATGAACATGTTACCTAACAAGAACACGCTAAATAACCTGGACATGCTATACTGTGCGTGTTTGGGTGTCTTTTCTCCTTGGTTCCTTCTGGCTTCCAAAGGGCATACAGCTACCCTTAAATATGGGGCTTGCTTCTAAGTGCAGAGGGAAGAATTGGGAGTGGCCTATTTCAAGTTCTAGAAAACTGACAAATTGTGTGCTTAAAAAATCTCTGTCTATATCAGAGGCATAGCTGGGGGGGAGGGCGCAAGCAGAGCAACCACTCCCCCAAACAGATTTGGATAAAAACAGCGCCTACTTCTGCTGCTGCACCCACTCCCTTCACCGGTTTCTCTTTTCTTCCCCTCTCTCCTGATCATCCTGTTATACCATTTCAAGGTTGGTGGCAGAGCGACACCAGTATCAGCTGTAAAAACAAAGTGAAAGCAGGTGGGACCATTTTCCTGCACACACCACCTCTGCTCTGCTAGTCACGCCCCCTCTGATGCAAACGCCCTGGGTCAGAGGGAGTGTGACTGGCAGAACAGTGGTGCATATATGCACCCAGGAACATGGTCTCGCAGATGCTTTCACTTTGTTTTTGCTGCTAATGCTGTGCTGCTCTCCTGCTGAACTTGAAAGCTGTAAGAAGATAATCGGGAGAGAAAGGGGATATCGCTGGATGTTGGGGTGAAGAGACAGAGACAAAGGGGGCCTTACTGCATGAAGGGCAAGGGATAAGAGAGATTCAGAAATGAGGTGATGCTGGATAGGGAAGAAACAGAGATGGGGTGTTTGATTTCGGGGAGGGGGAGAGACAGACACTGCACTAGGCTGGATGGGGTAGCAGAGAGAAAGAGGGAGACAGTAATGCTGGATGAGAGAAGAAAGAGAGAGAGAGAGGGTGATTCTGGATAGGGAAGAAGAGGGAGAGATGCTGGATGGGAAAGAGAGAGAGAGAGAGACAAGGAGATGGTAGATGGGATGAGAGATAAGATGGGGTGATGCAGAATTGGGTGGGAGATAGAGTAATGCTGGATAGGGGTAGATGGAATGAGATATAGATGGGGTGAAACAGAATTGGGTGGAAGAGAGACAGAGGTAGAGCAATGCTGGATGGGGGAAGATAGAGATCACGATGTTGGATAGGGGAGAAGAGAAAGAGAGTGTAATACTGAACAATGGAGGAGAGAGAGATGGGGTAATTCTGGATAATGGAAGAAAGAGAGAAAGATGGGGTGATGTTGGATGGGGGAAGAGAGATGGGACAATGATGGTTGGCAGGGGGAGAAAAAGATAGAAACAGGGTGGAGATGCTACATGGCAGGTGGAAGAGAGAGATACTAAGAAGAGATGCTGCAAAGTGGGGGGGGGGGGGGGGGGGAGGGAGAGAGAAAGAAACAGAGAGGAGATGTTATATGACAAAGAGTTAATGAAAGACTGGGGAATAAGAGAAAGAGGAATGGATGGTTCACGCTGGCCAAGCCCTGCCTCCTTGATGATGTCACTGGATATGACATCATAGCCCTGCCTATTCCCCCTTTTGTGTAACACCATCCATGGCCCAGCCTTATTTGCATAACCTCACCCTGAATTCCACCCCTTTTACATAATCCACCCCTTTTGGTGACATCACAAAAAGTGATATAGCCACACTCCCTTTTCCAAGATGGTAGCATGCACTGGACATACCAGTCACCACTGGGGCCCACCCACTTAGGGCTCAGGCCCACCCAACAGTAGCACACATTTAGCAGTAGCTAGTGGGAATCCCAAACTCTGCCAGCTGAAGTCTTCCCCCTGATGGTAACGAAAATGCTACTCTCCATGATACCGGCATCTTTGCATGTTCAGTTTTTAACACATGCCTGCTGCAGACTGCCAAGGTGGAAAGAAGCGTTTTCCCGCCAGCTGAGATATTTTTTGGTGGTTGGGGGGGAGGGGGAGAACACTTGATGCCCACCCACTTCTTGCCTAGGCCCACCCAAAATCTGTTGTCTGGCTATGCCCCTGGGGACATACCACATCACTTCCTTTCACACTACTCACCATCTTAGATGGGGTCATGTTACAGGAAGTGATGTCAAATGCCCCCGATATTACCCTCTACAGCCTTGGATTAATGTGCACAGCTTAACCATTTTTTCTCACAGAAAAGAAAATAGGCAATTCTTTTAGCCTTCAGACTAATTGTTTCTTTTTTTATTTTTCTTTCAAAAGGATACCATGGTGTTTAAACCACAGCTCTAACGATTTTAAGCCCTAAAGTGTGTTTGTTTTAAGCTGGATCGAGTGAGATCTGTCTGTCACACATCACAAAATATTTTAGACAAGCAATCTATCTCTTTTTTGAATGCCAGGATTTTGTATACTTTTTATATATTCCTTAGAACAGCAGTACAGCTGGCAGTTAGGGCACCTCTTACCTGAACCGCGCATGTGTTGGATAAACATAGATGACAGTGCAATTTGCATGTGTGATTACAGCTCAGTTCGTCTTTCTTTTAGGGCCGTTTTCAAAGGAAAAATGTGCAAGGGAAAATGCACAAAAACAAGCCATTGGGATGTCTGGGGACCCGCAGTTCTACTAGACTGGCCAAACAGACATCCCAGCAGAGCAGTGGGGCAGTCTAGGGGGCATTGTAGTGAACTTCACATACAAGGTCCCAGGTATACCTCATATCATAACCCCCTTATATTGTATGGTGAGCCCTTCAGGAATAGCAAAAATGTACTGTACACCACTACAATAGCCCTTATGCCTGCAGGTGTCACCTATATGTGGGTTCACTAAGTATTTTATGGTTTTTTGTGGCACTCACACTTTCCACCATAAGTGTTGTACTAGTTAGATTGGGATATGGGCCTGGGTCCCCATCTCTACAGTCCACGGCACCAACCACTAGGCTACTCCAGGAACCTGCTGCTCTAAGAGGAATGGTCATTATATCTGCAGCTGTCATACAGTCTGTTATGTACTGTCACTTTCACCTCTTAGGAGGGTGGATGGGGGTCAGTGACAACTGTAGGATTAAGGGAAGGTCATGCCTTTATCCCTCTAATGGTCATCTGGTCAATTTGGGCACTTTTTTTTGGCTCTTAGTCATTATTGAAACTGGTCTAACCCAAAAGTCCTATTTTTTGCCCTGGACGTTTTTACAATGTTCCATTCTCATGTCCAAATCATAAGGCCACCCTAGTCCCGCCCAAAACATACCTCCAACATGTCCCCATGAGATTTAGGTAAACTGCATAGAAAAAAGTCTTTAAAAATTAGTTTTGAAAATAGCGATTTAGATGTTTTTTGTGCCATTTGTTTAAAATGTTTTTTTGTTTCGAAATTAGCCCCATAGTAGAATTAGAAAAGGTACAGAGAAGACTTAAATGATTAAGGAGATGGAACAACTTTCTTATTAGAAAAGGCTAGGGAGGTTAGGGCTTTTTAGTTTTGGAGAAGAGATGGCTGAGGAAAGATACGCTAGAGATCTAGAAAATCCTGAGTGGAACAGGTAAATGCGACTTGATTGTTTACAAAGGCTAGTGAACACTCCATGAAGTTACTAAGTAGTATATGTTAAATAAATCTGAGAAAATACTTTTTTTTTCACTCAATGAAAGTAAAATGGTTAAGCTCTGGAACTCGATGCTAGGGGGATGTTATAAAAGCAGTTAGTGTATTTAGGTGTGGACAAATTTCTGGAAGAAAAGTCCATATACTGTTATTAAAGTAGACCCGGGGAAAGCCACTGTTTATCGCTGGGAATAAGTAGTGTAGAATCTTGCTGCTTTTTGGGATCCCGCCATATACTTGTCACCTGGATTGGCCACTATTGGAAACTGGATGCTAGGCTAGACGGTCCTTTGCTTTAACCCAGTATGACAATTCATAAATTCTTATGAATTTCACTATCCTTGGAAAGCTTGCAATATGTTTGTACCTGAGACAATGGAGAGTTAAGTGACTTGCTTAGGGCTTTTTTAATTATTCTGGTTTTACGTGATTATGTATGTACCTTGTAATTCGCCTAGGAAGGTAGGTGAAATATAAATGTGATAAATAAATAAATATGTATTGTGGCGACACTATCCAAGTAGCTATGTAGTTTAATTTAGGCCAGAAAAAGGCTGTCCTAAAATAACGATTGTTGTGCTATTTTACATTCTTTCCTTTTGTTCTTCATTAAGTGTTGTCCAGTTTTATGGGGGGGGGGGGGGGGGTTTGTTTGTGTTTAGGCAGGTATTGTTATATATTGTAAACCACCTTGATGCATAATTGTTGTATGAAAGGCAGTATATCACATTTGGTAAATAAATAAAATAATCCACTTTGCTATATGTATAGCAGCTACACTTGTGGAGGCACATTTTAGATAGGTCATCTATCTCCCAAAATAGACATGGAAGTACTAAGAGTATATTTTGGCCATCGTTTTGGAAAGGCAGGTGTGCACATGCAGGTCCCATGTAAAACTGAAATACTGACACCCATAGGAAAACACATATAGGTTAAGACACCAATTATGTGTAGGAGGATTATCAATTTTACAAATTTAAACATTGGAAAAATACATGAGGAAAGCACCAGGTCATAACCTACATCTGTCTGTGGCACTACCTACATGTGTTTTGCAAGCCTATACATGTAGCACCTACAAAATAGAATTGATGAAGATAATAAAAACAAGAACGAACTGAGAAAGTCAATCCAGTAGAGCTCCCAAACTATGTACTTGATCCTTTGCCACTATAGTAGATCCATCTCATGACAGGGTAGGATGAGAATAAGGACAACTCTCTTTATGGACCCCAAAAATTAAGTTTGTGATAAAAGTAGTGGATTTGGACTTATGATTGGGAAAGTTAGAAGGGCCAGAACAGAAAGAGTGGTGGGTGGCTGAGGAAGGGACCAGAAAGGAGAAAGACAATGATGGATCAGGCTGGAGTAGAGTGAGAAACTAGTGGATTAGACTGAGGGGAAATAGACAAAATGGGTGTAAACAAGCTAGACAGAGAGAGGGCAATTTATGGAGCTGGTCTAGGCTAGGCTTAGTGGAGCACAAATATGACTGGTGGGGAAAGGCTGAAGGGGAAAGTTCCAATGACTGGTGGGGGAGAGGCTGTGAGAAGAGTGAGGGAGACTATTGGCAGCATGTTTGGGAAGAGGAGAAGGCCTGGTCAGGATAGACTAGGATGAGAGCACAAGGGACTGGTTAGGACAGAGTGCTGGGGGGAGGAATGGAACAAGTGGAAAACTGGTGGAGACTAGCTGGGATGGGACAGAGCGAGAGGGAGAGAGTGTTGGGGACAGGCTGGGGAAGAGGAAGAAAAAGGGAACTAATTTCGGAGTACAAGATAGACTACTGAGGACAGGCTGATAGATGGGAATGAAGAGTGTGCTTTCAAGAAGTGATCTGTCTGAGGGAATCATATATAGAGAAAAATGAAGGCAGATAAAGATCATATGGCCTATCCAGTTTGCCCATCCGTGTCATCTACTATCCCTTCTTCTCCCTTAAAGTTCCTAGGTCCCTGTCCCAAGCTTTTTTGAATTCAGACACAATTTTGGTCTCCACCACCTCCACAGGGACGAAGATCCATGAATTCACCACCTTTTTCGTGAAGAAGTATTTCCTTGGTTACTTCTGATTCTGTCCCCTTTCACCTTGAGGAAAATAAAAAGTAAATGGCTAACAGTAGCATAGGATTAATTCACTAACAAATTAGTATTACAGAGATAAGTAGTCTGCTATTTAGATAAACATGGGGGATGCCACTGCTTGCCCTGGGATTAGCATGAAATGTTGGTACTATTTGTGTTTTTGTCAGGTACTTGCAGTGCTTTTTTTGTAGAAAAAAAGGTGCCGGTACTCATTGTGGGCGGGGTCACCACACATGGCACCGCCCCTATTATAGCCACACCCACATTAGTCACACCCCTTATACCAGCCATGGCGCATATAAACAGACATCATTGAAAATATTAAACTAGTATAGGAGAAAAAATAATGTGATTTCTTTTCATTATAAATAATTTCTGTAAGCTGTTACAGCTCCAGTATACCCAATGCAAAATAAGACAAATTCCAAACACTAAAATGAAAATAAAATGATTTTTTTCTACCTTTGTTGTCTGGTGACTTTGTTTTTCTATCCATATTGGTCCCAGTCTCTGATTCTGCTGCTATCTGTTCTCTTAACTCCATTTCCAGAGCTTCCTTTCCATTTATTTCTTTACTTTCTTCCTTTCTTCTTCTTTTGTTGCCCTGCATCCATAAGTAAAAGCTGGGTCCTCCTCCATGGAATTGACTGGAGGAGGTATAACATGGATCCAGCTTTTGCCTATTTTCTCCATCCATGTGCAGTTTTTCTCCTCTTCCCTTTCCCTCATCTCCATCCATGTGCATCTTCTTTTTTCTTTCCTTCCCTCCATTCATGTCCAGCACTTCTCCTCTCTCCTCCCCTCTATCCATGTCCAGCATTTCTCATCTCTCTTCCCTCCTCTGTATCCATATAAAGCAATAATTCTCTCTCCCCTCTCCTCCATCCAAGTCAGCATTTCTCCTCTCTCCTAGCCAACTCCTCCATCCATCCATGTCCAGCAATTCTCCTCTATCTCCTGCTCTCCTCTCCATCCATTTCTAGCATTTCTCCTCTCTCCCCTCTCATCCATGTCCAGCAATTCTCTCTTCCCTGTCCTCCCCTCCCTGTCCAGCGATTCTCCTCTCTCCCCTCCATGTCCAGCAATTCTCTCTTCCCTGTCCTCCCCTCCCCATCCAGCGATTCTCCTCTCTCCCCTCCATGTCCAGCAATTCTCTCTTCCCTGCCCTCCCATCCCATGTCCAGCAATTCTTTCTCCCCTGCCCTTCCCTCCCATCCCATGTCCAGCAATTCTCTCTCCCTTGCCCTTCCCTCCCATCCCATGTCCAGCAATTCTCTCTCCCCTGCCCTTCCCATGTCCAGCAATTCTCTCTCCCCTGCCCTTCCCTCCCATCCCATGTCCAGCAATTCTCTCTCCCCTGCCCTTCCCATGTCCAGCAATTCTCTCTCCCCTGCCCTTCCCTCCCATGTCCAGCAATTCTCTCTCCCCTGCCCTTCCCATGTCCAGCAATTCTCTCTCCCTTGCCCTTCCCTCCCATCCCATGTCCAGCAATTCTCTCTCCCCTGCCCTTCCCTCCCATCCCATGTCCAGCAATTCTCTCTCCCTTGCCCTTCCCATGTCCAGCACTTCTCTCTCCCTTGCCCTTCCCTCCCATCCCATGTCCAGCAATTCTCTCTCCCTTGCCCTTCCCTCCCATCCCATGTCCAGCAATTCTCTCTCCCCTGCCCTTCCCTCCCATCCCATGTCCAGCAATTCTCTCTCCCTTGCCCTTCCCATGTCCAGCACTTCTCTCTCCCTTGCCCTTCCCTCCCTTCCCATGTCCAGCACTTCTCTCTCCCTTGCCCTTCCCTCCCATCCCATGTCCAGCAATTCTCTCTCCCTTGCCCTTCCCTCCCATCCCATGTCCAGCAATTCTCTCTCCCTTGCCCTTCCCATGTCCAGCACTTCTCTCTCCCTTGCCCTTCCCTCCCATCCCATGTCCAGCAATTCTCTCTCCCCTGCCCTTCCCATGTCCAGCAATTCTCTCTCCCCTGCCCTTCCCATGTCCAGCAATTCTCTCTCTCCTGCCCTTCCCTCCCATTATTTCCAGCGATTCTCCGCCTCTCTCCTGCCCTCCCATCGACGTGCAGCGATTTTCCCGTCCCTCCCCTGCCCTCACCTCTCCCATATCCAGCGATTCTTCGTCCCCCAGCGTCCTCCTTCACCGCCTGCCAGCCAGCGTCGGATGCAGAAGTGAACGGTGCAGGCAGCGATTGGCTGGCAGCGTCGTAGCTTCCCTCTGCAAGTCCCGCCTATGCGTAAACAGGAAGTTGTAGGCGGGACTTGCAGAGGGAAGCTACGACGCTGCCAGCCAATCGCTGCCTGCACCGTTCACTTCTGCATCCGACGCTGGCTGGCAGGCGGTGAAGGAGGACGCTGGGGGACGAAGAATCGCTGGATATGGGAGAGGTGAGGGCAGGGGAGGGACGGGAAAATCGCTGCACGTCGATGGGAGGGCAGGAGAGAGGCGGAGAATCGCTGGAAATAACGGGAGGGGAGGGGAGGAGGAGAAAAAGGTGCCGGTACGCCGTACCGTTGCGTACCGGCACAAAAAAAGCACTGGGTACTTGTGACTTGGATTGGCCACTGTTAAAAGCAGGATACTGGGCAACATGGACCATTGGTCTGACCCAGAATGGATAGTCATAGTCTTATGTTTTTAAGTAGAAGCAAATAGATAGATAGATAGATAGATAGATAGATAGATAGATAGATAGATAC
This sequence comes from Microcaecilia unicolor, assembly GCF_901765095.1. NCBI lineage: Eukaryota > Metazoa > Chordata > Amphibia > Gymnophiona > Siphonopidae > Microcaecilia > Microcaecilia unicolor. Next base: position 53,424,773 of record NC_044035.1, read on the forward strand.
ACATTAGTTAATATATGAACTGTACAATAATATAAGTAGATTAGAGGTTAGGCCATGAATAGCACAACAGGCAGAAAAGTCTGCAGTTAAAGATTGCAGACCCAACTCCTCTACTTAAGATAGGAAAGTAAGTTCTTGCCAAACTCCAAGTCTAACAGATGGCCAGCCCAGGTGGGGAGCACAGAGGTCAAGAGGGCAACTCCTAACCAACCGCTAAAAAGATGTGCACTATTAAGATGAGATAACAGACTAGTTTATGCCAGGGCAAGCTAAAAGACTAGGATCAATCATGAGTGTCAGTCAGGTGACCAGGCATATTTTTAAAGTATATAATGCAGAGAGAAACTTGTATTCATTAGAAGTAGGTTTAATCTTTTAGACTGCTTCTCATTTGTGGATCCATATCCTAATTAATTAAAGCTTCCCTCACTCTGTACCTCAAATATTGTTTGCATTGTATTAAATTTGTCTATTGCTGTGACTAATAAATTACCAAATTTGATTTATGGGCGCCCACTAAGGTTGCCTCAATTGTGTTTTGTTCCCGTCTTTGCCGACAAATGGGTAAATTCAAACTCAAAACTTAGAAATACTTGCAGGTACAATTAGGCCCCAAGTATAAGTCTTACCAGATCCGCAGGCGGGACGCTGGAAAGGCCACACACAGGGTTGGTAGAAATGGGTACCTGATGGATTAAAAAGGATGCAGTAACAGAAAATGTGTGCCCCTATGGGAAGGGGACCCCTGTAGGAAAGATGTTCAGGAAATGGGGACCTGAAACCTGAAGTATATAGCTAAGTGGCATGTGTATACACAGGGAAGTCCATGGCAATGGCCAGATGTGGGAAGCTTTTCATTAGATAAATTGGAATATTTGCAAAATTGTATGGTGAGTAAAATACATGTGTTCTAATATAAAATCTGATGAATGGGTACAATTTTGGAAATGGTCCCATCCAGTGCTTTTCTTTAATAGGAAAAAAGGTACCAGTACTCATGGGTAACCTTAGGGGCGTGGTCACTGTGACTCCACCCATATGATAGCTACACCCATAGTAGCCACATCCCTATTACCACCCATGATGCATATAAACACGCATCACTGAAAATATTACACCAGTGTAGGAGATTTTTTATTTCATTATAAATAATTTCTGTAAGCTGTTACAGCTCCAGTATACCCAAAATGACACAAACCAAATTAGCACACAGACCAGGAATTAGGAGAATAGTCCTGCCAAATCTGAAACACAATGTGTTATCAAAATCTCAGAACCTAACAAACAGATCCCTATTCAGACACTTGGCCTTGCAGTCACACATGCAGAACAGAGATAGCCCTTGTTCAAATTCTTCAGAAATTAACCTGAAATCCTAACAAACTAGACTCTGCGTGCAGCACAATACCAGGAAAACTAAGTGCAAAATAAGACAGCAGATGTAAACTCTCAAACTGGACATATTCCAAACACTAACATTAAAATAAAATGATTTTTTTTTTCTACTTTTGTTGTCTGGTGACTTTGGTTTTCTGATCACGTTGGTCCCAGTCTCTGATTCTGCTGCTCCGTTTTCAGGGCTTCCTCTTCATTTATTTCTTTACTTTCCTCCTTTCTTCTTCATTTCTTGCCCTATATTCCTAAGTAAAAGCTGGGTCCTCTGTGGACTGAATCCAGCTTTTGCCTGTTTTCTCCATCCATGAACAGTTTTTCTCCTCTCTTCCCTTTACCTCATCTTCATCCATGTGCATCTTCTTTTCTCTTCTCTTCCCTCCATCCACATCCAGCATTTCTCCTCTCCCTTTGCTTGCATCCATGTCCAGCATTTCCCCTCCCCTCCATTATGTGTATATCCTTCCTCTCTCTCTCTCTCTCTCTCTCTCTCTCTCTCTCCCTCCCCTCCTCTCCATCCATATGCATCTTCTTCCTCTGTCTTCCCTCCCCTCCATCCATGTCCAGTGATTCTCCTCTCTCCCCTGCCCTACCCTCCATCCATGTCCAGTGATTCTCCTTTCCCCCCTGCCCTCCCCTCATCCATCCATGTCCAGCAATTCTCCTCTCTTCCCTGCCCTTCCCTCTCATCCATGTCCAGTGATTCTTTTCTCTCCCCTGCCCTCCCCTCCCACCCATGTCCAACAATTTTCCTCTCTCCTCTGCCCTCCCTGCCCATCCATTTCTAGCAATTCTCCTCTGCCCCCTGTCCTACTCTCCGATCCATATCCAGCGATTCTTCTCTCTCTCCTGTGCCCTTCCCTCTCATCCATGGCCAGTGATTCCCTTCTCTCCCCTTCCATCCCACCCATGTCCAGTGATTCTCCTCTCTCCCCTGCCCTCCCTTTCCAACCACGTCCAGTGATTCTCCTCTCTTCCCTGCCCTCCCCTCTCATCCATGTCCAGCGATTCTCGCCCACCTGCCCTGGATCTCCAGCAGTAATCAGCCAGTACAGGCCCAGCATCAGCGCTGAGGAGCCTTCACACCCAACGCTATGCGCTCAGGAAGGCCCTGTTAGTTCTGCCCTCTCTGACATGTATGCATCAGAGGGGTGGTACCCACAGGGCTTCCACGAGTAGATAGACTCGAAGGCTGAGTGTGCTGGTGCCGGGCCTTGTACTGAGTGATTGGGTGCCTGGAGTCTCAAGCAGGCAGCAAGAGGAAAAGGAGGTAAAAAAAAGGTACCGGTACACTGTACTGGTGCGTACTGGCACAAAAAAAGCCCTAGTTCCATCAAGCATCTACTAATGATTTGGCTGACAAGTATAAGAAACAATTGAATGAAGCTAAAGATTGAGTTGAAAATTTGGAAAGCAAAACTAAATATTTTCAAGAGAATTGTTTGTATACAAAATATACAAATTCAGTTCCCACAGCTTCTCTGACGGCTTATGGTCCTGGTTGTGGGCACGGACAAGGAAAGAGAATTTGAGTTACAGTGTGCCGCAGCCCTCACAGCTGCATTGCCAAGGTCAGTAGGTGCTGTAGGAGGTGTTGGGGAAATGAGTCAGAAAGGGCACTAGGTGGTTCAGCAGGGATAGTGCAGCCTTCATCCTCAACACCTGCAAGAGATGGATGGGGGAGAGGGGTGTATTCTGGTAGGAGTGTCTCGGCAGCAGCCCCTGATACTGGGGAATAATGTTGTAGTAGTGGAGACAGACCAATCTATAGTTATAGATATTGAAAGGGAATCTGTTGAGCTTTTATCCCCTCTTGCATGCAGAACCAGAGGTCAGACGCAGGAGAGGGGCGTTCGGGATGAAGTAATCGCTGTTCCCCCCCCCCCCCCCCCCCCCCCCCGTGCCTGATGCTAAACCTGGTCTGCAGGAGAGGTACGAGCCATCAGTAAAGAATTACCCCAGATCCAAGAGAATCCCAGGAAACAGCAGAAAGAATTGGATACTCTAGTTCGGTATTATGATCCCTCATATGAGGACAGAAAGAAACTGAAAAAAGAGGTGAAGTGGCAACAGCAAACCCATGCCAGACCCTGCTACCGATGTTCCATTTAAAAGGCTCACTCTGGTCTTGTAATAGCAGTCACTACAGCATTCCCCATTAAAGCAAACTAGTCTAAAATCAACTCCTGTAAAATTAAACCTTGGAAAAGTGTGGATGATTTATTTGAGCATATGTCCCATGCTCTTGCAGCCCATTTGGGATTTAAGGATGCAGTTACAAATGCAGAATCAGGATCAGTGGCTGCATTTGTGAATGGATTGGAACCTGGAGTTCAGAAACAGTTTAAAGCTGTCAGCATAGGATGGGAAGCAGCCACAGCAGAATGGATGTTATCTGTCGCAGGACACTGTGTTGATTTGATTGATGCTATCCAAACAGCAGCTAAGACCTGGAAACAGCAGAAAGAGGAGCAATTACTAAACCTGCAATTGAGATCTTTACAGCACACTGCTTTTTTAGAGGGAGAGGACGTGGACATTTGATTTTTAAATCATCACCCTTCATCCTATGCTCCCTTATTCCAGAACTTTCTTTCAATTGAAAGAGACTCCCCTCCTATATACTTATGCCACAGAGGTATTTAAACATCTCTATCATATCTCCTTTTCTCCTGCCTTTCTTCCAAAGGATACATATTGAGATCTTTAAGTCTGTCCCCATACACTTTATGATGAAGACCACTGACCATTTTAGTAACCACCCTCTGCACCGACTCCATTCTATTTATATCTTTTTGAAGGTGCGGTCTCCAGAACTGTACACAATATTCTAAATGAGGTGTCATCAGATTCTTATACAGGGACATCATTGCCTCCTTTTTCCTACTGGCCATTCCTCTCCCTATGCACTCAAGTATCTCTCTAGCTTTCACCCATGCCTTTTCTCAGACCTGTCAAGTCTCCTGCATTGAGTGGGAGACTCCTGCTTTGGTGGGTCATCTCCCGCACTCCCGCTCACTGCTGAGACACTGCCACCGCCTCTGCTGCTTCTCCTGATGAGCAGCAGCTGTGGCAAAACAGCAAATGTGGGGCCTCAGCCTTCAGGCATGCTGTCGGCTTTGCCGGTCCCCTGCCCCCCGTAACGTCAACTTCTCATTCCAGGGCAGAGAATCGGCAGATCTGACAGCGCATGCCTGAAGACTGCGGCCCTGTGTTTGCTATTTGTTGTTTTCCTGTGGCTGCTGTTGGTTATCAGGAGAAGCAGCAGTGGCCAGGAAACCGAAGATGCTGTGTTTAAAGGGGGAGGCAAGGAAAAGGAAAGGGTAGGGGAAGGGGGGAAGTGTGGAGAGAGAGGCAGGAGATGCTGAATGGAGAGAGGGGAGGAAAAAGAGAGAAGAGTGGGGACACTGGATGGAAGATGGGTAGACAGAGAGAGATGATGAGTAGAAAGATGGGGAAAGAAAGGGGATATGTATGGAAAAGGGCTGGGGAGAGAGAGAGAATATGCTGGGCAGAAGGAGGGAGACCCTGGCTGGAAGGATGGAGAGAGAAAGAGAAGAGATGATGGATGGATGGAAGGAGGGAGCGAGAGAGAAAGAGGGAAGATGCTGGAAGGATGGGGACAGAAAGAGGGGAGACGTTGGATGAGAGGATGCAGAAGGAAGACACTGGAAGGATGGGGAGAGAAAGAGGGAAGGTAATGGATGGGTAGGGAGAGAAAGAGGGAAGACACTGGATGGAAGGTTAGGGAGAGAAAGAAAAAAAGACACTGGAAATATGAGGCAAAAAAGGGATGACACTGGATGGAAGAGTAGGAAGAGAAAGAGGAGAGAGAGAAGGTGAACAGAAGCTGTTTGGAAGGGGGAGAGAAGGTGGGTGGGCAGAAGCTGGATGGAAGGGGGAGAAAAGGTGGACAGAAGCTGGAAGGGGGAGAGAAGGTGAGCAGAAGCTGGATGGAAGGTAGGACTCAATACCTTCGGCAGCGGCAATTTCTCACAGTTTGCGATGCTATTAAACAAGTTGGAATAGTTTTGTGTCATCTGCAAACTTGATCACCTCACTCATTGTTCCAATTTCCAGATCATTTATAAATATGTTAAATGCACTGGTCCCAGTAGAGATCCTCGTGGCACTCCCCTATTCACCATCCTTCATTTAAAGAAATGGCCATTTAACCCTACTCTTAGTTTTCTATATTTTAACTAATTCCCAATCCATAACAGGACATTGCCTCCTTTACCACAACTTTTTTCATTTTCTCAGGAGTCTCATGAGGGACTTTGTCAAAAGCTTGGAAGGCGTGGAATGGGGGAAGTTTGTCTCTCAAGTGCCTACCCACCCAGTCTTGGTGTCTTGTAAAGAATTTAACTTTGAAATTAAGCAGAAAGCTGTCGGGTGAGTAGGAAAATACCTGTTTGGCCAGACTCGCTATATTTCAGGGCTGCTCAAAGAACCCAAAACTAATTCTAAGACATATGAGCCTGATATTGAAATTAAAAGGTCTGTGGAATCAATGCCTTGATGATAAGATGAAGAAGATTCCAGGAAATTAACATTTACTAGTGGAGAACAATTTGCTGCTTCACAGCAAATGAGAACATTTGGATAAAGCAGTGAGGTGCCATAATGTGCACCTCATTAACTTCCCAAGATTCCATCAGTTATTATAGCAGATACGTTGAAAAGATATCTTTCAAAAATATTAAAAACACTGTCAGAGTCATTTCCTTTGGTCTGCAGTTTTTTTGTTATTCATGATAAAGGAACATGAGGGAGACACAGCTGCCTTTTTCATAGCAACCTATGGATAGTTTTAATTTAACTAATTTCCTGGAAAAGTCAGAAACAGACCTGATTATTCTTTCTACTGTGACTACAAAATAAACGTATTTGTTAAGATTTTATTAGCCTTTATGAAGAGATTCTCCTAAGGCGGTATATAGCAGGTGAGGCTTGATTAGAGAATGACATGGGGACGGGGAACCGCTGTAACCGCGGGGATGGGGACAGAGCTCATGGGGATAGGGTGGGGACAGATTCCACGGGAACGGGGCGGGGACAGGGAGAGAGCCCACAGGGACGGGGACAAACTTTGACCCCATGTCATTTTCTAGTTGGAAGGGTAGAGGGTAGTGGTGGGAAGGAGGGTTATTATAGCTGCTCATCATTATTGTTTTCTATTTGCAATTTATACACAACAGTTGCACAGCATATTGTTCCTTTTTATACTTTAGAAAATAGATTTAAATATAAAATCATAAGTGTTCAAGGCTTCTGTAGATGTGGACAGAGCCCACGGGGATGGGGTGGGGACAGGAACAGAACCCGCGGGGACGGGGTGGGGATGGAGACAGAACCCACTGGGACAGGGCAGGGACGGTGACAAACTTTGCCCCCGTGTCATTTTCTAGGCTTGACAAAGACAACTTGCATTGTAGTATTAACAAAAGTAAAATGACCAAGTGTCAGCATAATGCACAGTTAGAACAGAGATGTAATTTTGGGAATAAGCAAATTTAATTATAGCAAGAACAATATGATATTGTCAGCAATGTAAACATTAAAACAACACAGTAGAACATTAATATAACAGAATTATGATACATCAGGACAAAAACAATTAAACATTTTAAAAGGCAGCAAATGGGACACATGCAGTTGGGTCATGTGGAGAGGCATTTTGGAGAATACTATCCAGCTTATAATCGAAAGAGAAAAACGCCTATATTGCGACCCAAATCGGGAGATAGACGTTTATCTCACAAAAACGAATATATCGGTATAAGCCAAAGCCGATTTTGGACGTTTTCAACTGCACTCCGTCGCAGATGTGGACAAAGTTGATGGGGGCGTGTCAGAGGTGTGGCGAAGGCGGACCTGGGGTGTGGTTATCGGCTGAAGAGAGATGGGCGCCTTTCGCCGATAATGGAACAAAAGTATGCGTTTGTAGCTAGAATTTAGGGCACTTTTCCTGGACCCTGTTTTTTCATGAATAAGGCCCAAAAAGTGCCCTAAATGACCAGATGACCACCGGAAGGAATCGGGGATGACCTCCCCTGACTCCCCCAGTGGTCACTAACCCCCTCCCACCACAAAAAAATGATATTTCACAACTTTTTATTTTCACCCTCAAATGTCATACCCACCTCCCTGGCAGCAGTATGCAGGTCCCTGGAGCAGTTGTTAGGGGGTGCAGTGGACTTCAGGCAGGTGGACCCAGGCCCATCCCCCTCCTACCTGTTACAATTGTGCTGCTTAATGCTTAGTCGCCCAACCCCCCCCCAAACCCACTGTACCCACATGTAGGTGCCCCCCTTCACCCCTTATGGCTATAGCAATGGTGTAGACTTGCGGGCAGTGGGTTTTGAGGGGGATTTGGGGGGCTCAACACACAAGGGAAGGGTGCTATGCACCTGGGAGCTCTTTTACCTTTTTTTTTGTTTTTGTAAAAGTGCCCCCTAGGGTGCCCGGTTGGTGTCCTGGCATGTGAGGGGGACCAGTGCACTACGAATCCTGGCCCCTCCCACGAACAAATGCCTTGGATTTATTCGTTTTTGAGCTGGGCGCTTTCATTTTCCATTATCGCTGAAAAACAAAAACGCCCAGCTCACACATTGTCGAATAAAACATGGACGTCTATTTTTTTGCGAAAATACGGTTCGGTCCGCCCCTTCACGGACCCGTTCTCGGAGATAAACGCCCATGGAGATAGACGTTTTCGTTCGACTATGCCCCTCCATGGGTTTCAGGATACAACTGAAAGTATTTGGGCCTATATTCAGCTGCCGTGGTCAGCGTTAGTAACCACCAGTTGTGGCAGACAAAATATATCTGGATATTCAATGCCACCATCTAGGGCCACATAAGGTAGTCAGCACTGAAAATTCTGAATAGTGGCTATGTTCAGTCTGCTGTCCAGATAAGGGGCCCTTTTACTAAAACTCAGCTTGTGTTAATGGACATTAGCGGACTAAATGCTGCATGTCCTGTTTTATACCTATGGGCCACGAGGCACTTTAGCGCATGCTAATGTCTGTCAGTGTGTGCTAAGATTTAGTAAAAGGGCCCCATAGAATACTGTCCTAAGTTATCTGGTTAAGTTATACAAATAGCAGACTGAATATTTCCACTAACGAGAAATTCCTGGACTGTCCTGGTTCCTCCCTATCTGCATAATGCCAAAGTGGTCAGTAAGGATATTCAGAGGCACTGTCCAGATACGGCTTGCTAAATATTCTAGTCAGCAGCACTTGCCAGATAGCAAATGCTGTTATCCTCATAAGTGCTTTTGAATATTGACCTAACTATTTTTTAGACAAGGAGGAGAGGGAACTCAGTACCAAAAAACAAAGGATACAAAGAATAGAGACTGGTATGGGCCACAAGCAACAAGAGAGCTAAAAAAAACATCAACATGATGATGGTTCAGAAGAATTTTATTGACGCTAACTCAACTAGCACAATGTCTGCATCTCTCACCAGAGACAAATCCACTTCTTGAAAAAAGGAAGTGCATGTTGACAGCTGCTAAAGCACACACACGCACTTCCTTCATGTTTCAAGAAGTGGATTTGTGCTCTGGTGAGACTTGTATGTGTGACTGACCTACTAGGTTGTTTGAATTAATTTTGGTTTGAGGAATGCATTACCATTGATGCAGGCTTTGTACTGAAACACAATCATTGTTGGGTTAATTTCACAAAATCTTTCTGAATCATCATCCAGTGGTTTTTATAGCCATCTTATTGCCTGTGGCCCATACCAGTCTCTCTTCTATGTCCGAATATTTTTTACACAGACATTGGCAATACAAAGAAGAATCAATGCTTTTATATTTCTAGGAACTAGATATTGAAGTTACATTTGGGGGACTGTAAAATAGTCTTCAAAGAGCTGGAAATGTTTTGTGGTAATTAATATACAGTATATTGTAATTAAGTATGTACAAATGTTATCCACCTAGAAAGTGAAGATACTTACCTATAGCAGGTATTCTTAGAGGACAGCAGGCCAGTCATTCTCATATATGGGTGACATCATCCATGTCACCCAGTGTGGAACACTTTTACAGCGTATTATAGCTTTAAGAGCACGCACCAGCATCCCTACTGCATATGCACACTGCTTTCCCACCTATCGCAAGAGTGTGGGACCAACATTCTCTCTTCATACATCATAAGATTACTCTCTTCCTATACCATATTGTTTAATTTTAATATGCAATCCATGTTCAATATGTGATACCATTTGTATATTTTCCCTTTTTTACCTGACTGTTCATTTAGCATTCATGTTCTATATATATTACCAATTGTATATGTATTCTGAAATGACGTACGTCATGACAGAAAAATTGTAAGCCACATTGAGCCTGCAAATAGGTGGGAAAATGTGGGATACAAATGCAACAAATAAATATGACGTCTACGTCCGACTTTGGATGTTTTGCTCAAAACTTTCAGAATCCAAATAGCAAATATAACCATTTTCAAAACAGCAAAACGTCTCTTTTGTTTGAAAATGGCCACTTGCTAGATGTATTTGTGCTCTGTGTGTGTATCTTATTGGTACATTTTTGGGGAAAAAAAGTCCAAGTGTAAAACGCACAAAATCAAGTCATTAGGATGTAAGAGGAGCCAGCAGTTAGTAGACAAGAGCACGCAGATATGGAATGCATTACCTACAGACCTGAAAGCAATCAAAGAAACATCTATCTTTCGGAAATCTCTGAAAACATTCTTCTTCAACAAGGCCTACAAATGGAAAGGCTCACCCTTTAAGGGGAGCCGATTACAACCGGGCTGAAGGCTCAGGAAGAACCTGGGGTGGGGGGGGGGGGGGGAGAGGGAGGGAGGAGTGGGAGTGGATAGGAAGGATAAGAGATTGAAGGGTGATGGGAAAAGGGGCGGGTAGGGAGGAGGGGTGAAGAAGGGCTGTGAAGGGAGACACAGCGCCATTTGGATTTCAGCAAGCAGAGGGAGCAGTGTTGAAATTGGTGTGGTATCAGCAAGCTATTATCCATTATCTGTTTGTGGCTGTTGGGACAGTGAGGATAGCGCTTTCTGTATTTGTGCTGTGTGAAGCTGTCAGGTATAGTGTGGGCAGCAAGTTTAAATTAAAGGGGAGAAAAAAAAAAAAAAAAAAAAACCTATTCATTGTATCTGAGGGAATATATAGAGGGTAGGAAACGGTTATAGGGGGGGCATGCGAGTGCTGGGAGTAGTGCTTGGGGGTTTTGGGAGCGGTTTCAGTGATTGGGATTGTGCTATGGGGAGTTTGGGACCTGTTGAAAGTTACAATACTGAGCGAAATGTTATGCCTGCATGCGGGCAGGATTACAGAACAAGATGGACACGGCTAGTCTCCTGGCTTGGACGGCCAGGGGGCCAATAGCTTTGGTGAAAGTGGTAAATGCATCCTTGTACGGGATGCATTTAATTGGACAGCGTGCTATAGCAGACAGCACTGAGGAGGAACAGGGTGCTTGGACGGCACAGCCTGTAGTAATATAAGCAAGAAGGGCTGTGTACTCGGAGGGAGATGTTTATCAATGATGTTTATCAATGATGTTTACCAATGGTTGTTTATGTGAAGGTTTACGGTAAATAAAATTTTGGGACCTGGCTGCGGCCTAAATAAATCCACATTCGTTAAAGAAATTGGCTTCTGGTGTGGTGTTTGGATAGAAGGGGGTGACTGAGTGAATGCCGAATGCCCGTGTTGATGGAAAGGCTCACCCTTTAAGGGGAGCCGATTACAACCGGGCTGAAGGCTCAGGAAGAACCTGGGGTGGGGGGGGGGGGAGAGGGAGGGAGGAGTGGGAGTGGATAGGAAGGATAAGAGATTGAAGGGTGATGGGAAAAGGGGTGGGTAGGGAGGAGGGGTGAAGAAGGGCTGTGAAGGGAGACACAGCGCCATTTGGATTTCAGCAAGCAGAGGGAGCAGTGTTGACCCGCCCTCCCGCCCATGAGGTACGGGGGAAGGGTCGTTGTCGCAGCAAGGCATAAGCTATGGAACTTAGGTAACATTAGCGACGAGTACACAGCACCTCAGCGGATAATATGGCAAAGTGAGTTACTATGTATATGTTAATGACCTGTTGAAAGTTACAATACTGAGCGAAATGTTATGCCTGCATGCGGGCAGGATTACAGAACAAGATGGACACGGCTAGTCTCCTGGCTTGGACGGCCAGGGGGCCAATAGCTTTGGTGAAAGTGGTAAATGCATCCTTGTACGGGATGCATTTAATTGGACAGCGTGCTATAGCAGACAGCACTGAGGAGGAACAGGGTGCTTGGACGACACAGCCTGTAGTAATATAAGCAAGAAGGGCTGTGTACTCGGAGGGAGATGTTTATCAATGATGTTTATCAATGATGTTTACCAATGATTGTTTATGTGAAGGTTTACGGTAAATAAAATTTTGGGACCTGGCTGCGGCCTAAATAAATCCACATTCGTTAAAGAAATTGGCTTCTGGTGTGGTGTTTGGATAGAAGGGGGTGACTGAGTGAATGCCGAATGCCCGTGTTGTGAGAACTTATAACCTCACTAAGTCCACTCAACTATGAGCGCACACCTCCTATAATTATTCTAACAACTCTCTTCCCTCTTCCCTCACCCCTTCCTAAGCGCTACACATTACTAATTGTATCCGATATCCTGTTATGACAATGTTATCAAATCTATGCAAGCCACATTGAGCCTGCAAATAGGTGGGGGAATGTGGGATACAAATGCAATAAATAATAATAATAGACTGGCCACACAAACACCCCATCAGAGAAGTGGGACACCCTGGGAGCACTGCAGTAGAGTTCACCTAAAAGCTCCCAGGTACACATTTCACTGTTGCTCTCTTATATTGTATAGTGAGCCCTCCAAAACCCACCAAAAATCTACTGTACCCAACTGCACACCACTACAATAGCCCTTATGGCTGCAGATGTCACCAATATTTTATTTTTGTTACATTTGTACCCCTTGCTTTCCCACTCATGGCAGGCTCAATGCGGCTTACATTGGGCAATGGAGGGTTAAGTGACTTGCCCAGAGTCACAAGGAGCTGCCTGTGCCTGGCCCTTGCAGATCATCAATGTGGCCGCGCAGGCTTCTGCTTCTGTGAGTCTGACGTCCTGCACGTACGTGCAGGACGTCAGACTCACAGAAACAGAAGCCTGCGCAGCCTTCTACATGGAATGTTGCTAGTGGAATAGCAACATTCCATGTAGAATCTCCAATAGTAGCAACATTCCATGTAGAATCTCCAATAGTAGCAACATTCCATGTTGTTGTTACATTTGTACCCCACGCTTTCCCACTCATGGCAGGCTCAATGCGGCTTACCTGGGGCAATGGAGGGTTAAGTGACTTGCCCTGAGTCACAAGGAGCTGCCTGTGCCTGAAGTGGGAATTGAACTCAGTTCCTCAGTTCCCCAGGACCAAAGTCCACCACCCTAACCACTAGGCCACTCCTCCACAATATGTGGGTACAGTAAGTGTTTGGTGGGTTTCATAGGGCTCACACTTTCCACCACAAGAGTTACAGTTAGAGTGGATTATGTGCCTGGGTCCCCTTCTCCATAGTGCACTGCACTGATCACTAGGCTACTCCAGAAACCCACCTGCTGCTCTAATAGGACTGGCTATAACATCTGAGGCTGTCATAGAGGCTGGTATGTACTGTTTATTTACATCTTTGAGGGGAGGGGTCATTCCTTTTCCCCTCCAGTGGTCATCTGGTCATTTAGCACACTTTTTGTGGCTTAGTCACTGTTAAAATAGGTCTAGCTCAAAACTTCTTAGTTTTAGTCCTGTACGTTTTCGTTTTGTCCCATTATGGCTGAAAAATGTCCAGGTCTTAGGAACACCCAAATCCCGCCTTTAACACCCCTCCTGACATGCGCCATTGATATTTGGACGCACTGCAGACAAACTGCATAGAAAAATGTCTGGAAAAAGGGTTTCGAAAATACCAATTTGGATGTTTTGGTGAGAAAAACATCCAAATGCTGCTTTATGCCACTTTTTAGACGCTTTTCTCTTTCAAAAATGAACCCCCATAGACAGAGAAGAAGAGTAAGACAAAGGCATTAGTATAAATAGAAGTTGGTGGCTAGACTGAGGGTAAATGCTTAACCTAGTGTGGATGCTACCCTGGAGAAGGCCCGCTAGCAGTTGTCACATAAAATTATATCCTTTGCTGAGGGAACCTTTAGGGATACTTTTTGTAAGAACTATAGAAGCTTTGAAGATCAGGGATAAAGTTTTATGTCAAATCTTTTTACTATTCTAACCTCATCATCATGCTTGAAATGGACATGTGGACATATCCTCAGTCCAGTCATCATTCAGAAGCATATAGTAACATAGTAGATGACGGCAGAAAAAGACCTGCTCGGTCCATCCAGTCTGCCCAAGAAATGTGCCACTTTTTTGTGTATACCTTACCTTGATTTGTACCTGTCTTTTTCAGGGCACAGACCGTACAAGTCTGCCCAGCACTATCCCCGCCTCCCACCATCGGCTCTGGCACAGACCGTATAAGTCTGCCCAGCACTAACCCCGCCTCGAAACCACCAGCCCCGCCTCCCACTACCGGCTCTGTTATCCAATCTCGGCTAAGCTCCTGAGGATCCATTTCTTCTGAACAGGATTCCTTTATGTTTATCCCACGCATGTTTGAATTCCGTTACCGTTTTCATCTCCACCACCTCCCGCGGGAGGGCATTCCAAGCATCCACCACTCTCTCCGTGAAAAAATACTTCCTGACATTTTTCTTGAGTCTGCCCCCCCTTCAATCTCATTTCATGTCCTCTCTTCTATTGCAGATATCTCTAAATCCCACCCTAAGAAACTCTTAAAACGTATCCAGTCGCCAAATCACAACGCTCCCAAAACTAATCCACTTCTTCTTCCCCTGGAAAATTTCAGATCCCTTCTGTCTCTTCCTCACAATAAAAAAGAAAACATAAATAAATAGTAAGCTAATCTACCCCTCCACCCCCTGAGAAATTCAGATCTCTGCCAGCTCTTACAAAAATACAAATAATAAAAACATAAAATGAATCCACCCCTAGGAAAGTCAGATCCTTGCCAGCTCGTCCTCATATAAAATTAAATAAATAAATAAATAAACACACACTGTGGTACATGGTGCAGAGACAGCATTTTAAATTTGGACCTATAGGATACTGGCACAGTTTTGCAGGAAGGACCTCATGCCATGTGCATCCCTCTATCAGTTGTGCTACAGCATTCAGACCAATGTACAGGACATTGTAATCATCTAGCCATGGTGTTCTCACAGAATGCAAAATAGAACAAACAGCGAAGTAGACTAAAATAAATGACGCTCCAGGTCAAAAATAAAAATTACAAATTACAAATTTATTGATTGATGAACACGACTTGACACAGCTGTGTCATTTTCGAATCCAGGTTTACTCTAGAGATTAGAAAAAAACTCCAAAGAGCATAGCTTCAAATTGAGGCGCAAGATGCTACAGCTCCATTTCAACACCATCTACTGAATAACGAACACAACGAGTGAATTCTAGATCACACAAGACTCCTGATGCAGGCCCCTCAGGCAAAACACAGCTGTGTTGAGTCGTGTTCATCATTCAATACATTTTTAATTTTAATTTTTTATTTTTGACCTGGAGCATCATTTATTTTAGTCCACTTCGCTGTTTGTTCTATTTTCTATATCCCTGCGAAGATTTGTTTCTTCTGTTTTTGCATCGTTCTCACAGAATGCACCACTGTGTTCAGACTCACATTCTCAATGTATGGAGAGACATTTCATGGCTGTTGCAGGTGATAGAATCAGTTCTTAAAGGTGGCTTGAAGTTGTGGGATGGCAAGTTATAGCCTAATATTCAAAAGCACTTATCTGTATAACAGAACCTGCTCTAAAAAGTAGACAGTCTACAGTTTAATAGGTGGCGAAATCATGACTTGCTTGACCAGATATTTTTGTTACGCCCCCTTGTGAGCGCCTCTGGGTACACAGCCAACTTGACAGGGAGCCAACTTGGCAGGAGTCCCCCTCTAGCAGGCTCTGTCGGTCCCTTGTATACATGGCACCTGGTGCCTCCACCTGAGGAAGAAAAGTGTTAGACAGTAGGATTTCTCTCCCTTCTCCCTATGAAAAAAATATATATTAAAAAAAACACCATTGTGAACAAGGCTGGCTTAACTGTGAACCCAATTTATTCAACTGATACAATTTGGAATAGTAGTGCATTAACACATAATTTAAAATCTTAGCAGACAGCTGAGGCATTGGCTTCCCCACTTCGGACCCAAAAAGCCTGAGTTGAGACCCAGTTCATCCACGAGGCTCCTCCACCGAGCATTAGCCACTGTATACAGCAACCAACAGGGGAGCACACTAAGCAGTGATGTCACTTCCCGCTCCATTTCAAATCTTAGCAGACAGCTAATGCGTAACTCACCACCTGGCTTCCCCACATCAGACCAGCAAAGCCTGTGTCAAGCCCCAGTTCACCCAGGAGGCTCCTCCACCAAGCAGCAGCCTCTTCACACAGCAACCAAAAGGGGAGCATGCTGAGTGGTGATGTCACCTCCCGCTCCATTTCAAATCTTAGCAGACAGCTGAGGTGTCGCTTATCATCTGGCTTCCCCACATCAGACCTGCAAAGCCTAAATCAAGCCCCAGTTCACCCAGGAGGCTCCTCCACTGAACAGCAACCACTGCATGCAGCAACCAACAGGTGAGCATGCTGAGCAATGATGTCACCACCTGCTCCATTTCAAATCTTAGTAGACAGCTGAGGCATCGTTTCAAAGGGGCATACCGAAGGGGCATGACAAAGGGGTATACCCTGCCCCTTTGTAAACCCCTTTGTGAGCAACTTTCTAAACAACTTTGAATTTAACATCATAACAAGAACTATAATCACTTTAGCGATAATTAAACCAACTATATTTATCTTGATCAATTCACATATGTTAATGCTTCTAGTTTCATATATATACAGTACTTATTACTTCCTTTCTCATATGATTTTCATTTGTTGAAAATGTATAGTATGTTAATTTCTTGCTCCTCGTATTATTAGAGTTGTAGCTCAATCATTTGCAAATGATCATTATCATCCACAACTCTGTAAATAAACACTTTTATCCTCTAGACTAATGTATGGTATAAAATCAACTCATATATAGCAATATATACTGTAGATCAATAAATGACTCAGATCCAAACACACAATAATGAAACCTTTCTTCAGACTGGTACATTGATTAGATGTCATCAATTTCATTTTATGGTTTATGTCTTCAATCACATGCTTATAAAATATTCCATAATATCCCATTACTATACACTCCCAGACAACACCTCAACTGGATCCCATTTAGGGGAAAATTATGCTTTAATAATCCAAACACAACTAACTTTACTCACAAGGATAATTCATTTTTTCACACAGACCACACTCTTAAAAAGAAACTGCCTCAACTTAGACACTTAATTAATATTGTACTCTCTCATAACAACTCAGACTCCTATCTACCACTGCCAATAGGATACATTAATGTAAGATCAGTTGTCAATAAAACTGATGTAATCAAAGATTGGATAGAAAATGCACAATTCGGTTTAGCCTTAATTACCAAAACATGGCTGCACTCTCATGATGACTTGATTTTCTATAACATCTGTCCCCCAGGATACACCTGTTATGATTCTACTGAGACAGGCAGGGGAATGACTGGGACTCGCTTCTGATTGGCCTGTCAGGGATTAAGCTGACATCTGAAGCAGCAGACGTCAGAAGTCAG
Organism: Microcaecilia unicolor; assembly: GCF_901765095.1. Lineage (NCBI taxonomy): Eukaryota > Metazoa > Chordata > Amphibia > Gymnophiona > Siphonopidae > Microcaecilia > Microcaecilia unicolor. The sequence continues at coordinate 53,441,982 of NC_044035.1, forward strand.
ACCTATTTAAACTTACCTCTCCCTACAGCGTACGCTCTAGCGTTAATTCCTGTCAGCTGAGCTCTGGTTCTCTTTCTCTGTCTGTGCTCGTGGCACAGTGTGTATTTTGGGGAGTTTTACTTGCTCTCCTTTTGTTTGTGATCTCCGTGTGTGTGTATGTGTGGGCTGGTTGTAACCAGCGTGTCCTTGATTGCTTCTTGTGGATACAAACAGAGCAGATCAATCAGTGGTGTGGTTCACAAATTTATTTTAAGATAATTGCCTGATACAGACTGTGTTTCGCCCACAAGGGCTGCGACAGGGGCTTGTGATCGAGACAAAGCTAAAAGCGGTTCCAAAAAACCATGTCTTCCTCCAGAGTCTATGCGTGCGCTCTGAGGACGGGCATCATATGGTCGTGTTCATCAAGTGCTGGAAAAAAAAAGCAGCCTTTTCCTTCAGCCTGTTTTTCCCTGTTTAGCCATTCCTGTGGAGCTTCACTCTTGTAGAGTCCGTGTCTATAGTATCCCATTCTGTCCCCGTGGTCAGCCAGTGCGGGGCCTTGAGCATCCTACTGGCTCTCGCCTTCTCCAAAGCTTCCTGCTCATACTCAGACTGGAAGGAAAAAAAACAAGTCACCCTCAACTAATGATTTTGTGTCAGTGTCAGCCAGGAGAGGGAGGCAATTGCTGGAGAAACCTGGGTCCTTCTGATCCAGGTCTTTTTAGCCCATACCTTTCAGCAGTAGCCCCTTTCTCCTACCTGTACAGCAGCTTTAAATCACCCGCAGAGTGATAGGAGTTAAACAATAAAAAATAAATAAATAAAATTACAATGCAGAATACAGAGAGTTCCCATTAACACATTTTATTTGCCAAGAAATTTTATGTTAATCTGATATTGCTTAGACATTTGTGTTGCAGGAATGACATGAATATGTTCCTGATAGAACTGGAATTTACACTGATGTGCTGTAAGCATGGCCTGATGGTACTAATGTGTGATAGAACTTGCAGTAATGTATTCCTGGTATAAATAGAGCTTCCTGTACAGTGCTGCAGGCTGGGAAGAGTTTGAATTGATATTTTGCTGGTATGAGCAAAGCTTGTATAAGCAGAAGATTTAGGAAGGGCTGATTGCAGCATTTTGGGAAGGGGGGGCAAGCAGGGACAGCAATTTTCTCATGCTACTTTGGGCTTCCAGCTCAGTCAGAAGTGGGTATAAGATCTGGTGCCATAACCCTGATTCCAGATGACCTAGGTGTGGTCTGCTCCATGCAGTAGCACTTAAGCAGGAGACTCTGTTCATCTGTCTGTATGCATGAATATTTAGTTTCCAAAGTGCATGCATTTCTGAAATTAAAAGTTCAGCTAGTGAATGGGAGCGAGAGGTTTGTCCAAAGGTGGAGAAGGAAGATGGTGCTATTGGAGTCTCCAAACCCTGCCAGCATAAAAGGAGGGTAGACCTGCAGCAGTGGTGAATGACAGTGTGCCAGCAGGGAACTCAACCCGTCCAGTAGGAGGAGACTCATGGTGGCGGACTTAGAATCAGTGTACTGGCAGGGAACCCAAAATCCCCCTAGCACAAGAAAAGAAGTAGATCCATGGTCTGATGAGATGCCATTGAGGTGGGTAAGAAAGGAAAGTAAGGAGAGGGGAAGGGAGGGAAGAGAAGGAAAGGGGAGGAGAGAGCTGATTTCACATGATCCTATTCTTGAACCCATTCCATCTTGTCACTCAGAGACACAACCGTGCCCCTCACATAAACAGTTACTCCTATGCATTCACACACTCATCCCCCCCCCTCACTGATTTGCTCAGCAAATGTGTCTTTATGTTATCATAAAGGGGGGAGGGGGGGGGGAGAGAGATGATCAGATTCAGGTGTCACAGTGTCACTGTTGCACAATGATTGGAACTTATATTTCCAGCCTTGGCTAGTCCATGGTAGCAGATGTAGCATAAGATACATTTCTTAGGTGCTGTGGCTTGATGGATCGGGGATAGAATTGCACTACACACTGAGATATATTTTCAGTAGTTCTGCAGGGAAATCCTTCAGCAAGATTGACTGAAAGTTCAGGATTTAAACTATTTTAATACAGCCCAGTTCACAAGTCCCTCAGGATCAGCATTTCCTTTGGATTACTGCACAAGTTGTGGCCAGACAAAATACTGATTCACTTCTAATGGCAACTCAGAATTCCTCAGTAACTGGGAAGGGATTCAGGCATTCTTGGACTGCTTTCTTAATGTCTTATTTTTCAAGAAGTAAACTTTTTCTTGTGAGATGGACTGAACATAGGTATTTAACTATTTGATAACTGGAATTAGGATTAAAAAATAGGCACAATGCATTACAGCCAATGCTTTGAAAGCATGGCAAAAATGTATTGTTGATCCAATAAAAAAAGGTATCACCTTATTTTCCTCTCTTTTGTTTTGTTTTATTTCTATTTATTACCTTTAAAGTAGAGTAACATAGCAACCACACTACTTTATCCTAGCTAATGCTCAGAAATTATAATCATATTACTGAGCATTGAAAAGGAAGAATAGACATTATATTTGAATGTGGAGGAGTAGCCTAGTGGTTAGTGCAGCAGACGTTGATCATAAGGAACTGGGTTTGATTCCCCTCTGTAGCTTCCTTGTGACTCTGGGCAACTCACTTAACCCTCCATTGCTCCAGGTACAAATAAGTACCTACACATAATATGTAACCGCTTTGAATGTAGTTGCAAAAAAAGAAAAAAACAACCCAGAAAGGTGGTATATCAATTCCCATTCCCATTATTGTATAGCCATTAATATAAACTACCACCAAAAGCACTCTATAATTTGCTGTGAGAGTATGTAACTTTGGACCTAAAACTGTTGCAGAAGAGAGAAAAGTATGTATTCATTCTACCCTTTTTTGGGCAGCTGGTCACTTGGGCTCCAGGAGTAAGTCCCATGGGTTAGAAGATGAATGTACCCTTTGTGAAGGAAGAGCGGGGTACCACAGGTCTCCCAGGAGGGCTCAGTGAGCTGCAGAAAAGGTAAAGAAGCATGAGGTAAAACTGGCTATGGAGCTGGCTAAGGAAAGCAACAACCACCTTTGAGGTGCTAAATGAAACAAACATACCTCTATAGTCCAGGGCATGTCAAGCAGAGTTTATTTAGAATATGCTCTATGTAATCTACTTCGATTTCAGCAAAGACTGACACGATCCCTCACAGAAGGCTCTTGAATAAACTTGAAAGGCTGGAATTAGGGCCAGCAGTGGGGAACTGGATTAGAAACTGGTTGACGGACATATGCCAGAGAGTGGCGGTCAATGGAATTCACTTGGAGGAAGGAAAGGAGAGTAACAGATCGGGATCGGTGCTGGATCTGATTCTGTTCAGTATATTTGTGAGTGATATTACTAAAGGATTAAAAGGCAAGGTATGCCTTTTTGCAGATGATACCAAGATTTGTAACAGAGGGAGTGGCAAACAAAAAGGGATCTGCAAAAGAGTTAGAAGAATGACTTAATGTTTGGCAATTAAAATTTAATGCAAAAAAAGTGCAAAGTGTTGCATTTGGGGAGTAGAAACCCAAGGGAGATGTATGTCCTAGCAGGTGAAAGGCTGATATGCACAGATGGGGAAAGGGACCTTGGGGTGATGGTGTCCGAGGACCTTAAAGCGAAAGAAACAGTGTGACAAAGCAGTGGCCATAGCCAGAAGGATGCTAGGCTGCATTGAGAGGAAACACCAGCAGAAGAAAGGAGTTGATGCCCCTGTACAAGTCACTGGTGAGGCCCCACCTGGAACTGTGTCCAATTTTGGAGGCCGTATCTTGCTAAGGCTGTAAAAGCGGCCCAGAGGAAAGCATAAAAATGATATGGGGCTTGCGCCATAAGATGCATGAGAAGAGACTGGAAGACCTGAATATTGTCACCAGGGAGAGCGCTCCCGGTACAATCAAGAAACAAATGTCCACCAGCAACTTCAATCTTAAGGCTTTTATTCCATGCAGGTTTCTAGTAGACCTGATACACGGTTCCAACAGCAGCATTCACCTTCAATCTTAAACACATGTAAGCCACCTGAACGTGTGTGGCAAATAGTCCCCTTTAAGCAGTAGACTACCAGCACCTACCAGGATTCAATACAGGCTCACAGTCAGCTTCAGTCTGGGCTTTTTATCCAGTGCACAGTAAACAGTAGTTCAATTCCCAAGACAAACAGTTCATTCAGTTCATCATCCCAGTTAAATCACAAAGCAGCCTTTACTTTCAGGAGGTTTCAATACTTTAGGGACTTCTCACACCCAAGGGATTTTCCCTGCAACTGCTTCTCTCTCACTTCTTCTCTCCTCCTGAACTGAACTCCTCTGGGACTCCTTCCCACCTGCCTAATCAATCCCTGGCTTCTGCTCTCACAACCAATCATTCTCTTTCCACTAGCTTCCCCCACACCCTTACCAGCTGAGTTAAGCATTAGACTAATGATGAGCTCCTGCACACAGAGTTTCCTATCTCTCTTTCCCTCTAGTGGCAGCCAATCTACACATCCTGCCAGCTTACACCCATGTCTTCCCCTGTTGCAGCTAGGAGTCCAGTCCGGGTTCTTCATCTCACCCCCTGGCTCCTTGCCTGCAATGCCTTCTGGGACTTGTATTTCAAACTGAAACTGCCTTAACCCAACTATCCTGGATGAGACTATCACAATATGTATAGCCTAGAGGCAAGAAGGGAGAGGGGTGATATGATACAGACATTTAAATAGTTGAAAGGTATTAATATAGGAACAAATCTCTTCCAGAGAAGGGGAAATGATAAAACTAGAGGACATGAGCTGAAGTTGCAGGGTGGTAGACTTAGGAGTAATGTCAGGAAATTATTTTTCACAGAGAGGGTGGTCGATGCCTGGAATGCCCTCCCGAGGGAGATGGTAGAGGCAAAAACAGTGACGGAATTCAAAAAGGGTGTGGGATGAACATATGGTAGAAAAAAAAAAAACTTAAATGGCTGCATGGGGTGGATTTGTGAGTGACACTTTGACAGCTACTCCTGCTGTAAAGAACTAAGGCTATTCCAGGCAGACTTTGTAGGTCTGTGTCTGTATATGGCAATTCGGTTTAGGATAAGATGGAAAAGGCTTCAGTAGCAACTTCAGTAGCTAAAACCGAGGACAGTGCTGGGCAGACTTTTATGGTCTTGGTCTTGCAAAAGACAAGATGGATTTGGACAGGCTGGAGTGGGCTTTAATGGCAACTCCAGTAGGTGGAACATAAGGATAGAGTCGGGTGGACTTCTATATGGTCTATGTCCCAGAAACGCCAAAGACTCATGATAAAGTATATAATATCACATTCATTGCTGATTTAATCATGAATTGATAATCAGTGTGACTGCTGGGCAGACTGTATGGACCATTCGGGTCTTTATCTGCCATCACTTACTATGTTACTATCACAGAGCTCTGAGGAGAAAGAGAGTTAATCTCACCTTCAGATCAATGTCCCATTTCTAACCACCTCTTGCAGATTACAGTTTATGTAGACTCATTTCATTCCTTCCTTCTAGAGTGTTCTCAAAACATGTAATTCCCAAAACAGCAATGAACTAATAAACATGTAGCTGTAAACTAATGATTGAGACATAATATTCATCTAAGACTTCTGGTTTCACAGTACTAAAGAGGATAAGACACACAATTCTTCATTCTTCGGAGTGACCTCCTCCACTTACTCAGGACTTTATTGATACCAACCCAGTTCTCACTTCTTGCATCATAAATAACAACAAGTTTTCACTTGTACACGGACCTCTTCCTGACTCTTGATTCTTTTAATGTGGGTTATTGGTGGTGGTGGGAGGAATTTATTCCTTCTCTATCACTGTACTATACTACTAAAATTTATTGCCCTTATTTTATGGCCTGAACTTGCATTTGTTTTTGTTTTTCTGTGTTTGTTTTTTGCCACAGACTGGTCTAGATATTTGTTTTGAGGAATGGTTATGCTTGCTGAGGGCCTTGAAACTTGTATGCCCCCAACCAACACGTGCTGCCCTCTATTCAAAAAGACATCCTGGTTTCTACCACAGAAGAAAACCATGGCTACATTTATAATATTGGTTCACAGGGATCTGTTAAGTCCTGTCTGCATTTTAGGTATCAGACTTTTTGTATTGTCTGAAAATAAGAGGAATTAGAAGGTGAAATGCTTCCTGTACATGCAGTAAAGTCTTTCCTAAAACCAAATTTCCTTGAGAAGGCCTCCCCCAGTCTCCACAGTCTCTTAGAAATGCAGATACTTGGTTCACTTTTAGTTGATTAGTCTCAGAGAGGGACCTGCTGTGTGACTTAAGATCTCTTCCAAACTTTTTAAAACTTTTTAGCACATTCAAGACAAACAAACAATCCTGTCTAGCCTAAATTACTTTGAGAGAATGCAATGTGCAGAAGCCCATGTGCAATTTGGAAGTGATACAGATGCAGTCATACCTAAAGCATTAACACTATGAAAAATGTCACCTTTGAGATTCAACTTTTCAAATGAAATACCATGTGTGATTTTGGTATAAATCTGTATGTGATGTGTGTAACCCCTAAAGAGCTGGGGACACTTACAGCTGTTTTCTTTCTGCTGTATGGCAGGCCACAGGGCACAAAGCTCAGGAAGGTAACACTGGTTTGCAGCGTTATGTATCTGAGAAATTATTCTGGGTTTCAGGTCAAGACCAGAATGGGATTCTTTCAGCACCAAAATCCACTTTCTCCACATCTTCCTCTCCCCATTAAATTGGTCCAGGCCAGATACTGTTCTGGACCAAGGATTTACTTAAATTCTTATGAGGTTGTTGACAAAATCAAATCATGGCAGAACAGAAAAATATTAAACAGTTACAATCACTTAGGTTAGATTTGGACTCTCCCTTTCATGTGGAGTGCCCCTCCTCCTTAACGTCTTCTCCGGAAGACCTCATAGGGCTGGAGTCTGAACTCAGATGTGGTCACAGGTGCAGTACAATGGTAGTTCCTGATCCTCCTTGTCAGAGATTCAGGGAACATCCTCTGCATATTCCCCTTCCTTCTGTCCCAGGGTCAAGAACATAAGAATTGCCATATTGGGTCAGACTGATAGTCCATCTAGCCCAGTATCCTGCTTCCAACAGTGGCCACTCCAGGACACAAGAACCTGGCAGAATTCCAAAGTGTAGTAAGATTCAGTGCTACTAATCCCAGGGATAACTAACAGCTGTCTCCATAGCTATCAGCAGATTATAGACTTTTCCTCCAGGAACTTGTCCAACCCTTTTTTAAACCAGATACACTAACTGCTCTTACCACATTCTCCAGAAACAAGTTCCAGAGCATAACTATTTGTTGAGTAACAAAAATAAATCTCCTATTTGTTTTAAAAGTATTACCAGGAAACTTCGTTCAGTGTACCCTAGTCTTTATTATTTATTATTATTTATTATTTATTGCATTTGTATCCCACATTTTCCCACCTATTTGCAGGCTCAATGTGGCTTACAGAGTGTGGTTATGACATAATAATTTCATGATAACAGGTACAGTGCTTAATGTTTAAAGATTAGGTAAGGGAAGATCTACAGAATTATTTCATGATAACAGGTACAATTATTGATGTTTGAAGGTTAGGTAAGGGAAGATAGATGGAAGGTGTTAGGTAGGATAGAGGTGAACTGTAATAACTGTGTGGATTGTTGAGGTAGTTTTGTAGGCTATGTGTTTTCTTTGTAGGCCTTTTGGAAGAGATGTGTCTTCAGAGATTTGCAGAAGTTAGTTATCTCGTCAGTAGCTTTCAGGTCTGTAGGTAGAGCGTTCCACAACTGCGTGCTCAAGGAGGAGAAGGTGGTGGCATGTATCAGCTTGTATTTTAGTCCTTTACAGCTGGGGAAGTGCAGATTGAGAAATTTGCGGGATGATCTTACAGCGTTTCTGGGAGGCAAGTCCACAAGGTTTAGCATGTAGATTCGGGCGTCTGCGTGAATGATTTTGTGTACAATCGTGCAAATCTTGAACGCAATGCGTTCTTTGAGTGGGAGCCAATGAAGTTTCTCTCTTAGGGGTTTTGCATTTTCATATTTAGTTTTTCCAAATATGAGTCTAGCGGCGGTATTCTGGGCTGTTTGGAGTTTTTTGATAGTTTGTTCTTTGCAGCCGGCGTATAGTGCATTACAATAGTCCAGGTGACTTATTACCATTGACTGTACCAGGGTGCGGAAGATATATCTCGGGAAGAAAGATTTTACTCTTTTGAGTTTCCACATGGAGTAGAACATCTTCTTCGTTGTATTCTTCACATGAGTATCGAGTGTGAGGTTTCGGTCGATTGTCACTCCAAGAATTTTTAGGTTTTGTGCGACGGGAAGAGAACAGTATGGTGTGGTTATTTTGGAGTAGTTGTTTTTGTTGTGTTGTGAGGTTAGTACAAGACATTGTGTTTTCTCTGCGTTGAGTTTCAGTTTGAACACATCTGCCCAGGAGTGCATGATTTGGAGGCTTTGGTTGATCTCGTTGGTGATTTCGTTTAGATCATGTTTGAATGGGATGTAGATCGTGACATCGTCTGCATATATATATAGGGATTGAGGTTTTGATTGGCTAGAAGTTTGAAAGCATAAACAATCAATTCACATTTACCCATTCTGCTTCACTCAGGATTTTGTAGACCTCCATGATATCTCTCCTCAGCCATCTCTTTTCCAAGCTAAAGTGCCTTAACCTCTTAAGCTTTTTCTCATATGAGAGAAGTTCCATCCCCTTTATCATTTTGGTTGCCCTTCTTTGAACCCATTCTAATTCCACTATATATTATTTTGAGATATGGTGACCAGAATTGCACCCAATACTCAAGGTGAGGTCGCTCCATGGAGCGATACAGAGACATTAAAATATTCTCTCTTATTTTCTATCCCTCTAATAATTCCTAGCATTCTGTTTGCTGTTTAGGCTGCCTCTGCACATTGAGCAGAATATTTGAATGTATTATTCACAATGACACCTAGATCTTTTTCTTGGTTGATAACCCCTAAAGTGGAACCTAGCATTAAATAACTGTGATTTACATTATTCTTCCCAATGTGCATCAGTTTGCATTTGTCTACATGAAATTTCATATGTCAGTCTTTCAATATCCTAACATCGTCCTGCACATACAATTTAAGTCCACATACAATTTAAGAACTTGTTTTGTGTCATCTGCAAATTTAATCACCTCACTCATGGTCCCCTTTTCCAACTAATTTAGAAATATTTTAAGTAGCACCAGTCCTCGTACAGATCTCTGTGGTACTCCTCTAGTCACCTTCCTCCATTGAGAGAATTGACCATTTAACCCTATTCTCTGTTTTCTATCTTTTAACCAGTTCCCAGTCCACAACAGATCATTGTCTCCTATCCCATGTCTTTTTAATTTTCTTAGGAGTCTCTCATAAGGGACTTTGTCAAAGGCTTTCAGAAAATCTAAATACATGACATCAGTTGGCTCACTTTTATCCACATGTTTATTCATGATTCAAAGAAATTAAGCAAATTTGTGAGGCCAGATCTCCCTTGGCTGAATCAGTGTTGATCCTATTAAACCATGTTTGTCTGTGTGCCTGGTAATTTTATTCTTTATCATAATTTCTGTCTTCTTGCCCAGTACTGACATCAGACTTACCACTCTGTTATTTCTTGGTTCACCACTGGAACCTTTAAAGAAAATTGACATTACATTGGCCACCCTCCGATCTTTAGGTACTATGGACAATTTTAATGACAGGTTGCAGATCACTAATAGAAGATCAGCAATTCAACTGTTGCTCCTTTATGTTACAGAGATAAGTATTTTCTCTTACTCCTTCACTCCCCTATTATCTGTGGTGCCTTGGCTTATCCAGCCACAGACCCCATCTTCTTCTTCTGAGATGCTGATTTAGACAGCCCCAGTCTGGCACCTTAGTGGTTCAGTGGCCTAGCCAGACAATGACCTAGATAGCTTTTGGCTCAGCGGTTTTACATCAGTCCCACTTTCCCTCCAAAAAGGTCTGTGTCTGCCACTACTTCACTGATCAGGAGAGCCCCCCACCCTGTTCTGGAAACTGCCAGGGTGTCAATGTTTCATAATACAATACTTTAGTACAGCCACTAGAGGACTCTGCTTTCTAAGTATGGCAGAAGCTTAGCTGTCTTGACATGTGGAATTCCTGTCCAGCAACCTGATTAGCAGAACATGTTGAAATGCATTGCAATTAATATACTTTTGTGTCATAATTACTCAGTCCTATCCTTCAGGCATACGTATAGTGCTACTAGGCATATGCAGTTCTATACACTTGAACATGAAGAGACAGTCCCTGCTCGACAGAGCTTGCAATCTAATCAAGACAGATAAACAGGACAAATAAGGGGTAAAGGAATTACTATAATGGGAATGATAAAACAGACAGGGGTACTGAACAAGTGAATTGGGTTTAGGAGTTAAAAGTAGTGTCAAAAAGGTGGGCTTTTAGCCTAGATTTGAAGATGGCCAGAGATTGAGCTTGACGTACTGGCTCAGGAAGTCTATTCAAGGCATATGGTGCAGCAAGATAAAAGGAATGGAGACTGGAGTTTGCAGTAGAGGAGAAGGGTGCAGATAAGAGAGATTTACCCAGTGAACAGAGCTCCTGGGGATGAGTGTAGGAAGAGGTAAGAGTGGAGAGGTACTGAGGAGCTGCAGAGTGAATGCACTTGTAAGTCAATAAGAGGAGTTTGAACTGTATGTGGAAATGGATAAGGAGCCAATGAAGTGACTTGAGGAGAGGGCTAATATGAGCATAGTGACTCTGGTGGAATATGTCGTGCAGCAGAATTTTGAACAGGTTGAAAGGGAGAGAGATGGCTTAGTGGGAGACCTGTGAGAAGCAAGTTACAATAGTCTAAACAGGAAGTGATAAGATTTTCATATGCACTTATCCAATTAGCAGGTGCTACTAACCGGATAAGTGCCACTGAGAGAGATATTCAGCAGCACTAACGGATAGTGCCACTGAATATTTCCTCTGACCACCTTGCCACTATGGTGACAATTCTATAAACTGGCACCATAAATTAGGTACCACAAAAAAAAACAGTGCTTAGCACCAAATTCTATTACAGCACCTAGGCGCACCTAGCTGTTATAGAATACAGCACCTAGCTGTTATAGAATACAGGCATAAGGTGACAATGGCACACCAAAACATAGGGGTGGCTATTTACAAGTATGTCAACTCAATGCGCTATGTCACACTTGCAACTTATATTATTCTATAAGTTGTGCACATCACTAGGTGAAATGCCCATGAAAAGCTCATGCTCCACCCACATTAACGCCCCCATACAGTTGTGCACTAAAGAATAGATTCTATAAATGACACCTATATAATTGATGCTGAAAAATAGTGCTTAGCGGTATTCTATAAACCACGCTTACATTTAGGCTCAGTTTATAAATAGCACTTATCTCCAGGAACCACAAATAAGTTTAGGTACAACCATTTATACCAATGAAAATCTGGTGTAAATTCCCATGCGCAAATTAGGTGTGGATCTCGCATTACTACTACTACTACTACTACTACTATTTAACATTTCTAAAGCGCTACTAGGGTTACGCAGCGCTGTACAATTTCACATAGAAGGACATTAAGCTTAGAAATGCCCCTGACCCACTCATACCCCTCCCATGGCCACGTCCTCTTTTCAGATCTGCACTAGAATTTACATCAGGGGCGTAGCCAGACTTCGGCAGGAGGGGGGTCCAGAGCCTGAGGTGAGGGGGCATATTTTAGCCCCCCCCCCGGCACCGCCACCCCCCCTTGCTGCCGACCCTCTGGACCCCCCTCCCGCCGCCAACCCACCGTCACCTACCTTTGATGGCGGGGGACCCCAAACCCCCGCCAGCCGAGGTCATCTTCTTTCTGCAAAAGGCTTCCTTCTGTTTCTGACGTCCTGCACGTCTTCGGCAGGGGGGTCCAGGGCCAAATCTATGGGGGCCCAGGCCCCCCAGGCCCCAAGTAGCTACGCCACTGATTTACATGCACCTTTTTATAGAATATGCCTAAAAATATGCGCACATAAATTCTAATTATTGCCAATTAGTGCTGATAATTGTTTGTTATTGCTCAATTATTGGTGCTGATTGGCTCATTATTCAATTAAGTTGTGAATGCAAATTGGATGAATGGCCAAATTTGCACACACTACTCAAAGTGCCACATATGGAATCTGGGGGGGTAAGGGACTTAAGTGCACATTTTATAGAACAGCACCTAGTGTTTAACTGTCAATTATTGGCCCCAATCATAAGCGTGAGTTCTATTATTCTATAAATATTGAACGTTATTGGCGCCTAACCTTATGCACATCAAATAGAATTTCTCTTTATGTGAACAGAATGGGGATTGGGTGAAACTGGAGGCACCCTTCTCCTCCACTGCTAACTCCAGACTCCGTTATCTTGCTGTACCATATGCCTGGAATAGACTTCCTAAGCCTGTAAATGAAGCTCCATCTGTCCATCTTCAAATCTAGGGTAAAAGCCCACCTTTTTGATGCTGCTTTTAACTCCTACCCCTTACTCACTTGTTCAGCACTCATTTTTATCATTCCTACCTTAGTAATTCCCTTATCCCTTATTTGTCCTGTTTGTCTGTCCTAGCTAGATTGTAAGCTCTTTCGAGCAGGGACTGTCTCTTCATTTCCAATGTACAGCGCTGCATATGTCTAATAGCACTATAGAAATGATAAGTAGTAGTAGTATCCAGTTAGCAGCCATATTCAGTCCCCTTACCAGATAAAGTTAAGACAACAAAAAAATCTTTCCTAACTCTATCCAGGTATCTATCTGGTTAGCGATCTGAATATGGCCACTAACTGAATGGCACTGAAACTGCATATTCACTGCTTTCCTGTAACCAGGTACTGCTGCTGAATATCCATTTTCATTTCAACCGTGGCAGCCAGTGTTTTGTCTAAACACTGACCACGATGGTCAAATATCAGGCAGTCTGTTTTATTTAAGAGAGCCTCAATAAATATACATGAAAGAAATTTGGATATACTGGATCTCCAATGAACAGAAGTACATCTAATCAGAAAAAATATGATAATGAGTGGAGTGGAACAGGTGGATGTGAAGCGTCTGTTCACGCTTTCCAAAAATACTAGGACTAGGGGGCATGCGATGAAACTACAGTGTAGTAAATTTAAAACAAATCAGAGAAAATGTTTCTTCACCCAACGCGTAATTAAACTCTGGAATTCGTTGCCGGAGAACGTGGTGAAGGCGGTTAGCTTGGCAGAGTTTAAAAAGGGGTTAGACAGTTTCCTAAAGGACAAGTCCATAAACCGCTACTAAATGGGAAAAATCCACAATTCCAGGAATAACATATAAAGAATGTTTGTATGTTTGGGAAGCTTGCCAGGTGCCCTTGGCCTTGATTGGCCACTGTCGTGGATAGGATGCTGGGCTCGATGGACCCTTGGTCTTTTCCCAGTGTGGCATTACTTATGTACTTATGCACTGAAAAGGGCAAGGAAGATGGAACAATAAGGAGTGAAATATTTGTGACACCAGGGATAAATTAATTGATTATAGGTGATAGAGTGTGAACCTGCTAGTATTTTTCCTTTTAATTTACATACGGAAAAGAGATGAGTAATCTGGGGTAATTACTACATAGGCAACAGAGTCTTGTGATGATCATATGCTGGAGTGTTGCATATATGATTGCCCTTTTACTAAGTAATGCTAGAGGAGATAGACATGGGGGAAGCCATTGCTTGTCTCTGGGATCAGTAACATGAATCTTGCTACTATTTGGGATTCTGGCAAGGTACTTGTGACCTGAATTGGCAACTGCTGGAAGCAGGATACTGGACTAGATGGACCACTGGCCTGACCCAGTATGGCTATTCTTATGTTCTTAAGTAGACCTGTACAAAGGGTTAGGTGAAATTATACCACAGTGGGTTCAATTTGGGGATCAAACCTTGATTTGGGCAGTTATGCTCATCCTTTTCCCAGTTCTTGAATTCCAGGAGTTCTCAGTGAGGGCCTCAAACAAGTTTGGTTTTCAAGATATCCTCAATGAATATTCATCAGATATAGTTATGCATTTATTGGGATTTATTAACCACCTCAATGAACAGATTAATTGAAGGCAGTATACAGCAGGTACAGCTTGACACCGCTACAATAGCCCTTATTAGGAAACTGTGGGGTATAAATGTGTTAAATAAAATAAATAAATAAATTATAGATGAAGGGGGCACAGTTTCCACCACAAGTGTGACAGGTAGAGGGAGATAGGGACCTGGGTCCCACACTGAGTACAGCACCGACCACTAAACTAGTCTATTAGACCAGACTTTAACATCTGAGGCTGTCAGAGGCTGGTGAGTACTATTTTAAATCACATTTTTGGGGGTGGGAGGGGGTCACCATTGATTCCCTGCAGTGGTCATCTGGTCATTTAGATTTAGGGCACCTTTTTGTACCTTATTCATTCTGAAAATGGGTCTAGACCAAAATGTCTTAGTTTTAGTCCTGTTTTGTTCCATTATGGCTTTAAAACATCCAAGTAGATAAGATAAGTAGATAAGTAATGCCACACTGGGAAAAGACCAAGGGTCCATCGAGCCCAGCATCCTGTCCACGACAGCGGCCAATCCAGGCCAAGGGCACCTGGCAAGCTTCCCAAACGTACAAACATTCTATACATGTTATTCCTGGAATTGTGGATTTTTCCCAAGTCTATTTAGTAGCGGTTTATGGACTTGTCCTTTAGGAAACCGTCCAACCCCTTTTTAAACTCTGCCAAGCTAACCGCCTTCACCACGTTCTCCGGCAACGAATTCCAGAGTTTAATTATGTGTTGGGTGAAGAAAAGTTTTCTCCGATTTGTTTTAAATTTACTACACTGTAGTTTCATCACATGCCCCCTAGTCCTAGTATTTTTGGAAAGCATGAACAGACGCTTCACATCCACCTGTTCCACTCCACTCATTATTTTATATACCTCTATCATGTCTCCCCTCAGCCGTCTCTTCTCCAAGCTGAAAATCCCTAGCCTTCTTAGTCTTTCTTCATAGGGAAGTCGTCCCATCCCCACTATCATTTTAGTCGCCCTTCGCTGCACCTTTTCCAATTCTACTATATCTTTCTTGAGATGCGGCGACCAGAATTGAACACAATACTCAAAGTGCAGTCGCACCATGGAGCGATACAACGGCATTATAACATCCTCACACCTGTTTTCCATACCTTTCCTAATAATACCCAACATTCTATTCGCTTTCCTAGCCGCAGCAGCACACTGAGCAGAAGGTTTCAGTGTATTATCGATGACGACACCCAGATCCCTTTCTTGGTCCGTAACTCCTAACTTGGAACCTTGCATGACGTAGCTATATTTCGGGTTTTGCACACTCTAATCCCACCTTCAAAATGTCCCCGACACACCCCCTTGTGATTTGGATGCACTGCAGATGACTTGCATAGATAAACGTCTGCAAAATAGGTTTTGAAAATACCAATTTGGACATTTTTAGAAGAAAAACATCCAAATGGTGCTTTATGACACTCTCTCTTTTGAAAATGAGCTCCATAGTATCAGATATATAAACATTTAACAGCACTGCAAACCCATCTCATAACAGAAATATGACAAATGTCATATAATACAAATGACACCATAATAGACAGCATGGAAGAACATTCATATAACATACATATGATACAATCAATCAATGTCAGCACAATACAAATGAAACACCTTAATAGGCACACATTAGGACATTTAAATAACACAGATATGATGCTAATGCTGTTTGTACAATACAATGCAACATCTTAATAGGCAACTGAGGGGGCAAGTGCTGTTGAGACATATAGATGGGGCAAGATGGGTACTACGTTACAAAGTCATTGGGATAAATAGATTGGTGACTAAACTGAAGGCAGATTATATGTATAGTTTAATAAGATATGAAGAACAGATCTAAGTTACAGTATGTGTGGCAAGTTAACAGCTGGAGAGATGAGCCATGCTGGAGTTAGACGTAACTCCTCTGGGAGAGAGATCCAGAGTGTGGAGAAGACTTGTTAGTGGGTATCACATCATTAAGGTACCATGTATGTATGCACCTTATCGCAATTTTACCATTTGTAATTCTGTTACCCGGAAATGGCAACCACCATTACGGCAAATGTAAGCCACATCGAGCCTGCAAATTGGTGGGGAAATGTGGGATACAAATGCTACAAATAAATCATGTAATTTATTTCAAGGAGGATACAGATACCTGGCCTAAGAAGAAGGTCAATTTCCTTATCTTATCTTGCTTATCTTAAAAACCAGACCTGGTTATAGCCCTCTGAGAGTGCAGCTGAGATGCTTCTCCTACCAAATTTTCTATATGGAAACGTCAGCAGAGAAAACACAAAGAATGTGAATAAACACATCTACTTTACGACATCTTTTAATTTTTTTTAGTTTTGCTTTATGCTACTTTAGCTTTTGAGGCAAAAAAACTGCTGGGATTAAGATAAATTTGTGTCTTTTATGAGCTGTGCTGTCTTTGGGATCTAATTTTAAAAACTCAACTTCTGAGAAATTCGTAAGCTAAATCCAAACCCCCTAGTAGGCAGATTCTACCTCTTTGCTGCAGCAGGAGTCTGAGCTCCTACTATATTGAGGTAGATAATGTACAGCTGATTGCTAGTTTTGAGAAAGTTAATAAAATGGTGTGGTATTAATGTTAGTCCACCCCCAAAGGCAATAAATAGAAATAAAACAAATCAAAAAAAGAAGACAAGATGATACCTTTCTTATTAAACTAACAACACATTTTTTTCACAAGCTTTTGAAGGTAGTACCTTCTTCTTCGTGCCAGAAATGAGCAAAAGATGACAAATATCGGAACATATTAATAAAACATAAGCACATTCCACTGAATTCTCACAAGGAAAGATAGGGAAGAGGGGTGAGAAACAGGGAGAGATGGATGGATAATCACACAGTGATAAAGCATAATGTGAAAGGAAACCCAGACCTTTGTTCAGTCAAATTCATTCTAACTTAGTGATTTCTCCTTCAACAATATTATCTATCTGTAAATCATGGACACTGCTATGGGCACCAGGATGAAACAGTAATATGTGAACCTGGAAGAAACATTTTTTAATACGTGTTAGATTAAACCCCGTAAATACTACTGGTATATTGATGACATTTTTATGATTTGGACTGAGGAAGAAGAGACTCGCAAACAATTTTTACAGTTCTTTCACTGCATATTATCCTTCAATCAGATTCAAAATTGACTGCTCCATATAAAAAAAATCAACTTTCTAGACAGCACAGTTTCTTTCAACAATGCCTGTATACAAACACTTATATACAGGAAACCAACTGACAGATGCAGCTACCTCCACAACTCCAGCTTCTACCTTCACATAACAAAAAAAAGTCCATTATACTCAGCCAAGCCTGACTGAATTCTTCAAACTAAAAGGCTACAACCCCAGAATAATCCAAGATTGTCTCTTCCCTTAAAACATCCAGGGAAAACCTACTGCACTGCACAGAAATGAAAACTACCTGAGTCCCCTGTTTAGTGATATACAATCTAGAACTTGAAAAACTGCTTGATCCGATTGTTTGTTTGTTTGTGTGGCTCAGCCTCGAGGTCTGCCTTGCCTCCAGCTCTGCCTAGTCTGCTCTGCCTTGTCTCTTCTGCCTTCTGCACGCAATAGTGAGGGACAGGCACACTCTGCAGGACTTCAGGGAACCTATCTATGCCTAGCAATGCAGTTGGAGGACTCCCGATCAGCTTAGAGGGAACAGTGGTAGCAGCTAAGACAGTCAGTGACTGTATTGGACTGAGTCTGTTGCTTTGGGATGTGAAATGAATTTTTGTTTAGTGCTCTGGGCTGGATTATGCATACTGATTATATGGGGGGGGGGGAGAGAAGGGCAAAACAAGAATCTTTCCAACAAATGCTCCAGGGCAATTTAGTCACTTGGGGGATGCATCAGATTGCCAGCACATTTCCTCTGTGCACCTTTAATGTTCAGCACAATGAATACACAATTGGTATGGACCATCAGGGCTGGTGTTAGACATTCAGGGGGGCCGGGGCAGAAACCAGGGAGGGGACCCAAAAGCTGGCCTTCAGCCTATGTCTCCTTTACTTGAGGCAGGTTTGGAGACCCCTATAGTATGGGGACCAAAGGCAATTCCCCTGTTTGCCACCCTCTAACTCTGGCCCTGGGGCCATGCTGCTGGCTGCAGCTTGTTCGTTGTTGTTCATAAGATAATCACAGTACACCAAGTTAACCTGTATAAGCAAATTCTGTTATTCTGCTAATGAAGCCCATTAAAACAGGATATTTCACATATGACTCTTGTCAGCAGCAGCTTCTATCAATTGAAAAGCATCAGTTGATCTTCTAAGATGACACCCTCTGTACATATCTCAATAACCCCATAAAAAGGGGGGAAAAAACCTACCTGCTGACCACTGCCGGAATTAAACTCAGAAATTCAATGTCGAGTCATGTCCATGTACTAGCATTGAATTTCTGGGTTTCTGGAGACAGCTAATGCATATGCCCTTTTACTAAAGGGTTGCCCATCGCAGATGCCGGCAGTAGTTCTGCCTCAAGTGCGTGCCATTTCCGGCGCTATTGAAAATAATTCCATATTTTATAGCATAGCGCTAACCCTGGTGCGCGGAAAATACAGCCCCCACCACTACCGCAGGCCCTTTTTACCACAGCCTGGTAAAAGGACCCCTTCGTGTGCTATTCAGCACTTAACTGGCTATGGGTTACTGCATAAAGATAGGACTGACTTTTATGTGAACCTATATATGCGGTTAATCTGGCTGGTTAAGTGCTCACTCCGCCCTCAGAATACCCACAAAACAGCAAATTTTCAGTACAGTGCTAACCGGTTATTTTCAGCAGGCCCCAAACAGGTGATTTAACTGTTAAGGAGCCTTTTACTGGCTGGAAAAATTGCTTTGCATATCGAGCCCTAATGTTTTATCTTCAGAAGAAAAACCCAGATATTACCTTTCTTCAAAAACTCATTTGAAGTATAAGGAATCTTTTAAATTATCTTCCAGGATATATGGAAGATAATTTAAACTGAGTGGCTGTTAAGTGATTACTCATGGTAGGCATAAAACTTGATGGCCACGGATAATGAAGGTCTCTGGGTTAAATTAACTTTGGATTTCGGAGACACTCCTCTTACTCTTTGTAATTTATATGCGTCTACCACTGATTATACAATGTTCTTTCAATCTCTAGCCACCATTCTAGTAGAGGACAAAGGTGAAATTTGGTGACTGGCAGGTATTTTAACCAACCCTTGGATCTGGTTCTGGACTGCTCCTCCTTACATATAATGAAAACCTCATGCACATGGGCTGTGTTACAACCAGTGTGATTAAGAAGCTAGATTTATCATACCCTTGGGAATTACTCTATTCTATGGGTAATCAATAGAAATCAAACAAAATAAAACATGGAAAATAAAATAAGATGATACCTTTTTTATTGGACATAACTTAATACATTTCTTGATTCTATTCTATGGGGAAATTTTTTTTTCCTACTACTCCTTACCCCACAGATCCTATTTTAGAATTGATTACTTCCTGATCTCTAAAGTTTTAATGCTGCCAGTAGAGAAGGCTACCATCAAAAGTATATATTAGTCTCCGATCATGCTGTGGTATTGTTAAAGGTCCTCACCCTCACAAGATCATTGTAAACCTGCCCTTTGGAGGTTTAATTCCAGCTATCTGGCAGACCAAGACTTTATATCTCTCCTCAAACAAGAGTGAGAGAAGTATTTTGTGATAAACTGGTGGGATGCCTTAAGGCGAATACAAGGGCAGTAGTTGTCTCATATTCTATTAGCAAAAATAGGCTGCCAATATACGCATGAGCCCTTAAGAATATTAACCCATCTGTTCCATAATTTGCTTGTATAGTGCTGCTGTTTTCCTTTACAACTGCTTTTCACAGAACGATGCCATGACTGTGGCATGGATTTTTTGATCCCCAGTGCGGCAGCCCTGTTCCTAAGAACTGGCACAGTACATAAGTATTGCCATACTGGGAAAGACCAAAGGTCCATCAAGCCCAGCATCCTGTTTCCAACAGTGGCCAATCCAGGTCACAAATACCTGGCAAGATCCCAAAAAAGTACAAATCATTTTATACTGCTTATCCCAGAAATAGTGGATTTTCCCCAAGTCCAATTTAATAATGGTCTATGGACTTTTCCTTTAGGAAGCCGGCCAAACCTTTTTTTTAAACTCTGCTAAGCTAACCACCTTTACCACATTCTCCGGCAACGAATTCCAGAGTTTAATTACACGTTGAGTGAAGAAATATTTTCTCCAATTCATTTTAAATTTACTACTTTGTAGCTTCATCACATGCCCCCTACTCCTAGTATTTTTGGAAAGCATACACAGACGCTTCACATCTACCCGTTCAACTCCACTCATTATTTTATAGACCTCTATCATATCTCCCCTCAGCCACCACCTTTTCTCCAAGCTGAAGAGCCCTAGCCGCTTTAGCCTTTCCTCACAGGGAAATGTCCCAACCCCTTTATCATTTGAAGAGAGGCAAGACTCTTCAAATAAGTGGTGAAAATGATCTCTGATTACAAGTTACAGTTTATTTTAGGAGATTTTCTGTGTTAACCCTTTAGTCTCATCAATCTGTTCCCATATGGCTTATTACGGGAACATTGGACACTAAATGGTTTAAGCTGATGCTCAGTAACATGCTTAAACAAAACATGGAACATGGAAACAGAAAAAAATAGACATCCAGAGGGCAGAGGGAGAAAAGAGGTCACTTGCCTTGCATACACAATTATTGTTCTGAAACAGCAGTGGTAAGAGGTTCCCTCTTGAGGTAGATGTCTTCCTAGTGCACTGGGTATTCATCCCAGAGTGGAGTGTGACCCAGTCACTAGCACTCCTATAGATAATGTGATGAAGTTTTTCATATTGTAGTCCCCCATGGGTTCTCTTCTGTGCTGAGGATCCCCTGGTGGCTCCTGTCCAGCATTTCAAGCCCATAGCCAGGGCTCACTAGAACTTTGCCTCTAAGACTAAGAAAGGTTCAGAGACAATTCTTCTCTACAGCACCCTGTAATCCCAGTCTCAATGTTTGGGCACCCCTTCCAACTTAGGGTGACTGTTCCTCATTTATCACCAATTCAGGGAATCCTTCCCTGATGTATCCTCAGGTAACAGGTCACATTTCTGGTACCCATGAGGGGCTCCAAGTCATCTTGCTTGGGAATATAACCCTGGTTTCTCAGCTTTATCAGCTATACAAATTAGCTATACCAGATACAAATCCACTCCATTAGCATCCCTGATCCAGTCTAGTGGGGAACAATTTTTCCCCCAATAGTTCCTCTGGCTTTCCTCAACTGAGCCCACTTATTTGGGAGACCTGGGTCTCAGTTTAAAACAGCCTCCTCCCCTGGACAGGACTTTCCACTCTCACTGTAACTTTACAGTCCTGTCCTCCACCCCACGGCTGTTAGTCCAGTTCAATTAATATTCAGTTCCCTCTGGCCCAATGTTCCTTCCACATGGGCTTCTACAACAGTTATTGGCTCCATTACTACAATATCCATAGCAAGGTAAGTACCTTCTTGGTTTTTAGAGGGATCCTTCTCTCTCAGCTTCAAGGGGGTCTCCGCCAGCAGGTTTCCTTCCCCCTTCCCCCTTCTCCATCCATTCAGGTCCCCATTTCCTCCCCTCCATTCTCTTTTTGGAGGGTGCTCTTTATAGGGTGGCTAATAATCCTCCCCACCTCTTTAGGCCCCTCACCCTGGCTCTAGAAGGGTCCAGAACCTTCTCCTGGGTGCCTTTTCTCTTAAAGGGGAAATCTCCTTCTATGGGTCCTCCCTAATCTCTATATGCCTGGCCTTTGCTGGAGCTCCCTCTAGTGACTCCTTCCCCATATTTCACCGGTGTCCACTTTGGAGCTCCTTCTAGTGGCCAGTTCCTGGCATTTTACAGGGTTTTTCACTACAGGAGTATCCTCTGGTGGCATCTTTAGAGTAGGACAGTCCTGTGTTTATCACAATATGCCTTTCAGGAATAGAAGTGCCCTGTAAACAGCATGAATGCAGAAGCTCCTAGAGTTTGGTTTTACCACTCTCTCAAATTCTCTCTCCCATTCTCTCTTGCATCTCCAGTTCTCCATGTTCTATTCCTCGTTCTCTCACATTTCACTCTCCCCATGCGTACTCCTCCACCCTCTCTCCTTATTCTCTAAAAACTTCTCCGCAGCAGTCCTCCTTGCTCTCTCCCCTCATGCTCTCGCATGATCCACTTCATTTCCCCACGTTCATACCTCCTCAAACTCCATCTCATTCTTACTTTTCCATGCTCTCTCCCCCATTCACTCTGTCAACTCTGTTTAATTTGGAAACACCAACAACCAGGCTGTTCTAACCTTGGATCTTCATCTTTTGATTGGCAGGGAAAAAGGAACCTTTTTAACTCTACTGCTCTGGCTTTGGCTACACCTCCTTTTCTTTTACTGGTAGAACTTGGAGAAACCCAATAGCTCCAGTGCTCCATCCTGATTTCACCTCCTTTTCAGGTGTTGGGGCCTAGGATATCCTACCAGCTCTGATGTTCTAACCTGTGACACCATTATGCATTCAGGTTTGTCCATCTGTCAGTCCCTGCCTTTGATGTGTTAAAAAAGCAAAAAAGACAAATTTTTTAAACATTGAATACCATGGATCTCCACTACCAGTTCATAATGGACGGACTTGCCAGAAATAGAGAGCTTTCATTTTTAGCTTCTAGCAAGAAGGAACACTAAAACTAACAAATAAATATCAAACCAAACCAAAATCCAGATGAAAATATGTTCTTGTTCCCCTCTTGGAGATATAGCTTTATTTTGAAATGGGATTCTGAAAAATAAAGGACAGTCTTCAAGAGTTCCTGCATCTGGGTCAGTGTCCGATAAAAGTGCAGATTAAAACCGTGTGTGCTGAAACTGCTTGCTGGGATCTACCAGGAGGAAAAATAAACAGGGTTATCTGGAGCTTGCAGAGGAAGAACGCTGTGGAGGCACTTCAGGGAACTTAGTTATTTGGATAAAAGAAAAATAATATTTTGCTCATATTTATGAAACTGTTGCTAATTTACACAGGGTTCTTCATTTGTTTGACAGACATGATGGTGAAGGCTTTACTTGCTGAACAGTTAGCCATTGTTGGGAGAGAGGATGGGGGGGGGGGGGGGGTGGCCCAGTGGCTTTCTGGCAGTTAGAAGATCTGGGTTTGAGCAATGGGTCAGACCATCTATCTCCCAGACTGGCTGGAGGCAGGGAATGCTACAGGGTCGAGTCCCAGTCATTGCCCAATGTTGACACCTAGTGGCTGGATTTGGGGCCCAAGATTGGAAGGAGTGTTTATGTTTGTTTGCTTTTTTTCTTATTTTTTTACTTTCACTGTGATTGAAAACATTATCAAAGTGTAATACAATAAAACAAAAAGAGGCATTAAAGAGGGGAGGAAGCAGTGCAGGTGTCTGACTCCCAGCTCAGGACAGTCATATCTTACATATCTTACCATTACCAAGATCTGCCTTTATCCTGGATGTCTTCTTGCTTTTCCTTTTCAGATTCTATTTTTGATTATTTCTTCTCCCTTTATCCTTATGGCAATATTGACGAATATGCCACTTCTATCCATTTCTCATTTTTGTCTTTTCCTTCCATCACCATTTTCTCAGTCTTTTCCAAGACTTCAAACATGAAAACAAAGCTGAAAATATTCTTGACTAACAGCACATTGGATAATAAAATGATTTTTTAAAATTGTCATATAAAGGGGGAAAAAGATTTCAAAAGTTAGCTGTGACACTTTAATTATATTGTGTTAACACTATGTCAGCATAGGCTTGACTCCGTTACTATCATCAGTCATAAAAAAAACTCCTTTATTATTTGTAATAAACAACGTGAACCAAAAGAGTTCAACATTTAAACATATTCAAGTCATCTGCAAAATTTCACAATAAAGACAAAAAGAAAGGAGCAAGCACTTAGCTTAATAGTTAAGGTCCCAACAGAGATCACTGTTTCACTTATGTCAAGCTTCTTCAGGGGAACTAAGTGCAATGCTATTGAAAACTCACCCTATTTTTCAATCTTGGCAGTTTCCTTACATACAAAATGGCGTATTATGTCATCCTGAATGCCAACTTGCTCCCTGTAAGGAAACCGCCAAGAGTCAACAGAGTCAAGCCTATGCTCACATATTGTTGATATGATATAATTAAAGTGTCACAGCTGACTTTTGAGGTCTTTTCCCCCCTTTATATGAAATTTTTAAAAATAATTTTATTATTCAATGTGCTGTTAGTTGAGAATATTTTCAGCTTTGATTTCGTGTTTGTATTGTATGCTATTTGTATACTTAGCTGAAATTTTCCCTAAATTTTGTCTTTTCTCAGACTTCAACATCTCACACATCTTTTACCTCTCTCCTCTCCATTCCTGTCTTTTTACCTCTTACGTTTGTCATTTTTCACCTCATACTTTGCCTCATCCCATTCTTTCTTCCAGCCAATTTCCTTCTCTTTTCTTTACCCTGTCCTAACTCTTCATCTTATACCTTGCCTTTCTTCCCACCCAGTCCTCCTTGACTTCATCTTTCCTTCTTCCCTTACCTTAAGATCTATATTCCCATTTCATCCCCATCTAATCCTCTCCTCTGTCTATCATTGGGCCATGGACAGGGGCAATAACAGTAACAGGCATAGAGTCTGGTAAGTAATGTTTTTAATCACATTTTTGGGGAGGTGGAAGGGGGTTAGTGACCATTTGGGGAGTAAGGAGAGGTCATCCCTTATTCCCTCCAGTGGTCATCTGGTCAGTTAGGACACTTTTTTTGTGGCTTATTTGTTAATAAAACAGGCTTAGACCAAAACGTCTAACTTATAGCCCTGGGTGTTTTTGTTTTGTTCCATTATGGCAGAAAAACATCCAAGTGTTAGGAACGCTCAGATCCCACCCTTATCATGCCCCTGACACACTTCCTTGTGATTTGAATGCATTTCTGAGGACTTCGTAGAAAAACGTCTAAAAATTGGTTTCTAAAATACCAATTTGGATTTTTTGTGAGGAAAACATCCAAATGCAGATTTATACTTCTACTACTACTTAACATTTCTAAAGCGCTACTAGGGTTACGCAGCGCTGTACAGTTTAACAAAGAAGGACGGTCCCTGCTCAAAGGAGCTTACAATCTAAAGGACGAAATGTCAAGGTGGGCAGTCAAGATTTCCTGAATAGAGGTGTAGTGGTTAGGTGCCGAAGGCGACATTGAAGAGGTGGGCTTTGAGCAAAGGATTTGAAGATGGGCAGGGAGGGGGCTTGGCGTATGGGCTCAGGGAGTTTATTCCAAGCATAGATTTATGCCACTTTTTGGATGTTTTTCTCTTTTGAAAATGAGCCCAAAGTCTTTCTAGGTTTAGAACTTTTTCCTTACAACCCCCAATATGCCTATCACACTTGATCATTACTCTGCCATAACCTCACTTTGTTCATACCGCTATTGGCGATTGCCTCTACTGTACTATGTAAGCCACATTGAGCCTGCAAATAGGTGGGAAAATGTGGGATACAATCATACAAATGTAACAAATAAATAAAATAAATAAATAACCACAGCAAAGCTGCTGCTCAGACAGTCCATAGAATTCCTTTGCAGCATACTGTCAGATCAAGAGTACCTGTGTTTGTGCCCTTCTGCCTTTATTTTAAAATAGCCTAGACTGCTTTAGATGGAAGTCTCATAGTTTGCTAGTCACACACAAAACTTCCAAAATACTTCAGAATTATGCTCAGTCATTCAGTCTTAAAGTACAGTTCAGTACAGTGCCAGCTTATATCACAGGCAAAGGACAGAATGTAAACTTTTCCAGGTTTAAGCAATCAAACATTAAAGTTTTTTTTTTTCCTCTGGAGCACACTTGATATTTTATAAACTCTTTATAAGACAAGGGACACTTTTCACAGACACTCTCTCTTAAGTTCAATTCATAGTCAATTATAACATCATTCTCCTGACTTCAAGGAAAAGCCAGTATGGAGATAAAATGTTTTTCTCTCTACAGCTACCAAACTAGCACACAGCGTCTGTCCCTATTTCTCTTACGGGAAACACAACAAATCTTTTAGTAAATCTTTTATGTTACAATACACAACACATACTCACTGTCAGGTACACCCTCAGTTTGAAGAAATCTGTCTTTCTCTCCGAAAATCCTACCTGAGAGGCTGTCAGAGTTACAGCACCTTCTATTCCCAAACAACCAATTTGACAAAACTGTCTCATACATGTCATAAATACTGTTCTGCAGATCTCTCTCTCTCTTCCCCCCCCCCCCACTGCCATCTTCCTGCCTTTGCAAACAATCAATTGTAGTGCCCTTGGACTGACCTCTATGTTATGCAGGGGGCTCCTTTTTTAATATATACCTCCACTTCAGAAAGCAAGTGAAAGCCTGGCTCTTCTCCCAAGCCTTTAATAAATGTGGTGATTGACCATACACTCATTCCGCACATGGACTAGCTTGCTGCATACCCTGTAACTTAGACCAGTTCCTATTATCAGTTTAGGATATACACAATGATTATACATGAGTTAGATTTGCATGCAGTTCAAGGCAGTGCATGTAAATCTATCTCATGCATATTCATTGTGGATGTCCTGAAAACCCGAAGGTACTAGGTGTGCCTCAAAGACTGGGTTGGGAATGGCTACCATAGACATTCATTCCCCTTCTGAAATGAGGAATAAATGTTCATTTTTAAGGACAGCACCAGCCCTACCCAATATACACCCAGATCCCATCTCATTTCCATTTGCTTGTTCTTCAGTTTTAGACATTTATATCCTGGCTTTGTAAAATTAGAATTTAGACAGTTATACAAGATAAACATAAAATTGGCAGTTTCTGCATGTCTATAATGCAAATGGATCTTCTAAAATAAACACCGTTGTCATCTAATCAAGACAGCACTTTGCCTGACAACAAAGAATGGACATTTTAACATTCTCATACAACAGAAAGATCTTGAAGCCTGTTTACTAAACAGTGCTAAATTTTTGCTCTTAGCATGTGGCTGATATCTGTCGATGTAGTCACTGCACAGGGCAGACATGTTAAGTGCCTTGTTAATAGTACAGTTGCAGTCATGCGATCGGCAATTCACTAAGGGGCTGGTGCAGCAACAACTCCCGTACCCTTGTGACCTCCCAACATGATTCTAGCATTCTCCCAGCCCCTGAGACCCTCTCCATCTCAACACCTCTCTTGGCTCTTACTGGAGTCCATAGTGTCTAGTAGGAATCAATAGTGATTCCCAGCCACTCCTGTCCCTTCAACGGCCCAGGATCAAAATACCACCTCTGTCCCCTAGTGGTAGTCTTGCAATACTACAGCTAGGCATCAAGGTACCAAATAAGAGTATACCTGGGATCTGGAGGATTGTTGGCAAAATATTTCAGGGGGAGGTGTTGAGGGGGCTGGGGGATTCTGATATCTATACTGGCTATGGCAGGTGTATTGTGGATAATGCAGATGCACTTACCACCTCCTCTTGAAGAGCAGTAGCACACCCCTGCAGCAATGACTGCTCACAGTGCAGCCCTTGCTCATTTTTTGCCCATAACCAACCATTTCCCACAGCATGTAGTTGACTCATGAATTCGCGTGTACTGTCATGCCAACATGGTAACAGTTTGCTTGCGCTCTAACAGCACACACTAATTCACATGCTAACCATTTAGCACACCTTACCTCCCTGTTTGCCATGCTAGTGGCTGTCACAGTAATGAGGCAGCTTAGTAAACAGGGTGGTTAGTAAGCAGTCTATCTTTATTCAGTATTCTTTAGAAACATTAGTTCTGCAGTTTGCTTGTGATTACTTTGAGTTATTTTATTATGCGCAGAAAACCCATCTGATATTTGCCATTCCTTAAAATCAAAGCTTTAGCTGATCAGGCTATACAGTAAATTTATCTTTGCCTTTCATGTTTATACTCTCTCAAGATCGTTACAAAGATCTTTTGCCTGTGTGTCGTTGCCTCAAACTGACCTTTTTGTTTATCTTTATTAACTCCTGTTATCATGTCTAGAATTATTTTGCAGGAACAAAATTGAAAGTTCAGCTCATTTTCGATAATGACAGTGCTGGGAAATTTCCAAGCAGTAGATTACAGCATGAGAAATGAGCAGACAAATGTGTTTGTGATGACAGAGGAGGAGCAGAAAAAATTAATGTGGTCTAGGAATGAAGTTGATAGTGATGATGATGGCAATAATACTTCTGGCTCTGATGACTGGAGTAATGTATGTATTTATAACCTGTATTTCTTTTTTTTTGGCGGGGGGGGGGGGGGGGGGGGGGAGAGCACCATCCCATACTAGGGCTTAGACCTGATTCACTTCTTTAAACCCTCGCTTGGATCCTCTGACAGGGGGGAAGAATTGAGCTTCAGGGTCCATGATCTGAGACTGATTCAGTTGTCACACATTTGATGATGTTCCAAAATGAAGTCTTCACTGAAAAGCTCTTCAGTATAAAGCAGGTTGCAAGTGAAACAGGCTTACTGGCAAATTACAGAATGGCAGACACAGAGGTTTCTGTGCAGCTTACTGGGATCCCTGCACCTTTTGCTGGAATTTAGGATCCTTTTCAGTGGTGTGCTGGAGCGGGCTCTCACAGGCTCGTGAGAGCCGTTTGTTAAGTTTTTAAGAATTTTGGGAGCCGGTTGTTAAAGTAGGCCTCCCCATGGCTACTTTAACAACTGACTCCCAAAATGTGGGCTTGGGTCCCCTCCTGAATTCTCTTTTACTTTGCTGGCAGTGATGCTGGCCCCACCAGCCAAGTAAATAAACTGCTGCTGCTCCCTGCTCCTTGTTTCTGACTCTGATCATCAGCCTGGGACTTTTCATGCAAGTGCAAGAAGGTTCCATCATGTTGCTCACAGCCAGAAACAAGCAGCAGAGAATGGTGGCAGTCCATTTATTGGCTGGTGGGGCTCGGCAAAGGTATGCCTAGCGTGTCTGGACAAGGGAGAAGAGAGAGAGGCATGTATTCCCACACCCCACCCCACCCCCAAAATTTCAGGGCCAGCTATGCCCAGAGAGAGAGCACGTTGTTAAAAATTTACCAGCACACCCCTGATCCTTTTGGACTTTTAGTGCTGGTCATTTGACTCCCTGGTGACCCTTGTTGTACCTTTTATCCAAATATATGAATCTTTGCTCTTTTCACGGAGCAATGCTCTTTCTTTTCACCTATTTTCACCACTCCTACAAAGATTATGGGGGCATGTTTACTAAAGAGCTTTAGGCTCTTGCACTTAACATGTGTTAACAGCCAAAAGTAACATGCTTTAAATTTATTTAGATTTTGCTCACACCTTTTTCAGTAGTAGCTCAAGATGAGTTACATTCAGGTACTCTGGATATTTCTCTGTCCCAGGAGGGCTCACAATCTAAGTTTGTACCTGAGGCAATGGAGGGTTAAGTGACTTGCCCAAGATCACAAGGAGCAGCTGTGGGATTTGAGCTGGCCACCTCTGGATTGCAAGACCAGTGCTCTAATCACTAGACCACTCCTCCACTCCCTACACAGGACCTACAAAAATCTGTTGGAGGTGTGTCCAGCATTGTCCTGGCAGTTTCCACAAAGATACTTTCAGGTGCTGTGAGCAGATGTACGTAATACTGTCTATTGAGGTGGTGTTAGGTGGACCTGCATTAAATGTATATTTGACAGTGCATGCTACAAACCTTGGCACACTGGTTTTTACTCCTAGCACTACAGCTACAGTGGAAAGATCTTTCTTTTTAAAAAGGATTAGAAACTATTGCAGGAATACAACAGGACAAGAGAGATTTTCATCTCTAGCAAAGCTATCAATTGAAAAAGAGCTACTCCTGACTTTAAAGTCAAATACGAAATTCTAATGGTGATGTCACTGAGCATGTTATAAAAAAGGAGAGGAGAATGGAGTTTCATTTTAAATGAGCATTTCCAGAAAGCTCAGCTCTACACACAATTCATCCCAAGCCCTCATTGACTGAAAGCTTGTTAACTGGTTCGGTTTCATGTGTTCAGGAAATTTTCATGGATGTTGCAGGCAGCTGTACCATCAGTTCAGCCCAAAGCTACAGTGATTCAGATCTTGTTAACTGGTTCTATTTCTAATGTTAAGGGCATTTTCATGGATGTTTAGGCAACTGTACCATCAGTTTGGCGCAAAGGAACAATAACCTTGCATTGTCTATTGTCACTCCTATTTGAGTATGACCTGAAGAAGGAATGGGTGACAAGGCAAAGATTATTTTGTCATATGTCTGCTGCTCTCTGCTCTTGTGTCTTGTTTGTGGGTACACATCAACTTGATGCTTTAGTCTCACAATATCATGGAAAGCCGCATTGTTCAAGTATTTTGTTTTCATGGAATCTACAGTTCTATACCACATAATGTCAATCTGTGTATAACTCCAAAGGTTAGATTTCAGGAAGGTGATGGTGGTGCTATAGAACTTAAATGTCTTCAAATCAACACAAAAGTCAAAAGAGAAGTGGCAAATGTTATAGGTGACTCTCAGAAAAAAACCCAAGATGTGACATTGTTCAGCACAAACAGTGAAAGCAATAACTAAGTTTTGTGCAAATGTTTGGATATTTTGTGTTATTACAGAAGTTAAATTGAAATTATGGTAACTTTAATTGTAAACTTGAACCTCTTATTGCCTTTGTAATTTATTGCAAAGTATTTAACGCCTTGTACTGTTTTCTTTAATACCATCAAAGTTTAACAGTTGGGACCAACTTAAAGAAACATAGCCAAGTGTTTCCATGTATTACTACTTAATAAAATATCTGAAATCCCTTGGTTGGGTGGAGTTTATTTGGGAACCCTACCAGAAACCTTGACATTTCTATCAAACTAGTTATTTATAGTAATTCTCTACTCCACGACTAGGGGGTTTACATTCTCTTCCCCTTGAAAAATAGACCCAAGCAGAGAGCTTTATTCCCAGGGATCTGGATAATCTCCAGTTCACTGTTGGATCACTCAGGGATAGTCATGTCTGTGCACTGCCAGAAGCTGCAGTACAGAGACTGACTGTGCAGCCCACTATACACACTGCAGGAACTCAGAGACAAGAGGCAGACTTCCTCCCTCTCTAAGCTCTGACCTTAGATGTGAGCAGAATCTTTGCTTGGCTCTGTTGCCAAATCTGAGGACTAAACCATTTTATCATAGCAAATGGTTCAGTCTGCTTACCACTCATGGGAGGAACAAATGGCTCAATATGTGGCAGTCGCTAAACTTGTAAACCCTCTAGCCATGAATTTTCAGAAGCTCAATATAGACAGTACTGCTGAAAATTCTACTAGAATACTCCGGCACTGTTCAGGTAGTGTCAGGGCAGAGTAAGGGCTGACTGTGGATGTTCTGTTTAAGTCTACAGATAGCTGGTGATAGTCATCCACAATGAGCCAGATTCAGTAAATGGTGATGAAAAAATCGACGCTGAATGGTATTCTCTAATGGGCGTTCAAAGATTGGTGCCCTGTATAGAATAGCGTGTTGTGCCAAGATCCACGACCAAAGTTACACCAACTGAAACCAGGTGTAAATCCCGATGCCTAAGTTGTGTACCGATCTGCACCATTCTATAACACTGCATGCATTTTAAGGGAACGCCCATGACCCGGTCATGCTCCTCCCATTGCTACACCCTCTTTGCAGATCTGTGCAGAAGCACTTATGTGCATTGATCTGCTGCTTCTGCCCCATTTTTGGCGCCTTGCATCTGTTAGAACACTTTTCCGCACCAATAATTTGGAGCAGAGATAGCGCCTAACGTTCAGCACTATAAATAGAATTCCTCTGTGTATTTATACTTATATGGATACATTTAGGCCAAAATATTGCCAGTTATCCATAAAAAAGGTAACTGTATTACATAATGAATAGCAAAAGAAAAAGTATCAGGAGCCTTCAAAAAAGAGACATAAAACCTTTAATCATATGCGTTGGTTAACAATCTTTGGGTGGATCCGACACGGTCCGTGTTTTGACGCACAGCACCTGTGTCAGGGGTCTATATTAGACATAGAAACAAGGGTTAAAAAATAATATGCATACATATATACACTTATATACATTCACATATATATGTAAATACATATATATTTTGAAATATAAGGAACCATGGACATTGTGGCAAATACATAACATATAAAGCCAATGACATTCAAAAAATGTATTATATAAAACCAACAAATAAAACCCCAAAAGTAAACTGAAATGAACATGCTGGTTTATATACATAGAGTCAAAAAAAGTGAACATCATAGCGTGTATATTGAAAAATCACAAAGCGGTGTATACCACCTCGCTGACATTGTGTCATCATAAAGCCATATGATGAACATAAAAAAACATAAATGGATCTATATTGAGAAAAAGGTGTTTACTGCCTCACTGAAATTGTGCCTTTCAAACAGACATAAAAAATGTAAAAAATATGAAGACAAGTTAAATCATAACATCATGGTATATATTGAAAAAATGAGTGTCAATGTGTACAGCCACAGTCGACAATTACATTCATAACATCATAAACTCAACTGAAATAAATTAAAATATGAGCATAATGGTGTGTATGTTAGTATATATCAAAAAAGGAAAGGCTTAAATGTACAGTTTAACGAGGAAGGGTCTAAAAAGACAGGGAAAAGAGGGGTTCTAGATAGACAACTAAAAAAAAAAGGGGGGGGGGGGCTCAGCATGAAGAGTAGCAGAAAACATGCGGCAGTATTGTGAAACTCAATACAATTGTTAGAAGCAATATGCTGCAACGCCGTGTTGTCCCTTTGGAAAAACGTTATCATATAAGTATAAAATTACAGACAGTTCAAATCATATTGATGTTATAAAATAGTTACAAATAAAATCCACTTCAAGCAACAATAACACTAATGTGTAGTAGCGGAACATACTAACATCAAATAGCGGTAACAACATTAGTGTTCGATGATTGTGATATCTCTCATTATGAAAAATAAGATTTTAATATTACTATAATAGTAAATGGTGGCATAAGTGAACGTTGCCTTAAAAAAATGTGTACCTGTAAGAAAATGACCTATTAAGGATGAATATATTTCTTGCTAATGAAACCGTAAGGCTGTAAAACAATATATCTGATACGGTACTAAAGTCTTTTGATATTGGAATAGACATTCTAGAGCGGTGTATATTTATACTTACATGGATACATTTAGGCCAACACATTGCCAGTTATCCATAAAAAAGGTGACTGTATTACATGACGCTCATATTTAGGCACTTAATGTGTTTTCAATCACTCAGGGCAGGCAGGTTCCCTGGAGTCCTGCAGAGCTTGCTTGTTCCTCCCTATTGAAAATGTAATAGTGAAACAGCTCCCCTTACTGGTAGGACTGTAGGTGGAGGACTCCTGCTCAGCTTAGAGAGGACAGTGACTTGAAGGATGCTTAAGTCGCACCTATTCTATAAAGGGACAGTAGGATCCAATTTTTCTTTATAGAACAGTCATTTCACAGCAGGGGCGTAGCCAGACTTCCAATTTTGGGTGGGCCTGGGCTCAAGATGGGTGGGCAGAAGAACTCCGCCTTGTCCCACAAGTAATTTGGACTCTCTCTCTCTTGCCTGCATGCCATATGGTCTCTCAAACATCCCCCTTCCCCGCATACCTTTTAATAGCAGATTTTCACTGGCAATGAGCAGCAGCTAATACACAGTGCTCATTGTCCCCACAGCCTTCCCTCTGACGCAGTTTCCTGTTTCTGCATAAGCAGGAATACATCAGAGGGAAGGCTGCAGGGCCAGTGCGAACAGTATATATCAGTCACTGCTTGTAGCAGGCAAAGATCTGCTATTTAAAAGGTATTCAGGAGGGACAGTTGGGAGTTTTCGGCTGGTGGGGCTTGGGAATCCTTGCCAGCCACATTAGAGATGTGCTGCTATTGGGTGGGCCTGAACACAAAGTGGATGGGCCTGGGCCCACCCGGGCCCACCCTTGGCTACGCCACTGTTTCACAGGTTAGATATGTGTGTAGAAAGTAGGTGTGGCCACATACATCTTCCACAGAGCTAGTGAAAAAGCTTATGCCTTCATGCTGCAAATAAATCCTATATAATAAAACGTACCTCCAACATTCTGAAGCTGACTGCATGGCTGAGGCATTCATGCTCTCTGTATCCATCTCCTGAATTGACATCACGTACTTCCCGGCAAGCAGAAGTGACCAACCACACGAGGTTTCTCGGCTTCAGAATGTTGGAGGTGCATTCTATTAAATAGGATTGGTCAGTTCCTTGAAGCACAGCCAGAGATCAGCATCCTGCACAATAACGCTCAGACACCAGAGAGAGAGAGAGAGAGGGAGGGGGGGGGGGCCTGACACCAGAGAGGGGGTGGGGAGGTATCTCTGTCACACACACACTCTCGCTCACACACTCTCTCTCTCACAGTCAATGTCTTTCTCTCACTCTCACACACTGTCTCTCACACACTCTATGTCTCACACTGTATCACATTCACTCTCTATGTTTCACACAGTCACTCACACACTCTCTTAGTCTCATACACTCAGTCTCACAGAGAGTCTGTGTCTTACACACACTCT
Source organism: Microcaecilia unicolor (assembly GCF_901765095.1). NCBI lineage: Eukaryota > Metazoa > Chordata > Amphibia > Gymnophiona > Siphonopidae > Microcaecilia > Microcaecilia unicolor. Next base: position 53,476,768 of record NC_044035.1, read on the forward strand.
CTCTGTCTCTCGCACACACTGTATCTGTGTGAAACACACACTCTGTCTCTCACACTGTCTCACATACGCACTTGCACACAATCTCATTCTCACACACACACACTCTTTCTCACAGACACACTCGCACCCAGACTCACTCTCACACACACACACACACACACACTCACACATTCACTCTCTCTCTCACACACACACACACACTCTCACATACACTCTCTCAAACATACACACTCAGAGGAAAACCTTGCTAGCGCCCGTTTCATTTGTGTCAGAAACGGGCCTTTTTTTACTAGTATGCATATAACTTACAAAATTTTCTAAGTTTTGTGTATATGTGCGAGTCTTACCCATACCTAGCCCAAGTACCGCCCACCTGTCAAATCTGCACTCTGTGACATGTGCACGTATTTACTGAACATCGTAGGCATATGTGTGCACTCATATACCCATATATTTCATTATTTGAAACATTTGTGCTCATCATCGGTACAAAATATTAGTGCGTACTTTATAAAATTGCTTCCAGAGTGTTGGCGCTAGCAGCACTAAATATAAGTAAATATTTAAAAATTGTGGCCATCATTAAAAAAACACACTGGCTGCTGTGCTTAAATATTGGCCTGACAGAGCTTAGTAAAGGGTCCGTAGGCCCCTTTAGACACAAGGAAAAGAAATTCAGAGGTCCTTTTACTAAGTTGTGGTAAAAAGTGGACTGCGGTAGTATGGACGCTTGTTTTTAGTGGGCACTGGACCATTTTATTTATTTATTTATTTACAACATTTGAATCCCACATTTTCCCACCTATTTGCAGGCTCAATGTGGCTTACATATTTCCGTAATGGTGATTACCAGTTCTGGAAAAAAAGAAATACATAGTTAAGGTAGAGGAGATAGAATGGAGTAGGTATTCAGGAAGGAAAAGTTCATCTTATAATAAAAATCGGGATAACTTAGTTTGAAACAATCATGAATATTAAACATAGGAAATAAAGAATTAGATATTGTGAAAGTCCAGTGTACATCTTATTAATTGATAATTAGGGTGCGTTATTATGGTACGCTTTCTTGAACAAATTGGTCTTTAATAATTTACGGAAATTAATTATGTCGTGGTTTGATTTTATGGTTTTTGGTAGTTCATTCCAGATATGTGTGCCTATGTAGGAGAAACTAGATGCATATGTTAGTATGAGGACAGTAAATGACTATGCACTAAAATTAAAAGTAGCACGTGGCTATTTACAGCCTGAGCCCTTACTGCCACCCATTGACCTAGTGGTAAGGACTCATGAGCTACACGCACGGTGCTCATGCAGCATGTGCGAATGTGGCTTTGTTGCCGATTACCACTGGGAACCCCCCCCCCCCCCCCCCCCCCCCCGCAGTGGAAAATAGAAAAATATTTTCTACAGTGGGAAACAGTGTGTGCCAACTTTGAAATTAAAGTTGGGTGGGCACGCTACCTGGACAGTAGTGTCGATTTGGTGCGCGCTACATGCACGATAGCCCTAACTCCTCTTTGTAAAAAAAAGCCCCTCAGAGAGCATTTAGCAAGTCCTGTTGCTTCGGTGCCTGCATATTTTCTGCCGAGCCATCAAGGAGAAAGTGATCCAATCCCTATGAAAGCCTGGACTTAGAAATTAATTTAGATTACATTGCTGCGTTAAGGCAAATTGCATGAAAAGTTTCTGCATCTTCTGTGAAAAGCAAATAGAGCATTATTACTTTATGCATCAAGTTGAATCTACTATTTTATTGTTGAGAGGGCACTTACGCTAGACCAGAAGTGATTTGCATCAGTTATTCAGTCTTCCATTCAATTGTTATTTACTATGCTGTGTCCATGTTCCTGAGAAAAGCTCCTGAGATTTAAACTTCTGATTCAGTGAGAAACTGTTACTATGCTCGCTTCTACCACATCTCCAATGTAAAGGGAAGGGTTTATGGATGAACTGTGGAAAGGAGAGATTTTAGGTTTTCTTTCTAGGTTAGTTTATATGAGGTGTGTCCAGAAGTGTCGTGACACTAACCCCTGCTTTTGCTAAAAGAAAGGAAAACGACCCTTGTATCCTCCAAATCTTTCCTCCAGGTGCAATATTTATCAAAGTTGAGAAATGTTCTCATCCTGACTGGAACGTGACATGGATCACAAATATTCGAGACATCAAACTCATGCCTTATAAGGTCTTCCAAGATGAACTGCACACTTATCCACCTGTGTTAAATTTTGCAGCCCTTGTTTTTGTTTGCTTCTGGTAAATATTTTGACTGTAAGGAGGTGATGGGAACCTTACCCTTCCAATCAAGGAGCAGTGATGGAGTAGAGCAGGCTGGCATCTCACTTTGATTTGATCCCATCATCCCCTTCTCCTCCTGCTTGTCTTGCTGTAGTTTATTTAAGATGTACACGGTTTATTTCTCTCTGTTTAGACTAAGCATCTCATAATGCAGGGCCATTCTTTGTACTGGAGAAGACTGATGTTCGATCACCATGAATCTCTCAGTTTAACTGCAAATCCAAGAAGACAGGAGGAGCCTCCACGGAAAGTCAAAGCAAAACAGCAAAAGTAGAGGCTGACAAATGCGCAAACCAATAGGGAGATAATATAAAAAACCAGTTTATGATATTATCTCTCTATTGGTTTACGCATTTGTCAGTCTCTACTTTTGCTGTTTTGCTCAGTTTAACTGCACCATTGTTAAGTAATAAAAAAGGGAGGTTGGCGGTACTAGGGATAATGCTAATGCGAACTGAAATGAACATTAGTGTAGTATCTTCAAGGTCTATGATTGTTCTAGAAACTTTGCATGATGCTCCGGTCTGATCATATTTAGGGGGTACAATGTGTTGGTCTTGCAAATTTGATATGCCTTTTATATATTTTTTTTTGCATCTATTTAGTGTTTTGATGAAACAATTCTCCCAATGCACTGTTCAGCAGCTCTGGGTGGTACAATTGCATGATGAGTCCCCCCAACAGTTGAATGAACTAACACCCCTATACCACCACAGCCATCTAGCATGAAAAGAAAACATGTATCACAACTATTTATAAGAGCTTTATAATTGGTAGTTTTAATATAGAAAATAAATGAAGAGCTACAAAATATTACCGTGCCCTGTCTGGCAGGAACAAGTTTCTTCTGAACAACACAATGCTGAATATAATACGTTTCAAAAAAAGAGGTAAAAGGCAACAGAGCTTATTTCAAGACAGGGAAGAATCTTAATGGCGAGGAGCAGCCTAATGGCTAGAGCAGAGGGCTGAAAACCAGGGTTCAAACCCACTGCTGCTCCTTGTGATCTTGGCAGTGATATTTTAGTTCAGTGTAAAATTTTAGTTCTAGTTCTTGTTCAGTTACAAAAGATATAGGGCAGTGGCGTTCCTAGGGGGGCGGACACCCGGGGCGGCGCTCCCCCCCCCCAATGCAGTGCGGACCCCCCCCGGGTGCAGCACCCCCCGATGCAGCACGGACCCCGGGTGCACGCCGCTGGGGGGGTGCCGCAGCGCGCGCCTGCTCAGAGTTCCCTGACTTTGCGTGTTCGCTGCAGCTCCCTCTGACCCGGAACAGGAAGTAACCTGTTCCAGGGCAGAGGGAGCTGCAGCGAACGCACGAAGTCAGCGAACTCAGAGCAGCCGCGCACCGCTGCACCCCCCAGCGGCGTGCACCCGGGGCGGACCGCCCCCACCGCCCCCCCTTGGTACGCCACTGATATAGGGCTCCTTTTACATAGCTGCACTACGGATTAGCAGTGCACTGAATGCAAAGATGCCCATTCAATGCCCATGGGCTTCTCCGAACCTGTTCAAAAAGGCAGACTCTACCGACCCAACTTAAATGCCTCTACCCTGCAACACAACGAAACCAAAGCTCGTAATGGACATATAACAACTCTTCCTCTCTACGATTCCCTAATGTGTCTGTACACACGAACCTTATTCTATCACAACATTACTGTATTTGTTGATACCGGAATTGGCGAATGCCTTTACGGTACTATGTAAGCCACATCAAACCTGCAAATAGGTGGGAAAATGTGGGATACAGATGTAACAATAAATAAGTCGCGGTAGCGTTTTTAGTTCCCTGTAGAAATCAGCTGGTGGTAAACGCCGAGACGCCCGTAGGAATATAAGGATCATCTTGGCGTTTACCACCAGCTGATTTCTATCACGAGCTAAAAACGCTACTGCAGCTTAGCAAAAGACCCCCCTCAGTGCAGGCTAATCAGTAGGCTGCTTTATAAAAGGAGCCCGTAATTTTAATTCTTATTTCATTCTTGTTCTTTTTTAAATTTTTTATTTATGAATTTTCATTTTACATTCATGCAATAGCACAAACATATGGCAATTTTGCAATATAATATTCTTAAAGAAAGGAAAATTTGACCGATCAAGATGGCGTCCGTGAGAGGGAGCGTTGTCTGAAGGCTCCTGGAACCCAGCCGATTTACCCAGCGTTTGATTTCTTGTTCACCTTCAATATGGTGAAAAGAAAAGGAAAAACGGGAGTTAAAGCCGCATCTAACCCTGCGAATACCTTAACGTCGAGTCAACCGACTTTAGAAGCTTACAGGATTCAGACTCGTGGAAGTCAGACTCCTGCCCAGGTTGGATCCTCAATACAGCTTGAGGATCTTGGCGTGGAGGAGGAGGCGTTGACGCTGAGTCCGCCTACCCAGACTGCCCCTCCGAGACCGGGTGGAGTTACGGAGCCGGCTGAAGAGCCTCCATTGGGATTTTCTGAGGCGGATAGCAGCCCAGTCAGATTTTCGACGCCGGAGGATATGACAGCACAACGGAGGGAGAGAGATGATGATTCTCTCCCCTCTTTTTCCCTGGCGTCTCCCCCAACGGAAATCGGAGTAAAGGTGAAGCCGGCAGCCATGACTGTTGAGGCTCTCTGGGAGGTAATTCATACTATGAATACATCACTACTCCAGTTATCTTCTTCGTTCAAATCTGAAGTGCAAGAATTAAAACAACACCAACAGACCTTGGAGATGAAGGTTCAAGCAGAGGAAGAAAAAAGTGAGTCTAACTTGTGTGAGATAAAAAAATTACAATTAGCTATCGGTAACATTGGTATAGAACGGGACACTGCACAAAGGAAGATTGAATACTTAGATAACCAACTAAGGCGTAATAACCTAAGGATTTTAAATTTTCCAAAGGTGCCTATGATATCTCCAGAGGAAATGCTGAAAAAATATTTCTCTGATGTTTTAAAAATTCCTAAAGAACTTTTGCCACCTATAATAAAAGCATACTACATTACCGGTGCTAAAAAAAAATCATCAGTGGAGACACCAGAACTGAATTTGACTCAAGTACTAGAAACATCTCTTGAACTTGCCACTGAACGCACGACACTTCTTGTGTCCTTTGCCTTTGAGACTGATCGTAACAATATTTTGAGATTGTACTTCAGATTTATTTCAGCCCAATTTTATGGGTCAAAGAAAGAAATTTTTCCTGATATTAGTAAAGCAACTCAAAAAAGGAGACGAGAGTTTTTGGGTCTTCGGCCCCGAATCCTCTCATTAGGGGGTACTTTTAAACTTAAATTTTCATGTAGATGTCTTATCTCCTTAAATGAGACTTATTATGTGTTCTTTGACCCAGATAAACTGCGGCAACTGATTACAGCTAGAGAAAGTGGTGGTACGGTAGTTTTGAATGCCCCAGAGACTAGCTGAAACCGCTGGCAGGGGTCTGCTTCTTACCCTCTCAATTTAGTTTGTTTAGAGATTACTCTCGCTCATTACCTTATATTATTTGCTTTGTATCTTGATCATAGTTAGTTAGTGGACTAAGTACTAAAAAAATTGCTTATTCCTTGTTTATTTGAAGGAAGAGGGTATATTTTCTTATGCAATTTCCTGTATTGCCTACATTTATGTTAAATGAATGTATTATTTTGAAACTATAAATAAAGTAAAAAAAAAAAAAAAAGAAAGATAGGAAAATTTCTAATTTTTGTCCACAATTTGGTTCAAGAACAAAGAAAATTTAAATTAGAATTAGTCAATAATAAGAAACGGAAGGCTCAAATGATAAGCACAGCCAATACATAGTTAAACAATCAGGTGTTCTTATTATACTCTTTACTCGAAATAAATTCTGACAGTTTCCCTGGTTCAAAAAATATGTAATTCAAGGAATTTAAGGAAATAACACATCTACAGGGAAACATCAAATAGAAGGTTCCACCTAAATTAAGGATTCTCGATTTTAATTGCAAAATCGATAGGTCTGGAAACATTTGAATTCTTGAACCTAGAAAATTGTCTTTTATATGGCTGAAATACAATTTAAGAATATTATTACGGTCAATCTCAAGGGCAAACGTCACCACTACAGTGGTCCTTTCCGTTATTATTTCCAATGAGTTTTCAAGAATTTGAGTCACATTCAGATTAGATAAAGAGGTATTCCTAGCATTTCTTATACCCGAAATATACTGAATTCTTGTTATGGGTGGAATATGTTCAGCAGGTATAAGTAGAACTTCTGTAAGATATTTCTTAAACATTTGTAATGGTGACATTAAATGTGACTTAGGGAAATTTAAGAGTCTTAGGTTGTTCCTCCTAATCTGATTTTCCAGATATTCAATTTTGCGATACTGAAAGTTTTTGTCCTTAGAAACATTCGAAGTAAAGTTCTTAAAGGTTTTAACTTCATTTTCAAGTACCTCAATCTTGGCAGTGTGGCCTCAAGCTTGCCAGAAAAATCTCCCTGGATTTGTTTGATCTCAGCCATCTCTCCTCTTCATTGAGTTGGAAAATTGCTGCAGGGTAGAATTCAAACCCTGAATTGCATCCCAAAGACTCTCTAGAGTCACAACAGCCGGTCTCTGATATCCTCCATTTGTTCCAGGTGCATTCTCCTGTGAGTGCGAGGAGAGGGAATGTACCTCCTGTCTTCGCAAACAAGCTGTTTCCACAGGAGAGGAAGTTGCTACGGGGCCTTCTCTTGCAGCAACCAGGGTCTGTCCGTTGTCGGGTGCACTGAAGCTCTGCTCCTCCGAAGCAATTCTAACATCTCCGGGTCTTGGAGGGGCTGTATTCGAGGGCGGACTCAACGTGGCTCCCTCGACATTATGTTCCCGATCTTCTAATGGGTTTATCGAAGTGCCCATCGGGGATCCCAGCGCTCGCACCCCCATCTCCTCTAGAGTCGCCTGTCTCATGGTGGAAGTTTCAGAACGGCTCGTGGAGGTGAGCACGTTAGTTTTCCCCTTCCTTTTCCCCATAATAAGTATAGGGAAAGTCCCAGGTTCCAGGTTTCTTACTAGAGATCAGGAGGTGCTGCAACGGACGTCCGTTTCAGACGCCATCTTGAACCCTATTTCGTTCTAGTTCTGACAACAAATCTTAATTCTAGTTTTCATTCAGTCCTCTTCTAAAAACATTTAGCTCTTATTCAGTTCGTTTTCTGGTCACAAACTAATGACAAATAATTTCAGTTCATGCAAAACTGGCACAATAATTCTAGTTTTTACTCAGTCCTCTTTTGAATATATAGTTCTTATTCAGTTCTTCACTTCATGCATATATACGTGTAAAATTTTAATTTCTCTTAAGCCATTTTATTTATTTATTTATTTGTTGCATTTGTATCCCACATTTTCCCACCTTTTTGCTGGCTCAATGTGGCTTACATTATGCCGTAATGATAATCATCATTTCTGGCATGAGAAATACAAAACAGATTAACATTAAGTTCATAAATGATGAAGTAACTTGTTGAGTACGTTAGGGAGAAAGATCAATTCAAGCATGAGAGATAAAGGGGTGATGCGTTAATGTTCATTGGTGAAAATTGATTGAAGCAGTTAGGTGTATAGAATTCGATTTTATCTGGTTGTGGTAGAGTTATGATGTTAGATCATTATGATGGTTCATTGTGGTATATTTTTTTTCCGTAAGAAAAATTATTATTTATAGTTCTTATTCTGTTTGGGACAGTATGGGCCCTAATTTACAAAGGTGTGCTAGCGTTTTTACCGCATGCTAAAAATGAGCGTGCGCTAAAGCTAGAGACACCCATAGAAATACATGGGTGTCTCTAGCGTTAGTGCGCAATAATTTTTAGCACAGCATGGCTTAGTAAACAGGGCCCTATATATTTTTTATTCCTATTCAGTTTTCATATTGAAAAAAAAACTACATTATTTTTACTTCCAGTTCTTGTGAACTAATGGTCAAAACATTTTCATTCTGATTCGTATTCTCATTAATGGACCTTGGGCAAGTTACTTAGGGGGTGTTTTGCTAAGGGGCGCTAGTGTTTTTAGCTTGTGCTAAAAGTGAGCTGGTGGGGTGTTTCAGCATTTAGCTCCAGCCAGGGGCGTAGCTACGGGTGGGCCTGGCTGGGCCCAGGCCCACCCAATTTCAGCCCAGGCCCGCCCAGCGCCAGCCCCAGCTCCCATTGCCAGCCACTACTGCTTTTCCTGTTGAGCAGCAGGGCCGGCGCTACAAAAATAAGAAGCGCTAACGGCGCTAAGGACGAAAAATGTTAAAAAAAAAAAAAGCACGGCACCGGCAGGCACTGTCTAGGCAGACTTGAGGCATTGGCTGCTGGCTCGCAGGCTCCTCCCGTCTCCTACATCACTGCCCCTGGAGCGACGCAGGGGCAGTAACGTAAGAGACGGGAGGAGCCTGCGAGCCAGCAGCCAATGCCTCAAGTCTGCCTAGACAGTGCCTGCCGGTGCCGCGCTTTTTTTTAAAAACATTTTTCGTCCTTAGCGCCGTTAGCGCTTCTTCTTTTGTAGCGCCGGCCCTGCTGCTCAACAGGAAAAGCAGCAGTGGCCGGCAATGGGGGCTGGTGCTGGCATGCAGGGCGGGCCTCGTCGAGGAAAAGAGGGAAACATGGAAGGATGGGGAGAAAAAGAGGGGAAAACAGATGGAAGGATGGCAGAGAAAGGGAAAATAGATGGAAGGATGGCAGAGAATGAGGGAAAACATGGAAAGATGGGGAGAAAGAGGGAAAACATGGTAAGGATGGGGAGAAAAGAGGGAAAACGGAAAGATGGCAGAGAAAAAGGGAAACAGATGGAAGGATGGCAGAGAAATGAGGGGAAACATGGAAGGATGGGGAGAAAGAGGGAAAACATGGAAGGATGGGAGAACGAGGGAAACAGATGGAAGGATGGGGAGAAAAGATAGAAAACAGATGGAAGGATGGCAGAGAAAGAGGGAAAACAGATGGAAGGATGGGGAGAGAAAGAGGGAAAACGGATGGATGGGGAGAGAGACTTTGGATGGAAGGATGGGGAGAGAAAGGGGAGAGACTGGAAGGATGCAGAGAGAAAGGGGAGAGACTGGAAGGATTGGGTAGAGAAGGGACACTGAACAGAAAAGGGTAGAGTGATACAGAGACCACTGGTTAGAAAGAGGGAGAGAGAGACATTAGATGGAAGGATCAGGAGACAGGGTAGATGGATGGAAGGATGGGGAGAGAAGAGGGAAGACGTTGGATGGAAGGGTAGGGAGAAAGAGGTGACACTGGATGGAAGGATGCAGAAAGAAAGAGGGGAGACTACTGGAAGGATGGGGAGAGAGAGGGGAGACTGGAAGGATGGGGAGAGAAAGAAGAGAGCTGCTGGATTAGGAGTTACGGATTACGGATTAGGAGTTACGGATCAAGAAAGGGATCTGGGTGTCGTCGTCGATGATACGCTGAAACCTTCTGCTCATGTGTGCTGCTGCGGCTAGGAAAGCAAATAGAATGTTGGGTGTTATTAGAAGGGTATGGAGTCCAGGTGTGCGGATGTTATAATGCCGTTGTATCGCTCCATGGTGCGACCGCACCTGAGTATTGTGTTCAGTACTGGTCTCCGTATCTCAAAAAAGATATAGTAGAATTGGAAAAGGTACAGCGAAGGGCGACGAAAATGATAGTGGGGATGGGACGACTTTCCTATGAAGAGAGGCTGAGAAGGCTAGGGCTTTTCAGCTTGGAGAAGAGACGGCTGAGGGGAGATATGATAGAAGTGTATAAAATAATGAGTGGAAGGATCGGGTGGATGTGAAGCGACTGTTCACGCTATCCAAAATAATAGGACTAGAGGGCATGAGTTGAAGCTACAGTGTGGTAAATTTAAAACGAATCGGAGAAAATTTTTCTTCACCCAACGTGTAATTAGACTCTGGAATTCGTTGCCGGAGAACGTGGTACGGGCGGTTAGCTTGACGGAGTTAAAAAAGGGTTAGATAGATTCCTAAAGGACAAGTCCATAGACCGCTATTAAATGGACTTGGAAAAATTCCGCATTTTAGGTATAACTTGTCTGGAATGTTTTACGTTTGGGGAGCGTGCAGGTGCCCTTGACCTGGATTGGCCACTGTCGGTGACAGGATGCTGGGCTAGATGGACCTTTGGTCTTTCCCAGTATGGCACTACTTATGTACTTATGGATGGAAAAGGAGAGTAGTGAAAGACTGGAGAATAAGAGGAAGGGGCATGGGGAGAACAAGGGTGAGAAAAAGATGAAAAGCCATAAGTAGATGAAGGAAATTAAAGAATGGATAGTAAGAATGAATTAAATCAGGACAGAGAGAGCGAGAGAGGCAGAAAAATATTGAAGAAAGCAAAGAAAAAGGAGAGAAAAATGAGAAATGGCCAGGAAACCGTGGCAGAAGAGTTAAGCGAAAACGAAGGAAAAGCAGAATCTAGAGACTGGGAGTGACACAATGAGAAAAAGTAAATGGCCATACAAGAAAGGTAAAGAAAATAATTTTATTTTTAATTTAGGATAAAGTAATATGGTACCTGTGTTAATGAAGTTTCAGAGACCAATACTTCCTTCCTTAGGTCAGGCGAGGATACCGTAACAGCATTATACTGACCTGAGGCAGGGAGGTTTGGCCTCTGAAAGCTCACTGAAAAGGGTGTTAGGCTATTAAATAAATTTTCTGAAATCTGATGCACTGAAAGCAGCACTTTACCCTGTGTGACAATGCATCTGATTAGCGTGACTAATTTTGCTGGGGGAGGGGGTAGAGAGAAAATTTTGTGCCCACCCACTTTGGGTTCAGGCCCATCCAAAATGACAGTCTGGCTACGCCACTGCTCCAGCTGATTTCTAGCATGAGCTAAAAACTTCTAGCGCACCTTAGCAAAAGACCCCCTTTACCCTTCATGCCTCAGGTTCAAACTTAAAGGTCCTTTTACTAAAATGTGTTTAAAAATAGACTTAGGGTATTTTAACACGAGACATGCCTGTGTGCTAAGCACATCCTGTAAGCCACATTGAGCCTGCAAAAAGGTGGGATAATGTGGGGTACAAATGCAATAATAATAATAATAATTTTTTTAATGCAATAGTAAAATAAGGCTTTTTTTATTTTTGCGGGTCTTGTGCTAATTTGTTCCATTAGTGTGCAAGGCTTGCAAAAAAATTAATGCAAGAGCATTTACTACCTACTAATTAGGAGACGCTAACCCCTGATTCTATAAAAGTTGCCAAAAATGCGTGCGTAAATTTAGGCATGTTCCCAATTTGCGTGCACAATTTAATAGCATAATGAGCCAAGTAGAACCAAAATTTGGCTTTTTAACAAGCAGCTATTGGCAGGGCGGCCCAGAGGGGGGGAGTGGGGGGGGAGGGGGAGACAAATTCACGAGGATCGGGCCTCCAAGGCGGGGGTTTCTGTCTCTCTCTCTGCTGCTCCTGATGGAACCCAGGTGATCGCATCCCAACAGAAGCAGGAGAGAGAAAACTCCGGCGCCGGGCCCTCCTTGGAAGCTGGAGAGGACCTGCAGGAGCAGCAGATAACATCAGGCAGAAGCGATCTTCTTCTTGGTCGACTGCTGCATTGCTTTCCAAACGGCTGCTTTTTCCCTTTAGGCGTGCAAGCTCGGCTTTGAAACGAGCATGCGTGACCTAGATAAGAAACAGCGCAGGGGCAGGCCACTTGGCCGAACTGTAAAGAAGAGCAGCGCTGGTTGTGGAGGAGAAGACTCTTCTGCTGGGGGGGCCTTGGAATCCCCACCAGCCAAGGTATTTCCAGTTGCACCGGGTGGGATGCTGATGGCGATCGGGGGGGGGGGGGGGGGGGGGGGCTGGCGGGCAGCAATGGCCCTGCCCTGGGCCCAGCTCGGTCTTCTCGGCGGCCCTGGTTATTGGATCTAAATAGATTTAATTGGGACTATTGCACGTAAATTTAGGCGCAAGATCCACACCTAAAATTTACATGCAGTTCAAAAAGGGAGAGCAGAAATGGGAGGGTCATAGGTGTTTCGGGGCAGAACAGGGGGGGCGTGTTTTTGAGTTATACCTGTAATTACAGAATATGGGTGCTCTGCGTGTAAATTTAGGTGCAGGTATTGCACCATGTTTTTGTTGGTGGAAATGGCAGCACCTAAATTTATGCAGCCCTCTCTACTTAAGGGTTTATTCTGTAAACCACAGCAAACTTTAGGCTTGGCATATAGAATAATAACCGGATATTTTTGGCGATGATTTTTTTAGGCACCATATATAGAATTTAGCCCTAAGGGCTTCTGCAATGTCTCTATGCTAATGCAAATGTGCTAATTGAATAACTCTACCATGCCCATTCTCTGCCCATGACACACTGTGTGTTTTAAGCATATAAAATGTACTGGATATTTTCCTGCATTATGTTCTGAAGTTTATTTCTCCTGTTTGGCCAGCAGATGGTGCATGTTTATACTTAAAGCTGTTACAGAGGACTGACTTCTCTTTCTTTATTTAGCACACAGATAATCGGAAGTGTCTTTAGTGATGTAACCAGTTTTTATTTTGAAACTTGACTATTCTGTGTTCAGATTGGCCTAGAGTTTGAAATTACTCAGCAGTTGTTGCTGGCTGTTTCTTCAGTTTCAGCCCAGGAGGAAAGAGAGACAGATCTCTTTGCTGAGGCTCTGTGAACAGTTATAGATCCTGACCTTCCCAGTGCTGTTTAGACAGTTTATAGATATTTAGTTAGTGTTATAATTGATCCATTTTTCAGTTACCTGTTTATTGTTTGCTAATTGCACCTTTTTTGTTCAGTGTTCAATTTTTTATGAGAATAAACAAAATTGTTTGTTTGCTCTGCTTATCTGGACTGATAAGAATCCTGGTGGTTTGTGTGTTGGGTCTGTGAGTGCATTCTGGGAAACTGTGGGACCACTGAGAGTGTGACTCCAGTAACCTAGAAATCACTGGGGATAATTGGAGAGCGGGAGACTCGCCCAGAGGTGGTTGTGACCCAGTTGGTGGGATGAGGGAGCTAGTGTAGAGCACAAGTGGCAGGTGCAGCAGACCTGAGCTGTGCTGGGGATAGACCTCTGAGTGGCCTGCGGGGTAACCCTAGGTGGGTGGCTAGGCATTTTGTGACACATACACCTCCTCCTCCTCAAAAAAAAAATTGAATAATATATAGCTAGCATGCAGAAAAGGGGAAATTACTGTAAAACGCTTTCATGTTTTTTCAGTAAGTGTTCTCTCAAATGTTAAGCATGCTTAGGGTTTAACATCCTTTAGTAAAAGGGCCTCTTCAATTGTAAACCCTCTGGGGACAAGAAGATATGTAGTGTATCTGAATGTAATTTGCCTAGAGCTACTACTGAAAAAAGGGTATGGTAAATCCAGAATCCCTAGGATTCTGTGGAGAATGGGAAGGTTTTGTTTTTTAAAGTTCTTGTTGTTTTTGTTATATAAAATAATAAATAAAAGAACACATTGACACGATTGTGGATAGTATATCAAGAAGCCCTTTTACTAAACATGGTAAAATTTGTCATTACTGCCGCTTAACACAGGACTTTACCATGCCATAGCTGCAGATTAATGTGGAAACTATTGAGGGCTGTGTCTATAGGAAGTTACGTTCCCCTTAACAGCACTTTCTCAGTCACAGAGGTACCTTAAAAGGCAGGCCACAGAGCAGGGATGAGATGACTCAGCAGGAGCAGTGTTGCCAGGTGGGCGGTTTTCCGCGACCCGCCGCGGGAAATTTTTGCCCGCGGCGGGTTGCGGTTTTTTGGGCTGTTTTTGGCCTTCAGTGCGGTTTTTTTCGGCCGCGGGGGGCGGGGTTAGTGACGTTTTTGGGTGGGGTTAATGACGTTTTGGGCGGGGTTAGTGACGTGGGAGGCGGGGCCGATGACGTAGGAGGCGGGGCGATGACGGGGAGGCGGGGCCGATGACGTGGGAGGCGGGGGCCGATGACGGGGAGGCGGGGCCGATGACGTGGAGGCGGGGCCGATGACGGGGAGGCGTGGCCGGTGACGTGGAAGGCGGGGCCAGTGACGGCGGGGGCGGGGTGATGACGGCGGGGCGGGCGTGATGACGCGGGGGTGGGGGTGTCAGGGGCGGGGTTTGTGTTTGGGCGGGTTTGGGCTGTTTTTTGGGCTCGATCGGGCTGGAAAAAAATTTTCCACCTGGCAACCCTGAGCAGGAGCAGAGCAAGGGAAGGCATGGCCAAGGCAGGATAAAAACTCTCAGCACAGATCAGTCAGGGAGGCCCAAAGGACAGAACAGAAGCCCTCTACTATGTTGCTTCTACCACAGAAGTATAAGCTGCAGAAGTTCTACCTAGGTAGGCCAAATTTATCTTGGAACTCTGCTGAAATATATCTTTGGAATTCAGGGCCAAGTCTAGCCCACTAGTGTTCAATACTGAAAGACAGAACTTTAACTTGGGAATCCAGACCAGAGACAAACTGTGCGACCTTTTTGAGAGACAGACTAGTGCACACCATGGCCCTCCAGGAGGAGGCCAAGGAAGGACATTTTTGAATATAAGAACTGAGTTTTGGTGTGTTATTTGCTTCCGACCTGTGAAAAGAAGAGGTCACTCTTCCTGCACATAATAAAATTATTTTATTTCACCTTTAAACATCTGTGTAGCAGTGGTTTTCGAGGCTCCAGGCCCTGCCCCCACTCTTGCTGCTACAAGGGCAATCCACATCATTTGTTGTTACAGCTGCTGCATTCATTTGCAGCTGCCACTCTGTACTTTGCTTACAGTTAGCCCAGAAGCACTTAACACCTCCTGTAAGTGGTCCCACATTAACTGCAAAAGTGCCGATTACCACCCAGTATTGTAGCAAGACAAGAATTGGGTGCCAAATCATTTCAGCTGTAGTATGATTCTCTGCATTCCACCCTTGAGTTATTCAACAGGAGGAATTATCTTTCCAATAACTAAGAGCTAATTTAAGGACTATACATATCAATGGGTCGATATTCTAAGCAATGTAACCAGCCAAAACATCTCCTGGCCGGTTAAATCACCCTAACCACTGATTTTCAGTGGCACTTAACCTGTTAGTGCTGCTGAAAATAACTGGTTAGTGCTGAAATGCAAGCTGACTATTTTGGGGACTTTCCCGTGGTAGAGTCAGCACTTGGCCAGGTTAATGAGACAGCATAAAAGGCTGTCCTATCTTATGCGGTGCCCCATAGCTGGTTAAGTGCTAAATATCATACTTAACTGGTTATGTGTAGTTGGCACCGAAAGCCCAGAAATTCAGCACCGAAGCCTGGCCAGGGCCTGTCATTGAATATTGAAGCATAACACTGGTGGCAGTCAGCAAAACACTGAGCACCACCGACTGAATATTGACCCCCAAATGTCTAGAAACGTTGAACGATATTCATCCAGATGAATCTGAAGGTATATAGTCTTCCAATAATAGTTCTGATAAAATTTGAGAAATTCAATGGATCATATTACTCCAATAAGTTGTAACTTGTAGGCAGCAAAATAATAGATGAGACAATGTACCTGAAACCATTTTACATGACCAACAGCGCTACAAGTAGCATCTGCTGGTAGCTGTTTTCATTGCAACCGTAGAGCCTGGTGAGCTATAAATACCATCGACTGAGGTATGAATTAAAGGATCCAGAATTTTCTTCAGTGTTGAACAGAAATATTGTCTCACTTATCCAAATCCAGTTCTGTGCCCTTGAAATATATGGTAGCAATCGAGATGCAGAATGTTCCAATGAACCTTGGATAGACATATAGAGGGCACTAATCGAACCGAAAACATCTATCTCCATGGGCGTTTGTCTCCAAGAACGGGTCCGTGAAGGGGCGGACCGAACCATATTTTCGAAAAAAAAATAGACCGTCCATGTTTTATTCGGACCAATTTGTGAGCTGGGCGTTCTTGCTTTCAGCGATAATGGAAAATGAAAGCGCCCGGCTCAAAAACGAATAAATCCAAGGCATTGTTCGTGAGAGGGGCCAGGATTCGTAGTGCACTGGTCCCCCTCACATGCCAGGACACCAAACGGGCACCCTAGGGTGCACTTTTACAAAAAAAAAAAAAAGTAAAAGAGCTCCCAGGTGCATAGCACCCTTCCCTTGTGTGTTGAGCCCCCCAAATCCCCCTCAAAACCCACTGACCACAAGTCTACACCATTACTATAGCTCTAAGGGTGAAGGGGGGCACCTACATGTGGGTACAGGGGTTTGGGGGGGTTGGATGACTAAGCATTAAGCAGCACAATTGTACACAGGTGGGGGGGGGATGGGCCTGGGTCCACCTGCCTGAAGTCCACTGCAACCCCTAACAACTGCTCCAGGGACCTGCATACTGCTGCCAGGGAGGTGGGTAGACATTTGAGGGTGAAATAAAAGTTGTGAAACATCATTTTTGTGGTGGGAGGGGGTTAGTGACCACTGGGGGAGTCAGGGGAGGTCATCCCCGATTCCCTCTGGTGGTAATCTGGTCATTTAGGGCACATTTTGGGGCCTTATTCATGAAAAAACAGGGTCCAGGAAAAGTGCCCTAAATCTAGTACAAACGCATACTTTTTCCATTATCGGTGAAAGGCGCCCATCTCTGTTAGGGTGATAACCATGCCCCAGTCCCGCCTTCACCACACCTCCGACACGCCCTGTCAACTTTGTACGCTTCCGCGATGGAGTGCAGTTGAAAAGTCCAAGTTTGGCTTTCGATCTATACCGTGTTATTCATTTTTGTGAGATAACGTCCATCTCCCGATTTAGGTTGGACCTTGGGCGTTTTTCTCATTCGATTATAAAGTTGTGCCTAGAGGTAGGTGCTACTTGGGTGTGTCAAAGGAACCATAAATCCGCAGGTAGCTGCCTATCATGTACTAGGTGTTATTCTATAAGCCTAGGTGCCATAGAGGCATATTTTCAAAGCACTTAGCCTTCCAAAGTTCCATAGGTTTCTATGGAACTTTGGAGCTTAACTGCAAAGGGCGGGCATATATGTGGGCAGAGCATGGGCAGGCCATGGGCATGTCTCACAGATATGTGTGTAGGTTATAGAATACTATAAACTATGTGTGTCAGTTGATGCACCTAGGTACACCAACTTAGACTGCATTGACTGGTATAAGAGGGTGCACTTACACATGACGTGCCTAGTATTCTATAATGGAATCTTGGTTCCATGATACCATTATACAATTGGCACTACGTGCACTGCATTGGGGCACCTAGACTGAATGCCAATTTATAGTTTCTAATGGCCAATCATCATTCAACTAATTTATGTCTAGAATAGATGTCTTAAGAGAATGCAATAACTGAAGGTCTTGAAATAATGGGGGTCAATATTCAGCTGTCGGCGGTTAACATTTTTGCTCATCTCAGATGGCGTTATTCCTGGATATTCAAAGCTGGGACCTGTGCGGGTTCCGGCTTTGAATATCTGGATATTTTTTAAGCCGGTTAAAGCATAGCTACTTTATACATGTTACTTTTATACATGTTACTTTTGAACACTATATTCCCATGTTTCTTATATAAATACTAATTGTATATGTTTATTCAGTCATGGTGATACCATGACAGAGCAATGTAAGCCACATAGAGCCTGCAAATATGTGGGAATATGTGGGATACAAATGCAATAAATAATAAGTTGATATTCAGCCACTTAAGCTGCCATGGGTTACCGCATAAAATAAGACAGAATTTTATTTGGTCCCATTTATGCAGTAAACCCTTGAACTTTGTAGCACAGTATTAACAGATAACTCTAGCAGGCATAGCAGGACCTATTGTAAAGAATAAAATTACAGAACACGTAGACAAACATGGTTTAATGGGACAGAGTCATCATGGGTTCAGCCGAGGGAAGTTTTGCCCCACCAATTTGCTTCATTTCTTTGAAGGCGTGAATAACATGTGGATAAAGGTGAGCCGGTGATGTAGTGTATCTAGCTTTTCAGAAAGATTTTGTTAAAGTTCCTCATGAAAGACTCATGAGAAAGTTAAAGAGTCATGGGATAAGAGGCAAGGTTCTAGTATAGATTAGAAATTGGTTATTGGACAGAAAACAGAGGGGTAGTAGGGTTAAATGGTCACTTCTCTCAATGGAGGGGGGGTGAACTGTGGAGTGCTACAGGGATCGGTACTGGGACTGGTGTTATTTAACATATTATAAATGATATGGGAATGGAATGACGAGTGAAGTAGTGATTAAATTTGGAGATGATACAAAAACTATTCAAGGTTGTTAAAACACATGTGAACTGTGAAACATTGCAGGAAGACCTTAGGAAATTGGAAGACTGGGCATCCAAATGGCAGATGAAATTTAGTGTGGACAAATGCAAGGTGATGCACATTGGAAAGAATAATCCAATTCATAGTATCTGATGCTAGGGTCCACCTTGAGGGTCAGCACTCAAGAAGAAGATCTAGGTGTCATTGTTGATAATATGCTGAAATCTTCTGCTCAGTTTGTGGTGGTGGCCAAAAGCAAACAGGATGCTAGGAATTATTAAGAAAGGGATGGTGAATAAGACCAAAAATAATATAATGCCTCTGCATCGCCTCCATGGTGCGACCTCACCTTGAGTAGTGTGTTCAGTTCTGGTCGCTGTATCTCAAAAAGATTATAGCGGAATTAGAAAAGGTTGAAAGAAGAGCGGCCAAAATGATAAAGGGGATGGAACTCTCTTATATGAGGAAAGGCTAAAGAGGTTAGGGCTCTTCAGCTTGGAAAAGAGATGGCTGAGGGGAGATATGATTGAGGTCTACCAAATTCTGAGTGGTGTTAGAACGAGTAGAAGTAAATTAATTTTTTTTCTCGTTCGAAAAGTACAAAGACTAGGGGACACTCAAGGAAGTTACTACTAATCATTTGTATAGTGCTACTAGATGTATGCAACATTGTATATATTATATGCAGGTACTTTCTCTGTCCCTATAGGGTTCACAATCTAAGTTTTTGTACCTGGGGCAATGGAGGGTTAAGTGACTTGCTCAGGGTCACTTAACACTCCATTGCAAGGATCAAAGCCTCCTGCTCTAACATTAGTAAACTCCTCCTCCTCTACATGGAAGTTACATTTAAATACTTTAAAAACAATAGGAGGAACTATTTTTTCACTCAACCAATAGTTTAGCTCTGTAACTCTTTGCTGGAGGATGTGGTAACAGCAGTTAGTGCCTCTGGGTTTTAAATAGGTTTGGACATGTTCCTGGAGGAAAAGTGCATCGTTTGCTATTGAAAGCGACATGGGGAAGCAGCTGCTTGCCCCATGATTGGTAGCATGGAATGTTGCTACTAAATGGGTTTCTGCCAGATACATGTGACCTGGCTTGGCCACTGTTGGAAACAGGATACTGGGCTAGATGGACCATTGGTCTGACCCAGTATGGCTACTCTTATGTTTTCATGCTCTTAAAGCTGGCCGCTTAGGGGGAAGTTCAATATATGGTGCCTAAAAAAATCTGCGCTGAAATCAGTGTCGACTAAGAGTATTCCGTAATTGGTGCATAGATTAGGTGCCGATGATTAGAATATGCTTAGTTCATATTTAATGCCTAAATGTACGCGCATCCATTTACACCACAAAAAGTGGCATAAATCCTAGCGCATAGATTTAGGTGCACTGGGCCTATTTTATAACTAGGCACATAAATTTCAGGAATGCCCACAAAATGCCAATTTTTCCCACCATAACCACGCCCATTTTTTGCCTTTGCACATTAGAAATTCGGGGAACATCATTGCAGAATACACTTAGTAAGTGTGTGGCGTAAATTCAAATCAGTGTCCAAATCATGCTCATCATGCTTTTTAAGTGCTGTTATCAGTGCTCATTAGCTTGTTAAGCTTGTTAAATTACACGCATTGTTATAGAATCTGCGTTGATTACTACTACTACTTATCATTCTATAGTGCTACTAGATGTACGCAGCGCTGTACACTTGACATGAAGAGACAGTCCCTGCTCGACAGAGCTTACAATCTAATTAGGACAGATAAACAGGACAAACAAGAGATAAGGGAATATTAAGGTGAGGATGATAAATAGGGTTCTGAACAAGTGAATAAGGGTTAGGAGTTTAAAAGCAGCATCAAAAAGGTGGGCTTTTAGCTTAGATTTGAAGACGGCCAGAGATGGAGCTAGGCGCACTATATAGAATCCAGGGGTAAGGGCTGAATATCAGCACTTAAGCAGCCAAGTGCTGACTCCACCTGTGGAACACCCCCAACACAGCCAGCTTTGAGTTCAGTGCTAAATGTGATATCAGCAGCACTTAGCTGTTCTGAATATTAGCAGTTAGCCCCCACCAAGCGATTTAACCTGTCAGTGGCTGGCTAACTCACTTTGAATATCAGGCCCTATATTTACAGGAGATGCATGCATTTAGCAAGAGTTTCAGGTATGGACCTAAACTTATTATTAGTAATCATTTGCCCCAAAGTCCATAAACCTGCTTCAAAGTATTGCGTTTGACTCACCTTCAAAAGTCAGCGTGCCATATAGGTTGCTTTTGGAAATTTGATCATCCTCATCCAGATAATGGGAATCTTAAATTAACTATGATCTCCCCCTAGCTCAGTCAAAGGATTCCTCAATGAATATGAACGAGAGAGATTTCTATAGAATGAAGGCGGTGATTGCTGGGTGTGCCCCAAGGATTCGGCTGGGACCTACTGGTGTAGAGTGACAACAAATTGAAAATTCACCAAGCAAGGGTTTGTTCTAGGCATGGAAAGGCATGTAGAAGTATGTGAGAATACGGCTGGTCTTACTGAATGGATTCTGATGAAAGTCAAGTGGGAAGGAGAATTACCTTGCACAGACTAATACAGACTAAAGATGTGCAGGTCAAAAAGTTTAACTTTGTTAGTTTCCTGTGATTATGGGATTTTTTTTGTTTTGATTTGTTATTATTGGTTTCAGGGCAATGTCATAAATACTGTGTTCTATTTTGCACTCTTTTGCTCCCAGTAATCCTGCTCACAAGCTTTCCTGCCTGTTTGACTGACCCTCCAGATTCGCCATGATTGGAGTTGTTGCTGCTGACTCCGCCCATCGCTCTCCAAGTAATCTAGCCACAATGTGATGTCACTCTCTAGAGCCCATTTAACTCTGCTGATCTTCGAAGCAGCATGAGCCACTAGCATGCAACACCTCGTGCAAACAAGGAACATGGCTTCTCCTTTGTGTATGCCTTCATGTGTCTCATGAGGGTGCCTCCTTATGTCCCGGTCTCTCTTGTTTTTTTTATTCTTAATGTGACTTTGCCTATAATCCTGGAACATTCCTGTTCCATCTCTGTTGTCTGAGGTCACAAGGTTTCTCTTATCTTCAGGTAAGATTCTTGGTGTTCATTCAACCGCTTACCTCACCCCTATCTCCTTTTCCTAACACTCTGCATATTGTTCAAATAATATTTGCTCTCTGCACTCCAAGTCTCACTTAGTTAATGCTTATCTAAATGAGGAACATCCTGACATACTTAGATTGGAAGAAACTTGGCTTTCCCTGGTGATGCGGCTTATCTTCGCCAATCCTGTCCTCCTGACTACAATTTCCTTTTTCAACATCATGCTGACAGGAGGGTGGGGGTTTAGCCATCTTAATCTCTACATCCCTCACTTTCATCTCACTTGGCTCCTCTTCCACTCCTTCTCCTCCGATTGAATATCTGGCAGTGCAGTTCACCTCTCCAGTTGAATTAACCTGCTAAATGGTCTATCAGGCATTGCCTCTTACATTAGTCTCTATACAGACTCTCTATAACTTATTGTCCTCTCATCACTATCTCCCTGCCCATTTATTCTTTTAGGTGACTTTAACCTACATTAGGATACACGTAGTAAGTTGTGTGTGTAAATTCAATCAGTGCCAAATCATGCACTGGATAACACTTCTGATCCAGTCACCATGATCTCCTCACATTTCTCTATGACTTTGATCTCATCCAGTGGTCTCTTCTCCAGCTCATACTGCAGGCCATACTCTTCATATAACTATTACCTGTTCCTCTTCAGTTTTTGATATATCATATCTCCCTACCTCTCATATCTCCTGGTCTGATCATATTCTGGTCTCTTTCGCCCTAATCTTCCCACTGTCCTTCTCCTCCTATCGCTCCTCGCCCAACCTTAACCAGGAAAATTCAGTCCTTGACCCCAGAAATTTTCTTTGAAACTGCCAAGAATTTCCCTCTAAGTTTTCCTCTCTGTCAATAGGTGACCAGTTGGAACAGCATCCTGCTCTGCTCTTAACATGTCAGCCTCTTTAGAACCTCTCACTTCCCAACCATGGTTTTTCACCATGGATTCCTATTCTTCCCTGTCAGCTGTGTTGTGCTGAGAGCCTGTGGAAAAAGTCTTCATTTCCTAGCACTCTTGAAAGATTCAAGGAACATTCCATTACTACTCAGACAGCCTAAAACAAGCAAAATGCACATATATGACAGGTCTACTTGCCTGAGACCATAATACCTCCCACCTCTATTGTCTTCTAAATCACTTCACTAACTGTCCAGGTGTAGTGGCCCCACTCTCTGCTCACTGCTAACAATTTTGTCACAGGCTTTCTGAAAAAAATCACTCTCCGGCAGACTCAACCTGCTCTGGGTCCTACTCCTGTCATCTATCCCTAACCTCTCCTCTCCCTTACATACTATTCCCACTTCCTCTTTCTTCCTTTAACCTTCCCTCTCTGGATCTTCTTAGGTACATGGGATCATTCCTTCATTCCTCATCCCCCTATAATAACCCCATTCCAGCTTCCCTTATGTAGAGGTTTCTTCAGCCACTTTTGCCTTTTCTATTGTACATGGTTATTATAACCAGCCTATCCACAGGGCTTTCCCACTCCCTTGGAAACAGGGCACTTGTTAGTCCTCTTCTTGAAGACCCCCAACTAGATACTTTTCTGTGAATTATTATAGACAGATCAATTTCCAACTTACCATTTGTGTCTATGATTGTGGAAAAACAATTGTTTCTGTTCAACTCTCTGACTATCTTGACCATACCAACACTATTTACCGTGCCAAACCGGTTTTCACTCTCACCACTTGACAGAACACTCCCTCTCGAGGGTTAATGAACTATATCACGGTGAACTTAGATAGTGGGAGGGATGTTGTCTTTTTTTCCTTGGATATATTACATAAGTGCATAAGTATTGCCACACTAGGACAGACCAAAGGTCCATCAAGCCCAGTATCCTGTTTCTAACAGTGGCCAATCCAGGTCACAAATACCTGGCAAGATCTCAGAAAGCTCAATACATTTATGATGCTTATCCCAGAAATAAGCAGTGGATTTTCCCAAGTCAGTTTAATAATGGTCTATAGACTTTTCCTTTAGGAAAGCCGTCCAGACCCCTTTTAAACCCTGCTAAGCTAACCGCTTTTACCATATTCTCTGGCAACGAATTCCAGGTTTAATTACACATTGAGTGAAGAAACATTTTCTCCGATTCGTATTAAATTTACTACTTGTAGCTTCATTGCATGCCCCCTAGTCCTAGTATTTTGGAAAGAGTAAACAACGATTCACATCTACCCGTTCCACTCCACTCATTATTTATAGACCTCTATCATATCTCCCTCAGCCATCTCTCTCCAAGCTGAAGAACCCTAGATGCTTCAGACTTTCCTCATAGGGAAGTCGTCCCATCCCCTTTATATTTTTCGTCGCCCTTCTCTGTACCTTTCTGATTCCACTATATCTTTTTTGAAATGTGGCGACCAGAATTGAACACAATCTTTGAGGTGCGGTTGCACCATGGACCGATACAAAGGCATTATATCGTCCTCACTTTTGTTTTCCATTCCTTTCCTAATAATACATAACATTCTATTTATTTATTGCATTTGTATCCCACATTTTCCCACCTATTTGCAGGCTCAATGTGGCTTACAATACATCATGGGTAGTGGAAATATATTTGCTTTCTTAACTGCAGCAGCACACTGAACAGAGCATTTGAATGTATCATCAACAATGACACCGAGATCCCTTTCTTGGTCAGTGACTCCTAAGGTGCAACCTTGCATTATGTAGCTATAGTTCGGGTTCCTCTTTCCCACATGCATCACTTTGTACTTGCTCACATTAAACATCATTTGCCATTTAGACGCCCACTCTCCCAGTCTCGTAAGATCTTCTTGTAATTTTTCACAATCCTCTCGCGATTTAACAACTTTGAATAACTTTGTGTCGTCAGCAAATTTAATTATCTGACTAGTTACTCCCATCTCTAAATCATTTATAAATATGTTAAAAAGCAGTGGTCCCAGCAACAGATCCCTGAGGAACCCCACTATCTACCCTTCTCCATGAGAATACGACTATATTGGTGGCTTTCGACCTGGTGGACCACTCCATTCTTCTTAGCATCTTTGAGATGTACACATACTGATCTAGCTTTACAGTGGTTTCATTCCTATCCATCTGAACACTCTTACATAGTTTGTAATTCTGAATCCTCCTCCTCCTCTCTTCATCCACTAACATCCAGGGTACCGCAGGGATCAATCTTGGGTCCAATACTCTTTAAATTATTCCTGGCTCTGTTAACTCTCCTACTTCAATCTGGACTTCACCTTTTTTTATTACACTGTTGGTATTTAGCTACTTCTCCCATTTGACTCTTACTCTTTTTCTAGCTATCCTTTGATTTCTCATAAACTGGATACAGTTGCAGAGTGGTCAACCTAAAAAGGGTTTAAGGCTCAAGCCTACTAAAACTGTTATAATTTTCAATTCCCAGCCTTCTGGGATGATTTTTCCACATTTAGAGGGAACCCTATTCCTTACTCCATGTCTACAAAAATCTGTCCCACATTTGAAGATAGTTTCTTCTTCCTTTTTTTACTCTTAAATGGATTCATTCAATCTATTCCCTCCTGGAGCCTTGTTCTCTTTGCATTCTCATACACTCTCTGGTCTTGTGCAGACTTGACTACTGTAATTCCCTCCTTGTCAGTTTGCCCTCCTACCAGATTCCTAGGCTTCAATTAATATAAACTACTACAGTTTAAACTCCTTCATTGTTGTAAGACATTTGTACCATGTCACTACACTTCTCATTTCAGAACATATGCTCCCAGTATCTTATAGGATTCCTTATAAAATCAACTCTGCCTGTCATCAGATACAATCCTCAGGTCTACCCTCTTGTCTGGCCATATTTCGGATTCCTTATGGGTCTTAGGATCTGCTGTCCAATGTCTTTTAAAAGTTCTCTCTTTTCGTAAAGTCTTTTGGATACTATTAGAAACTCATGTTTCAATATGACTGTCCCAACTCTCTGGAACGTGATCCCTCTCTACCTGTGAGGCTGGATGGATCTTTTACCAAGTTCAAGTCCCAGCTTAAAACTTATTATGTCTCCTTGGCATTTCCCACCAGCCCTGGAATTAATTAATGAACAAATTAATTAGCAAAAAGGGGTAAACAAAATAAGAAGGGATTACTGGGAAGAGATGTTGAGGTTTAGTAAGGCATCCAAATTAGAACAGAAAGAATGGTGACTTCAAAGGGTATGTAAATTTTGGTTTGTTTTTTAAGGTTGGGGGTGGAGCAAAAGAACACGAGATAGTCAGGAAAATTGGCGGGCTGAAAAGAATTGATGGATGGCAAGGAGGAAAGCTAGTTGAGGGAACTGAAGCAAAATATTTCATCCCACCCAATCCCTCCCACAGTTTAGAAGACTGAGGTTTGGGACTGGGATCTAGGGTAATTTTGTAGTTGGGATAGTGATGTTTAGGGATGTTAAAGAGGGTAGTTTAAGTCGCAGCTGCGGTAAATTAAATGACCATTTTTCTAGTAGCCTTCATTTAAGGACAATAATTTTACTGGCTATATGGATTTTACACTGTAATCTGCTTATGTGCGAAACCGCCAGAAGCAGAAGTGAAGCCTTGATGTCACCGCAGGTCTCACTTTACAAGGTGGTTCATGGAGTATTAATTACATTTGATGGAATAAATATGTGCAGCTAGGTTGGCACCAACTAGCTTTATAAAAGGTAATAAGGAAAGTGAAGGTTGCATTGAATATTGATAAATATTTATTTGTGCTGGTTATGAATTTTTGATTGGTTAAATAAAGCTGAGGCCAAAATTATTTCTCCAATTTATAGATTGTCATAGTATTCTTTGTTCATGTGTGTGTCAGGAACGATGTAATTCAAGTGCAATATATGAATTTTCAACCTGACAGTTCTTTAAGAGGAGGAGCCAGTGATTTGTCGATGTACTACCTGTGCGTGGAGGTTTTGGTGTAAATGTACAGCATCTCTGATATATGATTCTGCCTGTATAATGTAAACCCAGGAAGGAAAATTAGGAATCTAGCTGAGAATTCCCGTATGAAAATCACTGAATGTTTCCACTATATAGTATCTTCAGCTGAATTGTCATGTACCTTGCCAAATATATGGACAATAAGAAGTGTGTCTTGCCCTTGTAAAATGATTAGACCTGTAAAGTAATATAGAGCATATTGATAGGCATAGCTAAATTTCTTTTCTTTTAGTTCCCGGCATCCATAAAAGATCATCCATTACCCTTTGCTTTAATATTTCCAGGTTGCAACTTTACTGCTAATATACGCATACTGACATTTCACTTTGCTTGACTTTGTTTTTGTTTATTGACTATATATATCAGCATTATTTTCATTGTGTGAATGTGTGTTGGGGAAAGAGCTTAGTAGTTCATAAACACAAGCAATAAACTTGAAAGATATATAATGGCATTTCAAGCATTGGAGGTCATGCGATGGGGACCAAAGCTAGAGCTGGAAATCTCTTTCAAAGGCTAAAATCTGCCAAGAGGAATTAGGTGCCAAAAAAGTGCTGTAAGCACAGCTATAAAGTCAATAGTGTTGTAGAGTTAGTGTGAAGTGCTGTAGAATGGATGGTACGGTGGTCATAAACACACAGCCATGGGAACCTTGACTCTGTAAAGTGTTTTTGATGACTGCTTATGTGTCACATCAAAATTCAGTGCAAATGATATAAGGTGCAGTTCAGCCTTCATCCAGGTTTACATAAATGTTTTGACAGAAATGGCATGTCAGAGTACACATCCACAGTGTGATAAACTGTAATGATTCCTTTCTTATAAAGATATTTATCTCATGGTTTGATTTGACCTTCAGTCTCTCAGGAATGGCCTCGTGCAGGTACTATTGGACCACAAATAACTGAAAAAGAAATTTAAACGGGAGGGGAATGGTAAACTAGCTTCTCTTTATTTTTGCAACAAGAGAATTTTGACCTTGCCAAACCTGCTTTGACATTGGTCTGTACACTGTGTCCAACATTTCTGGATAATAATTAACTTGAAATGTATAGAGTCATTTTTTGTAATCTTTCAAGCTTTTGGGGGGATAGATTTTACTTAATTATGAAAACACATCCGAAACTTGGGTGCTAATAGACTGTTTCAGACAACTTTCAGTTGTCCAACCTCCCAAATCAAATCCCCTCTTCAGCTCCTCCCCTCAAATTACCTTCTCACCAGAAGTGGAGCCAGGTTGACGGCGCGGGGGGGAGCGGAGAGCGGCGTGAAAGCAGACTTCCACCGGCGCTGGAGCACATTTTCAATGCAACAACATTGAGAAAAAAATAGGCTCAGAGCTGGCAGAACTCTGTTTGGGGGAGCGACTGCTCCCCTGCACCCCCACTGGCTACGCCACTGCTTCTCACCCCCCCCCCAGTTGCTCTGCCTCATTGGGCTCCTGGGTTCAAAGTCACACATTAATAACTGACTCCTCTTAATATGTAGAGAACAAACTAACCCTAATTGCAAAAGTCATCACGGAGTGCAGTATCATTTCATTCATATATTTATTATGCTGATAAGAAAACATCCACAGTCTCTAGAATTATATATTGGCATGCTTTGCCAAAAAAAGTTTTTAAGAACTACTTAACTGCAATGAGAAACAGAGATTAAGAAATACATCCCAGCTGTGATCTGTATGTTTAGTAAGGTAGCCTTATGATTTAGGTACGGTGCAAATAACATTGACTCACTCCTTTGGATTAAAGGGGTTTTGAGTCATGGGAGGTGGGAAGGGAAGATTAAGGGAATGGGTAGAAGTGATAGGATTACTTACATTTTAATTTGGGGGCTAGAATGACAGTGGGGTTTGATTAGTAATTTAAAGGTCTTTTGTATTATTTTAATTTGGGGTGGGTTCTTTGGATGGGCTGGGAATAATTCACTAAGGCGGAGGTGGGTGAGATGTTGCTAAGGCAAATGGGGGGAGAGAAGTGGGTGATTGATGCTTGATCGAGAGGACTGGTTGATTGGTGGTTGTCGGGAGTGAGTGGGAAATGAAGTTGGGGGATTATCTGAAAGGAAGTGTTGAGAGGGAGGACAGGTTTGGCTAGGGTGGTTAGCGGGTGGTTAGCGGGATGGGTAGAGTTAGGTTTTTAGGTTGTTTTGAAGCCCTCCAATTCCGCCCTATTTGGGTGGGTTGTGTTTGATTCATGCTAGGGGGAGGATTTCCTTTAGGGTGGGTTGGGAGGTGAGTTTTGAGTGGGGAAATGTTGCAGTGGTGGAAATTAAGGGATCAAATGGCAAGTGGCATTCACATTTAGAATTTTGTAACATGATGGTGTGAGTTTTACTGGCTTGTGTGCAGGACCACCACAAGTTGACAGGAAGCCTTGACGACACCACAGGTCTCGCTGGATTATATGAAAGAATATTAAGACATTTAAGTGCCTAATTCATCACCAACTAGCACTAGAAAAGGTTAATTAATTGAAGACCACTTACTATAGTTGACTAAATATGAATTACAATTTATGGTTTATCTTAATGTTAATAAAGCTGCGGCCAATTATGGTATTACCACTTTAAAAATTGTTAACTATATTTTGTTTGCATTAGTTGGTACGAAAGAGGATGCGATTGTCAATGTTATGTTTGATCATCAGAAATACTAATGCAGCCCTAGCATAATAGAGGAGTAACCAGGGCTTTCAGGTCATATAAGGCCTTATCTCTGTCCAAAGCTGAAGTAGGCCAGCTTGCCAGTGACTTTGGAGTCTACTTCCAAATTTCTTCCCTGGGCTCCATTAAACAGTTGAAACTGAATAAAGACATCTTAGACATATGTAAGAAAAATCTAAAGTTTAGTACAGCATGGATTGACTATCAGAAAGCTTTGATACTATCCAATACTCCTTTGGATAATAAATTACCTTGAAATTTGTAGAGTGATTCTGAATTGAGAACAATAAATTTCCCATAAAAAGGTGGCATTCAGTCTGATTTATGAAGAAGGATAATTGTCATTCCTAATGTCAAGATACAGTATGGAATATTTCAGTGAAGTTCTCTAGCACCATTCTTGTTTTATCTGGTACTGAATCTTCTGAGTATTGTTATTTATTTATTTATTTATTTAACGTCAATGATGAGCTGATCTCTCTTCAACACTTGATCAATATACAATGCGGTATCTATTCTTTTTATCTTTTTTTCTTTTTCTTTTCTTTCTTATTTTCACCTCAATTAATTCAAAGTGGAGAAAAAGACCTCAGCAGTCCCTGCATGGCGATACTGTGCTCAATGTGCTCAAACGCCAGCATTCCTCAGACTCCGTTATTTTTTTTTATATTTGATTTCTTTATTAGTTTCAAAATTATAACATTCACAAAAGAACGCAATAACAGAAATTATTAGAAATTAAATCATTTCAGAAATTAGCATACAGGAAAATATTCTCATTTTCATAGACCACTATCAGTGGGATCCAAGAATCAGAAATTAACTTAAACACAATATCATCTTAAATTTTAGAACAGAGGCTAAACCAACTATACAATCAAACAGCAGCATTATTCTGGTTAATTGCCCCAGAGGGATTTCTCAAACTTTCTTTAGCAATTACAAATTCTTGAAGTTTCATGGGGTTGGTAAAAAGAAAATTATTAGTCTCATAAGAAATTAAACATTTACATGGGAACTTAATAAAGAAAGCTCCCCCTAGGGCTAAAACTCTTGCCCTAAAGGCCAGAAGTTTTTTCCTCCTTAACTGAGTTTCCCATGATAAATCAGGAAAAATTTTAATCTGTCCCCCCATGAAATCTTCTTTCATATGTTGAAAATATATACGTTGAACATTGATTTTATCCAGTTCAAAAGTGAAGGATACCAATAAAGTAGCTCTCTCTGTTATAACAGAGGATTCTAAGAGTTCTGTTACGTTTAAAGGTTCTTCACCTGCATTTGGTAATTGTTCAATCACCTTTTTTCCTTATAATCCTCGAAAGCTAAGTAACATTAAGTAATATTTACAATATCATGATTTGAGGAAAGAAAGATCACGATTGAGAATGATACATATATTTTACTATATAGAAGTGGAGTTTTTTAAGACCGAGGATTATAACGGAGTCCGAGGAACACTGGCGTTTGAGCACATTGAGCACAGTATCGCCATGCAGGGACTGCTGAGGTCTTTTTCTCCACTTTGAGTTAATTGAGGTGAAAATAAGAAAGAAAAGAAAAAGAAAAAAAGATAAAAAGAATAGATACCGCATTGTATATTGATCAAGTGTTGAAGAGAGTTCAGCTCATCATTGACGTTATAGTGCAGATTTTTGCTGAAATTGTGTCCAGTACTTTTTGTATTTAATTATTTATATAAGACATTTATATCCCATATTATCTCAAACAAGTTCAAGTTGAATGTGGCTATCACAAAACACCTAGCCACCCACCTGGGGTTACCCCGCAGCCACTTAGAGTCTATCCCCAGCACAGCTCAGGTCTGCCTGCACCTGCCATTTGTGCTCTACATTAGCACCCTCCTCCCACCAACTGGGTCACTACTGCCTCTGGGTGAGTCTCCCACTCTCAAATTATTCCCAGTGATTTCTAGGTTACTGGGGCCATAGTCCCAGTGGTCCCACAGTTCCCAGAAAGCATCCACAGATCCAACACACGAACCACCAGGATTCTTTATCAGTCCAGACAAGCAGAGTGAACAATCAATTTTGTTTATTCTCACAAAAAATGAACACTGAACAAAAATGTGCAAATAGCAAACAGTAACAAGTAACTGAAAAATGGATCAATTAGAAAACTAAACATCTATACACTGTCTAAACAGTACCTGGGAAGATCAGGACATATAATTGTTCACAGAGCCTTAGCAAAAAGATCTGTTTCTTTCTTCTAGGAGTAGAGAAATGTAACAATCCAAACCAAATCACTGAGAAAAAAGATCAAAGACTACGATAGAGTACTGAAACTGATATTGATAAGTCCTTTAATAGAACAGAATAAGATGCAAGTTATCAATCAACTTGCAATCCTTGCATTTTCATGTAGCTTTGGTATAGTACACTGCTCCAGAAAGCTCTAGACCAATTAGATATAAGCACAAGAAAACTCCTCCATGCTCATCAAGTAATATATAAGAACCAGTAGATTGTACTGAAGGCAGCATAGGCTTTATAAATTTATGATACATAAAAAGGGCAATTGTATAACAAAATGCCTATGGTAATAGGGCATGAAGGAGCCTATGCTTTTCCCTGATGCAGACATTGGTCATGTTGGTGAATTCAATTGAGTCATTAAAACTCTTCAAAGTTATTCAAGCTAAATACTTTTCCTTTGAAGGTTATTTGAAGAGTTTACACTGTCGCAGTTTTTATATTGAGAAGTCACTTTTTGAATAAGAATAAGATGATGAAATAAGTGGAGGTGATACGCAATATTGTTCACCTCAGATATCCACTTTAGATGGTTCCATCACAATATTTCAATATGATATACATGATTGATTGATTATATAAGAAATATTTGTGATATCTATAGAGTTATCTCAACATTGATAAATGGTTGATTGCTGGGTAATTTATAACTTTAGGTACAAGTATTTAGGCCATGTCAAACACTGGTGTACATGCTTGCATCTAAATACTGGATATTCAAAACTATTTAACCAGCCGGGAATGGTTCCTGACCAGTTAAATAGTGTTTAAGTGCTTAACTGCGGCTATTCAGTGGAAGATAATCAGTTATCTCCCACTGAATATCCCATCAGCGGCTAGCCACTAACTGGTTCTATAGCATGACATAGCTGGTTAGGCGTGGATATTCAGCGTCAAACCGGCTCTGTTGAGTGGCCAAAATAGGCCGCTTAAATAGCAGACTTATCTTTGACCACTAAAAAGTTAACTGGTTAGCGCTGAATATCAGCATAACCACTTTATATTTTATCGGCCCAAATAAACCTAGATATTCAATGGAAATGGCCTGGCATTGACTATCCGGATTTAATGCCAGCAGCAGACAGCAAACGCGCTGCCTGCCACTGGCTGAATATTGGGCTCTTAGGGCCGGATTCAGTATAAGGCATCTAAAATGTAGCACTGGAATAATGCACATAGCGCTATTTTGTAAACCACATTTATAGTAAGACATGATTTATAGAATAGTGCATAGGCCAGGGAATTCGAGTACATTTAAGTGTGGCCATTTACGCCACTGAAAACCTGGTGTAAATATTTGCGCCTAAATGTGCATATGTTCCCCAAATTCTATAAATTTGATGCCCCTGACACACCTACACTTCTCTCATGGCCACGCCCCCTTTTCAACTATGCACGTTAGAATTTATGCACTTCTCTTTTTAGAATATGCCTAAAAAGAACTGTGCATAAATTCCAATTATTGCCAATTAGTGATGATAATTGTTTTTTATCAGCCAATTATCATCTCTAATTGGTTCATTCCTCATTTGAGTAGCATAGGCAAATTGGCCACACGCACAATTTAATGCATGATACCCTGCCTCATATAGAATCCGACCCTTAGTGCATAAGTGCCTGACACACCTCTGACCCACCCATGCTTCACTCATGTTAACGCCCCCTTTGCAGTTATACGCTATAGAACTAAGTTGATAGCATAGCGCCTAAGCACATTCATGTGCGTAACCTCAAATTGGTGCCAATTAACACCATTTAAGCATCATTATTGGCAGTTAAAGCCAATTAATGTCCATTTAAACAGGGGCTCTTTTACTACAGCTTAGCATATGCTATCCTATTTTATAGCTGTGGGCATGGGGCAGTTAGCCCACACCAGGGGTGTAGCCAGACCTCAGTGGGAGGGGGTTCCAGAGCCCGAGGTGGGGTGGCACAGTTTAGCCCGCCTCCCTCAGCTGCTGAACCCCCACCACTTTTGACCCCCCTCCCGCCGCCGCCCCTCCCCTGTCACTGCCGCCGCCAGGTACTTTTGCTGGTGTGGCTCTCCAACCCCCGCCAGCTGAAGTCTTCTTCAGTGCCAGTCTTTGGCGCCTTCGCTGATCTGTTTCTGTCAGCCCTGACTCCTGATGTCCTGCATGCACGTCCTGCAAGGGGCTACATACAGGACGTGCACGCAGGATGTCAGGAGTCAGGACTGACAGAAACAGATCAGCAAAAGCGCCAGAGACCGGCGCTGAAGAAGACTTCGGCTGGTGGGGGTTGGGGACCCCCGCCAGCAAAGGTACCTGGCGACGGTGGGAGGGGGGATCGAAAGTGGAGGGGGAGGGTCGGCAGCACGGGGGGGGGAGTCAAAAGT
Organism: Microcaecilia unicolor; assembly: GCF_901765095.1. Lineage (NCBI taxonomy): Eukaryota > Metazoa > Chordata > Amphibia > Gymnophiona > Siphonopidae > Microcaecilia > Microcaecilia unicolor. The sequence continues at coordinate 53,510,592 of NC_044035.1, forward strand.
AGAGGGGACCAGGGCTAAATCTGTGGGGGCCCATGCCCCTGTGGCCCCACCTAGCTACGCCCCTGGCCCACACTAATGTCCATTAGCATGCACTAAGCTTTAGCAAAAGGGTCCCTTAATTAGTTGCTCTTCTATAACATCCATGTGCAATTTTGTGTGCTAGTCACAAAATTGTGTGCTCAAGTTGATAGAATTAGTGTGTATGTGAGGTGTATTTTCAAAGCACTTAGACTTACAAAGTTACATGTGGTAACCTATGGAACTTTGTAAGTCTAAGGGGTCCTTTTACTAAGGTGCGCTGAAAAATGGCTTGCAGTAATGTAGGCATGGGTTTCGGTGTGCCGATCCATTTTTCAGTGTGCCTGTAAAAAAGGCCTTTTAAAATTTTTGCTGAAAATGGACGTTCGGCAAAATCAAAATTGCTTTGCGTCCATTTTGGGTCTGCGGCCTTACTGCCAGCCATTGACCTAGTGGTAAAGTCTCATGCAGTAATCGGGCGGAAATGACCTACACATGCCAAATGCCACTTGGCACGCGTCCGATACGCGCGTCTGAAAATAAAAATTAGTTTTAGGCCACGCGTATTGGACACTCACCAAAAATGAAATTACCACAAGAGCCACGCTGTAGCTGGGTGGTAACTCCATTTTGATGCAGTTGGGCACGCGTAGACGTTTATACGTCTTAGTAAAAGGGCCCCTAAATGCTTTGAAAATGAGCCCCTTATAAGTCTCCTGCTTCTGAACCGTAAAAGGCCTTCAGGACTGTTCACTTTATAAGCTACTAAATTTAGCAGCTGTACCCAAGGCAACTTTCAAAAGTGCAAATCTAGATGCAGAACTCCTAAAATGAGGAGGCTGAACCTTTCGGAAACTGAACCTTTGGCTCTTCTAGGTAGAAAACTCCCACAGTACGTTTGTGCAAGTTTTTGCTTACAATAATTTTTCTGTGGAATGTTTTTCTTTTCTCTTCCCAAAGTTGCAGGGATCAAATCCTGGGGCAAGAGATGTAATTTTTCAAAACTGTGCAAACAAACTTACCTTGCAGACAGACTGGAGCACTGTTGTCCAATACTTATGATGTATCTGGTCTTGTGATTTCTCACCCCCCATGTCCAGCTCTATACTTGGTATAGTGTAACAAATATTTCATATTTGTACCAGCAGGAGTCTTTTGTGGTCAGAAGTGAAAGTGGTGATTTCATTTGCAGTTGGGTGGGCTGATATCACAAAGTTTTCTCCATCACATACTCATTTCTCTGTGTTTCATCATTATGTATTGCTGGCTGAATCATTAAAACAACTTTGTCTGGTAGCAGAGAAGAGTCGGTATCAAAATTCTGTGGTTTTGGAACCTATAGCAGACATTCTCTGCGAGAATGCCCTGATAATCACAGGTCAGAGACGGAGAATGTTTTTGACCCAGAGAGAGGGTAGAGGATGGGGAGGGATCTTGATTTAGCTCATGCTTTTTTTCAGTTGTAGCTCAATGCGAGATACATTCGAGTACAACAGGTATTTCCCTGTCCCTGGAGGGCTTACAATCTTAGGGGCCTTTATTACTACAGCATTTAATGCATCTAAATGCTGCATGACCTATTTTATATCTGTGGGCCATGTGGCACTTAGCACACTCCAGTAGCATAGCCATGGGGGGGGGGGGGGGGGGGCTCCGAGGCCTTGGCCCCCTCACATTTTCCTCAGGGCCCCCTCTGTTTTAACAGCTGGCTGGGATGCCAAGCATGTGCTAATGGATATCACAGTGCACCAGGGGCGTACCCAGAAGTCCATTTTAGGGGGACCAAAGGTGGAGTGATGGGACCAGGTATTCTCTCCTCCTTCCCCTAGCCCCTTTCCTCCTGCTGCCACATTAAAATATACCTTTGCTGGCGAGGATGCCAAGCCCCGCCAGCCAAAGAGTTCTCCCCGCCTGTGCTTTCTGAGCAGCGCTTAAGTCAGCCGAAGCCAGCTTTCTCATGACACATCCTGACTTGGACTTTGAAATTCCACTCTGCACGTTCTTTGTAAAATGCTGCTGTATGTGTCTTTATAAAATAATAGAGGCAAAGCAGCAGAAATCATCCCTAGATTGAAACCACAGACATTTATGACAGCTTGGGAGCAGGCATCAACATTCACACATAAATGTACACATTTATTTTTTTTAACACATAAATCGTGACTCCACCTGCTCTCCACCCAAAAGATGCCTAAAGAGGGTTGCTTAAAAATATGTGCCTTCTTATCACTATATGTGTACTTTTACATGTGTAACTGTTGGAGTAATTTTATAAAAACCTTTTCATACATGTAAAAAGGACTTTGGAGGCAATACTATAAATGGGGGGCATGAACCAAAATGCACTGGGGCCGATATTCAGACTGCAGGAGGTAGCTGGGCTGCCTCCCGCAGTCAGTACTGGGATGCTGGGCCTTTTCCAGTGACTGGCATCGAATACCTGGCTTATTTTTTGCCAGTTAATTTGTACAGCGCTGTTAATTTGTACAGCGCTGCGTAACCCTAGTAGCATTCTAGAAATGTTAAGTAGTAGTAGTAGTAGAACTGGCCAAAGATAGGCCTGCTTTGATGGGCCAAATTTGGCTGCCAAACTTACCCGGCAATGCGCTGAAAATCGGTGGATAGCCAGTTATATCACACAATATAGGTGCTAACCGGCAATATTTAGCAGGGGACAGCCAGCTATCCCGCTGAATATTGCCGGATAGACGGCTATGTACCATTTAACCAAACAGGAGCCATTCCAGGAGGGAGAGAGGAGATATGATAGAGACGTTTAAATATCTCAAGGGCATTAATATATAGGAAGTGAGCCTTTTTCAACTGAAGGAAAGCTCTGGAACGAGGGGGCATATGATGAAGTTAAAAGGGGATAGATAGGAGTAATCAAAGAAAGTATTATTTCATGGAAAGGGTGGTAGAAGCGTGGAATGGCCTCCCGGTGGAGGTCGTGGAGTCGAGGACTGTGCCAGAATTTTAAAAGGCATGGGATAAACACATGGAATTGCTTAGGAAAAGGAAGAGTTAGGGGTTACAGAGGATGGGCAGACTGGATGGGCTATTTGGCCTTTATCTGCTGTCATGTTTCTATGTTATTTTGACATCAAGTCACTGTACACGATGATCCCACAGGACCAAGTTGCTAGATGTAATCACTGATACACTGGATACCCGCCCTAGACCACATGAGGTCCCAACAGGTTTCCTGCGTGAACTAACAAAAATAGCACTATGTAAAAATTGTTTTGCATTTCGTGACAACATCTATCTGCAGAATTCTGGAGTGGCAATGGGGAGGACATTTGCCCCCACATTAGCCAACTTGTATATGGCATTGTTTGAGAACAAATGGTTGTTTTCCTCCCCGTTCAAAGACAAGATAGGCATATGGAGACACTTTATTGATGACTTCTTTGTACTTTGGCATGGGAATTTACAGGAACTTCAAGAGTTTCATCACTGGCTTAATCAATGCCACATCAGAATCCAGTTTACACTAACCTGTTCACATGACAAGATACATTTTTTAGATGTGGAAATACTCCTGATGCAGAAGCAGTTTAGCACGAGAGTGTTCACCAAAAGTACCGATAGAAATACATTTTTGGAGTTTGGAAGTTGTCATCTGAAGGCATTGAGACAAAGTCTCCCCTTCTCCCAATTTCTTCGGTTTAAGCGTATATGCACATCAGATGAAGATTATAAGGTGCATTCAGAACTTTTTGGCGCTAGATTAATACAAAGGAATTACCCATATAAAATTGTGAAGCGTGCATATACAAGGGCAAGATACAACAACAGGGATCTGTTGTTACAGGAGAGACAACGACAAGAACAAGATGACCACATCATGACGTTTGTGATGAGATACACACCTGGAGGAGAAGCTATAATGGGGATTATAAAACATCATTGGGACATAATAAGATCACACCCCTGTTTAGTAATTACAATGTAAGAACTGCCTTTTTGTGTTCCAGAAATCTGAAAGAAATACTCAGCCCAGCCCTATTACCTGAAATTGCAGATAGGGCTATGGAAGGACAAGTGACAACCCGATTGGGTCACTACAAATGCATGAAAACGCACTGTAAGACATGCTTAATAACAATAGAAGGAACAAGTTTCCTGAATGAAGGCAAGACATACAAGCTGAGAGGCAACACCACTTGCCGGTCCGTTGGTGTCATCTATTACATCAGAAGTCCCTGTGGTAAACTTTGTATAGGAAAGTCTACGAGATCCCTGCATGAGAGAATGATTGAACACCGGTCGCGTATATTAGCCCAGAAATTTGGAGCTCCTCTGGTACAACATTGTGTGGTGAATAGGCATACGGTAGACGACCTTAAATGTGTGGTAATTGAGCAGGTTTTACCTTCCACCAGAGGAGGCGATTTCAATAGAATACTACAACGTGAAACCTTTTGGATCTTTCAATTGGATACAACTGAGCCCAAAGGGCTGAATACGTATGTTAATTGGGGCTGTTTCTTCTGATAGGTGGGTTAGAGCAGAAATATCGGTCAGCTGTTTCCGGTTATGTAGGGGTTCAAAAGAACGCTATCGCCATTTTGTAGGGTAAGGGAGAAGGCACACACAGACACTGTGGCTAGTAAGCTGGTAAGCCAGGAGCATTTTTTGAAATAAGATGAATGAGGAAGCGTAGTTGTGACATAGAAGTTGACTCCTTTCTTTTCTTCTTCAACAGATTTGGTGATACTCCCCCTTGACAAAGCATAGCGAAACAGGCATCTGTCGGGGTGCATGAGCTCACCTATGAGTACAGATAAGTGCTGTGTGCTTAGTAAACCGTTATGAAAGGAACTAAGAAGTTGCAATTAGATATATGTTTAAAAACTATTTAAAAAATAAAAAAATAAAATAGATATAGGTAGGTGGGGGATGAGTCTATGATTAAAATACATAAACGAGCAAAGATTCACTGGAGAGTGGAATAAAAACAGCTGTGTTAGTCATATGAGATTCTACCCCGCATAGTCAATTCACCAAGCTAACTCGTTTAAAATCCTCTGCTATTATATGTTTGTTTGGACTATTTGTAAAGAGAGCAGAGTTTGGCCAAAGAGTTTTGACAGTATTCTAGAAATAAGCAGTGAATTTTCTCCAAGTCCATTTTAATAGTGGTCTATGGACTTTTCCTTTAGGAAGCTATCCAAACCTTTTTTTAACCCGCTAAGCTAACTGCTTTTACTACATTCTCTGGTAACAAATTCCAGAGTTTAATTACACATTGAGTGAAGAAAAATTTAAAATTTAACTACTTTGTAGTTTCATTGCGTGCCCCTAGTTCTAGTATTTTTGGAAAGAGTTGGCCAGTTTAAATTTAACCGGCTAGCGCTGAATATCGGCTTGGCTGGTTATGTTTAAACCAAACAAAAATAAACCAAATATTCAATGCCAGTCACTGGAAACAGCCTGGCATTGACTATTTGGGCTCTGTGCTGACCGCCAGAGGCAGCCCGGCTTCCTCCTGCTGTCTGAATATCAGGCTCCCCCTATTTCTCAATTTTCAGTGGCACCATCCACTGAAAATCCTTTCAGACCACTACAGACGTTCCCACATGCTGCGGCCATTTATACAGTAACTGTAAAAATGCCTTTTTCAATTATTTTCATTAATGTCTGTGTGCTAATGACCATTGTCCAGATAATCCGCAAAAAGCGGAGAACTCGAACGCCCCACGAGAGAATACAGATATGGGAGAAAGTGGGATGTTTGACCACGGAAAACCAAAGCCTGGAGGGATGGATTCTTAAAACAGTTGTTTATTGATGAAAAAAGACTCGACACAAATGTTGTGTTTCGGCCGTTAGGCCTGCATCAGGAGTCTCAGTCGACGTGTACAATCACGTGGTGTTGTAAATGATGAGGTTGGTCTTTCACGCTGACATTTCAATTGTCTACGAGCAAGTCTCTTTAAAGACCAACCTCATCGTTTACAACACCACGTGATTGTACACGTCGACTGAGACTCCTGTTGCAGGCCTAACGGCTGAAACACAACGTTTGTGTCGAGTCTTTTTTCATCAATAAACAACTGTTTTAAGAATCCATCCCTCTAGTCTTTGGTTTTCCGTGGTCAAACATCCCACTTTCTCCCATATCTGCTAATGACCATTAGCATGCGACCATTTTCCAAAATTACCAAGTGACCACTTACTGCCACCAATTCTGTAGGTGACAAGGGTTCAAGCATTTTCATTATTAACTGTTATGAGCAGGAATGCCCACTCTCTGTCTCTGACACGCCCCCCCCCCCCCCTCAAAAAATGAAAAAAATTATTTAGGTGTGGTTAGTATGTTCCAATGCAAAAACACGTGATGCTTTAGCACATTAGTCCATTTTTGCTACATTACACTTGTGTTAGAGCGTAATACAGCTTAGTTAAAGGACCCCTAAGTATTCTAAGTTAGGAAAGCAATCACGCTATGTTGATTTAAACCTTTTAACTATGTGGTGAGTGACACGTATCTCTGCTAGACTTCAGTGGTTTCTCGATATATTCAGCACCACTGCTTCTATGGATAGAGGCAGTAAATATATGCAAAATATTTAAATGCTGTCACCAGCGTTAACCCCCCCCCAAAAAAAAAAAAAAAAAAAAAAACGCTTACCAAAAGGTTTAAATACTGACCTGAATGATTTTTAGTAAGGTTATTTTTCAATTTATCATGAGTATTATTATTATTATTGCTATATATTTCTTTAGAAGTTTTCCTTTGTTTCTGCTTTCACAGATTTGGATTTTCATGTAAAAAGTCCCAAATTTAATTGAGGCTTGCCTTTTGCTTTAATGCTGGTATCTATGGACTGCTCTCTGTCTAGTGTGTCCTTTTGCACCTGCAAGCTATCCTTCCTAAGAACTTATAGTTGTCATTGTTCGGTAAGATAAAATGAGGGTAGGTCACGCCTCAGCTCTCTGAGCCATGAAACATAATGAAGCAGATGCTCCACTATATCCTTAACTGACTGAAGTGTTCTGGTAGTACAGACTGGAAAGGCCACAGCGCAGCAGAAGATAAATGAGGTGCAAAGAGTGTGTGTTATCATAAACCTGACTATGAACTTTGTAGAAACCCCCATGCTGGCACCATCCCGAACACCACTCACCGGGGTCCTCCAAATGGAGACTTGTCATAGGAACCAAGGAGCAGCTGAAGCACACACAGTCTGGGTATATAATTGACTTCAAAAGCAGCATTTACAGACTCTTACCCATACATTTCAGAGAACGTTCAGGAGAAAGAAAACCTATCTATCGAGGATCCTTGATTTTCAGAACCATGCTAAGATAATTAAAGAGTAGACCAATATCCCCCCTGATTCTATAAAGGTTACCCAAAATTTGCATACGCAATTTAATAGAATAACAAGACAATTAGTGCCAATAATTAGCTTTTTAACAGACAATTATTGGAACTAATTAGATTTAATTGGGACTAACGTGTGAAAATTTAGGGCGTGGGATCTGTACCTAAAATTCACGAGTGATCCAAGAAAAAGGGGCATGGAAATGAGAGGGTCTTGGGTGTTTTGGGGCAGATCTGGGGCATGGTTATGAGTTATGCATGTAATTACAGAATATGGGTGCTCCGCGTGTAAATTTAGGCAGTGGGCATTTGCACCACATTTTCGTTGGTGTAAATGGCAGTGCCAAAATTTACACACAACTTCTCTGCTTAAGTGCTGTTTATAAACCACGCCAAACTTTAGGCAAGGCATATAGAATGCCCACACCCACCCCTACCTCTTACATTTGTGGAGGAAACAGCAAGCTTTCCAAAACCCACTGAACCCATATATAGGTGCCCCCCTTCACCCATAAGGGCTATGGTAGTGGTGTACAGTTGTGGGTAGTGGGTTTTTTTGTTTTTTTTTTGGTGGGGGGCTCAACACACAAGGTAAGGGAGCTATGTTCCTGGGAGCATTTTATGAAGTCCACTGCAGTGCCCCCTAGGGTGCCCGGCTGGTGTCCTTGCATGTTAGGGGGACCAGTGCACTACAAATGCTGGCTCCACACATGCCCAAATGGCCTGCATTTGGACGTTTTTGACATGGACGTCTTTGGTTTTGAAAATCGCTGAAAGTCAGAAACGTCCATGTCTAGGGACGTCCAAATTTAAGGATTTGGACATCTCTGACGGTATTTTCAAAACAAAAGATGGACATCCATCTTGTTTTGAAAATACAGGTTTCCCCGCCCCTGGATAAACTTTGAGAGAATCACTTGCTTGGCTTTTTGGTTGGAAGTGTCATGGACTGTGTACTTAGAGAACCTGTGTTTCAAGACGCCATCTCCAACAGGATGGCCATCTATGTGGAAGTTAAAGCTGCCATTCTGGAGAGGACAGGTTGGACCTAAGAGTCTTGTTGGCAATGATTGGGTCTACAAGCAAAACAGAGTCCCCAAAGTTTCTTTTATAGGCTAAAACCAGAGGGCAAGACTGGTCCAAAAGTAGCAAGAATTGTTCTCAAACAGTTCCTGGTGGGTTTGCCAGCATCTATAAAACAGTGGGTGAGACAACACCCTAAATTGACACCGGAGAGTGTTCTGGAAGTTGCTGATGTCTTCCATCAAGCGCAACCAGAGCCAGAATCTTGTAAGGACTGGATAACAGCTGGGAGTCCAGGGAAGAAAGCAGGGTACGAGAGCTCTAAGGATCAGAAGCCACCTTCTAGTCCAGCATCTCAGAAAAGGGGTTGGAGCGATGGAGGCCCTCTCTACCCCAAACCCAGCACACTTACCTGGTGTCGAGAACCACACTCTCTCATCTGTTTCAGGTGTGCGTAAAGAGACCATATAGCTCAGAGTGTGTGGCCTTGCTGAGAGATAATACTGAATGCTGTGGCATTGGTGGAGAAGGCCACAAGAAGACATTCTTATACCTATGGCCTAGTTTTGTGTTCACTTTCTTCCCACCTGTGAATTGAACAGGACCTACCTGACACTTTAATAATTGTTATTTCTGTTCACCTTAACCGTTGTTTGGCTTTGTTTTATCTGGGCTCTGGGCTTGCCCTTGTTTATGTTACCACAGCAGGTTACAATAAAAACATATATAAAATCAAATAAAAAAGCAAAAATAATATAATCATTACAAAATTAGCAATTTACCATGCTAGGAGCATAGGGACTTAAAAAGCAGTCCGATGCTCCTGGGTGGGGCATCTTAAAGGAGCTATTAGTGCTGTCTCATAACCAATGATCCCCCGATCCTCCTCTTAACCCCCCTGCTCAACAATCCAAGTCTCCCCAAGCCTCCCCATTCAACAATCTAGGCCTGAGCAACACCATAATAGTAGTCTCATGGTATCACTGCTAAGGGGTTATGTGGACAGGTGAGCTGGGTCAATTTTAAAACCCAGCATTTGTCTGGTTAATTCCTAAACATAGGTTTACATTTTCCTTAATGAATTCCAACCCTAATGAATTCCAGTTCTAATCAATACACTCACTTAAATGAGAGAAAAAATTCTGTATTTTTAAATTACAGAATCCATGGAATTTCTTTCTGATCATGCAGTCAAGAATGTTCTCTTTTCTTACCTTAACATGCTATCCATTTTTAATATTTCATTTGGTCACTCTGGTTAAACAGTTATGGTCTTTTAGTCAGCCACTCTAAACAGACCTAGATTAAAAAATTCACACTCACCTTTACTTAATTAAACATGTGTCCCACTGCTCTGCATTGTGACACCTTCAATAATTTCCTTTTCAGCTAGATAAAGAAAATCATGCTAATTACAAGGCATAAAATTACATTTTTGACATTCCAAAAATGTACCTGGAATGGTGTGAAGTGCAATACAGATTAACAATACAACCAAAGCCTTCATTGAATATATGCACAGTGTTTTTAAAATGATGAAACACAGTCTCTATGCAGTGAACTTGACTCTTTTTTTGAAATGTTTGACATTTCTAAAATTTTTAAATGGGAGGAAAAAGCCTCAGAAATTGAGCATGTGTAAAACAATTCTTCACCTGTCTGCTTTGATCAGCAGCACATCCTTTATTTATTATTATCCTTTTCTTTTCTTAAAAAAGTATATATATATATATATATATATAGTACATAACTTACCTCCCTGTTTACTAAAAATGAATGGGCTGTGTCGGTATTAGTGCACAGCAGCCACTGGCGCGGCTTAGTAAACAGGGGGGTTAGTTTTTTGACTCTGCTTGATATACCCCAACATCGACCACCGTTTCACGGTGCCACAACCGCTGCTTCAGCAGGTAAAAGCTTTAGCAGATAACTGCAGAGAAAACACAAAAAGATAGCTATCACCATCAATCTTTCAAATATATCATGACAATATATATGACAATATTTGTGAAAATCTGGGTCAGGTTTATTGATGATATACTCCTGATCTGCACAGATTCTAAGGCCCAGTTGGAAGAGTTTTTGGCTTATTTGAATAGCTGCCATTGTACAATAAATTTTGTGATGCCCTCTCACACTGTTGCGATTTCAGTTTTGGATATTCTGGTGCTACAAAAGGTTTCAGGAAGACCACGGATCACAACACTCAGGACCGTGCCTAGGGTCTCTGGTGTCCCCCTGCAGACTATCAGTTGCCCTCCCCCCCCCCCCCCCCCCCCCCCCCCCGTGAAAATGATCGCTCACCACTTGCCACACTGATAGGAATTGTCAGCAATATTCTTAGAAACAAATTGCTATACATTGCAAAATAAGATAGCAGATTTAAATTCTCAAAGTGGACATATTCCAAACACTAAAATGAAAATAAAATGATTTTTTTCTTTGTTGTCTGGTGACTTTCTTTTTCTGATCATGCTGGCCCAGTATCTGATTCTGTTGCTATCTGTCCTCTTAACTCCATTTTCAGGGCTTCCTTTCCATTTATTTCTTTCCTTTCCTCCTTTCTTCTTCATTTCTGGTCCTCAGCTTCTGCCTATTTTCTTCATCCATGTGCAGTTTTTCTCCTCTCTTCCTTTTCCCTCATTTCATCTCCTTCATCTCTCTTCCCTCCCCTCTATGTCCAGCAATTTCTCCTCTCTCCCTGAGCCCTGCCCTCCCATTCATTCCCATCCATGCTCCTCTGTCCCCTGCCCCCTCCATTCATCCCTACCCAGCAATTCCCCTCTCTCCATGAGCCCTGCCCTGCAATCCATATCCATCCATGCCCATCTGTCCCCTGCCCCCTCCATTCATCCCTATCCAGCAATTCCCCTCTCTCCCTGAGCCCTGCCCTCCCAATCCATGCCCATCCATGCTCCTCTGTCCCCTGCCCCCTCCATTCATCCCTACCCAGCAATTCCCCTCTCTCCCTGAGCCCTGCCCTGCAATCCATATCTTTATCTGCTGTCATTTACTATGTTTCTATGATAGCTATCTTTTGTGTTTCCTCTGCAGTTATTTGCTAAAGCCTTTACCCCCTGAAGCAGCAGTTGAGGCACTGCGAAACAGTGGCCAATGCCGGGACATATGAAGCAGAGTTAAAATGCTACATTATTTACTATATTTTTTTTGAAGAAAAGAAAAAGATAATAATGAATAAAGGATGTGGAGGTTTTTTGAGCCGATGGTCAAAGCAGACAGGTGAAGAATTGTTTTACACCTGCACAATTTCTGAGACTTTTCCCTCCTGTTTTAAAAATTAAAAAAAAAAAGAGTCAAGTTCATCGTATAGTGATTGTATTTCATCTTTTTTTTTTAAATACTGTGTATATATTCAGTGAATTTTTGGCTCTGGTTGTATTGTTATATTACTTCACTCCTCTTTGAGGCTTTTGTGGTGTACAATACAGATTTTTGTAGGTGTAGAAATTATTTGGGTCAATAAACAGTTCTGGGGCCTACTTACTAAACCACATGAACTGTTTGACACAGGAATTATCTCATGTTAACAGCGTAGCACCTTGACAGTTAGCTTATGGCTATTCCTGTATTTACCTGTTACCACAGAAAGGGGGTGTGGAATGGGCAGGAAAGGGCCATGCACCATACAGTCAACGTGGAGGTATTTACTATGCCTTATTTATTAACATGGGAGATTACAAGGAACAGTTCGTACCATCTCAAGAAGTATAGTTTGCTGCACTGTGTTATCTGCTATTTACTTAAAGTGCAGTAAAGAAATTTTCTCTGCAGTAACTAAATGGCAAAATGGTAGGAATGTCCCCAACTGTAAACGCACAGGTTTTGCAGTTACCATGTGTGAAATGTGCCTGTTAGCCTGCAGTAACTGTATTGGGAGGCTGTGAGTGGAAGAATACGATACCAAATTAAGACAGAAATTTTTAACCAGTCTGTTTTTTAAACTGTTTATTGGAGATGTCTTATGATGGAAATGGGAAATACATACGAATAAATATGATTAATAAATCATTACCCCCTCCCCTGATATTCAAAGGCATTTAACCAGCCAGGGTCAACACTTGGCCAGTTAAATGCCACATAGCCGGCTGTCCACCGGTATTCAGTGGAACATGGCCAGTCATGTCTTGCTGAATATTGCAGATTAGCGGCTGCAGAAAGCTGGTTATATTGGGCGATATAACTGGCTTTCTGCCGATTTTTGGCACATCACCACTTGTCCCTGCTGCAGCTTCCTGGAAGCATTCCCTGGGTTCTGAGAACTAGCTATCCTCCCAAGAGCTGTCTTCCGTTAGGCTCCTAGTGCTAGTCACACCTAGGGAGCCTTATTCCTTGTTGGGCCCCTAGTGCTGAATGCACCCTGGAGGCCTTGTCCCTCATTGGTCCTCTCTTCAAGAGGAGCCCCTGGGGCTTCTCCCTGCTGAGGATCAGGTTTACAAGCCCTTAACAGGGCTCTGCAACCACCAGTACTAGGGTTCCCCATTAGAGGGCTACCTCAGCTCTTCTCAGCCCTAGGCACTATAGTGCACCTGCAGGACATTTTATTCTGTCCTGAGCTGCTCTCAAAGGCCTCCTTGCCCTGAGCAAAGCTCCCAAGGGATACTGCACTTTCTTCTGCCCTGAGCTGCTCCCAAAGAACCTCTCCCAAGAGCTATTGCTCTTCCTGACTTCAGGAAATCCTCTAAGGATACTCTACCTGGTGGGGTTCATAATTACCAGCCCTTAACAGAGCTCTGTAACCACCAATAACAGGATTTCCTCACAAGAGGGCTATCTTCCATCTTAGCCAGAATCATCAGAAATGGCTCAACGTGAAACAAATTTTTCACCCAAGGTGATTTTTTCTCTCAGTGAATTCCCAATCGTGCCACCTATCTTCCCCTCTCCCTAAACTCATGGGGAGCAGGTTTCCATTTCCCTTATTCTGATCCAACTCTCTCCATTCAGTGTGTGTGTATCATTTATCCCACAAGCTTTATTCCCTTCATTGAACTAATCCCTTCAAAATGTGTAGAACTGCTCCCAGCAACGTATTTGCTGCCATTTGCATGCAGCCTGAGCTGTGGAGCTCATCCCTCTCCTGCAATGTAACAATGTTCAATCAGCTATATTCCTGTGCAGTTCCTACTAAGGCAAGCTAAAACTGACAGTTCACCTTAGAAAAAATAAACCTGTTTGTGTTTTAAAAGCACTTTATCAAGATTTCTTTTCTCTCCTTTTTCTTAATAAAACCCACGTGGAGGGGGGAGGGGGACATGTGTTATATACTAAACATGCTAGTAAACAGTTAAGCTAGTTGGTTCATTGATTGGCTAGAACTGTACTGTTTACAGTTATTCGAAGCACGTAAGGAAGACGCCACATGAGAAGCTCATATCCGTGAATTATGGACCATTGACTCAAGATGTGAATGGGATATCACTGCAAGACAAAACAGCTTTCTCATTCCCCCTAATTCTATTATCTTGCATGCACATTTTTGTGCTTAACAAACAAAATTGTGCATGCAAGTTATAGACTAAGGGCAGTTCTGCACATAATTTAATTGTTAAATTAGCTGCTAATTAGCCTTAACAACCAATAATTGGCAATAATTGGAGTTATTTGGCACTATTTTGGCATTAATTTGTAGTTATGCATGTATATGGCTTTAGTCAGTATTCTACAACCTTAGCACATAATTCCTGTAGTGCAGCTACTAGCGGGAGGGGCATGGGTGGGGCATGGGCGGGTCAGGGCCATACCCAGCACTTATACACTAAGATTGTAGAATGCAGTCAGTTATGCATGAATATCTACATTGGCCTTTAATGTGGAAAAAGTGTCACGACTACAGTTAGGTGCTAAAATGCGGACTATGTTAGTATTATCTAATGGCGAATACATGCGTAATTGTCAATATAGAATTTGTGCTTAGAACCCAGCATTTTAGTGCCTAACTTTAGGCAACCTTTCTAGAATTACCTCCATTGGGGTCAATTCTCAAAATGTGTCTGAAATGTGACGAGATGGTGCATGCTAAGCACAAATCCTATAGTAGTAGTTCGGCGCAGAACTGCCATTATACAGTACTAACATAGGTTTCCAGTTCTGCACCTAATGTTAGGTGCAACATTTATGCTGGACAAATGGCTGGTGTAAATGCTTGTGCCTAACAACTCACAAAGAAACTCCAGACCGCTCAAAACACAGCAGCCAGGCTCATATTTGGTAAAACTCGGTTCGAAAGTGCCAAACCCCTCCGAGAAAAACTGCAGTGGCTCCCAATCAAAGAACGTGTTACCTTCAAAATTTGCACCCTGGTCCATAAAATTATCTGTGGCAAAGCCCCAGGATACATGACAGACCTCATAGACCTACCAACCAGAAACATATTTGGATCATCACGAACATATCTAAACCTCCACTACCCAAATTGCAAAGGACTCAAATACAAATCAACTTATGCATCCAGCTTCTCCTATATAAGCACACAACTATGGAATGCACTGCCAAGAGCTGTGAAACAACCTATGACCATCTAAACTTCAGGAAATCACTAAAAACTAACCTGTTCAAAAAGGCATTCCCTACCGACCCAACATAAATGCCTGAACCCTGCAACACAGCAAAACCAAAGCTCGTAATGGACACTACATAACCCTTCCTCTCTTTGATCCCTATTGTGTCTGAAACACTTGAACCTTATTCGATCACAATATCACCTTGTATTTGTTTCTCTACTGGACTTGGCAAACACCTTTATGGTACTCTGTAAGCCACATTGAGCCTGCAAATAGGTGGGAAAATGTGGGTTACAAATGTAACAAATAAATAAATAATTGTAGGCAGTTAAGCGAACATAAGAATAGCCATACTGGGTCAGACCAATGGCCCATCTAGCCCAGTATTCTGGCCAATCCAGATCACAAGCACCTTGCAGAAACCCAATTAGCAGCAACATTCCATGCAACCAATCCCGAAGCAAGGATTGGCTTTTCCCATGTCCATATCAATAACAGACTATGAACTTTTCCTCCAGTAACTTGTCTAAACCTTTTTTAAACCCAGATATGCCAACTGCTGTGTTCCACATCCTCCAACAATGAGTTCTAGACTTTAACTATTCTTTGAGTGAAAAAATATTTCCTCCTATTTGTCTTTAAAGTATTTCCATGTAACTTCATTGAATGTCCCCTAGTCTTTGTACTTTTTGAAATACTTTTACAAGTGGTACATCACTCAGGATTTTGTAGACCTCAATTATATCCCCCCCAGCCTTCCAAGCTGAAGAGCCCTAACCTAGTGTTTTATGAGCCGCTTGCATAACTCCTAGGCATGCACCTCCCAGGTTCATGGTCGTTGCAGTGCCATGCTATGGAATTACATGGCCAGTTTATAGAATACTGATTAAGTCCAGTTACGCATTTGTCCATTAGAGCCAGTTAGTGGCAAGAAACACCAACAATTGACAATTATTGATTGCTAAAGCCAATTAGCTTCTAATTAAACAATTAAGTTAAGCATGTAACTGACCTTATTCTATACATTGCATGTGCATCTTTGTATGCTAAGCATAAATTGGGCATCTAACGTTATAAGCCGCCTTTGATGTGGCCTTTTGGGCCTTCAATCGTCAGTATGCAGCTTGTTTGGGTACAGCATGCAGTGGGGTCAGCAGTCTGCAACACAAGACGGGATGACGTCACCCACATGTGGGAATTAATAGCCTTCTGTCCTTGGACTGCTACAAGTAAGTATTTTTACTTTATCGCATATTGTGTTGACGTTGTAATGTAGCATACTATGACATACTTTTATTATTGTAATTTGAATAGTTTTACTGCTGTAATTGTCTGTTGCTTATGTTTGACTTATTCTTGCTACATATTACTTTGAGTGAATGTCTTCAAAAAGATGGTAAATAAATCCTAATAAATAAATAAATAAATATAGAATTACCTCCACTGTGTCCAAAGTTCTCCAGTATAACTGGTTCTTACAATAATAGTTAAAATTAGACACGTTGAGGGCAGTTCTATATATGGGTGCCTCAATTTGGACACATCAATGCTACACATTGAGATCCTATCTGGGTGCCCAGATTCCATTGCAGAATGCAAGCATTACCTGGAATCATTGTGCTGTTCATTTATGCATTTGCAGTTTAATCAGCCATAGACCTGGCTTAACTGTGGTCATGTAAATGCGGCACAAATGCATGTAATTTATGACCAGAATACTGGTGAATTCTGTAAGTTACACACAGGGGCGGACTGACTATTCGGGCAACCGTGCAATGCCAAGGACCCAGAGGCTCTAGGGGGCCCAGAGGCTCTGCCCAGATGCCCACCACACACTACAGCCCTCCCCGGTCCTACCATTAAAGGTGCGTCACTGGTGATCTAGTGGCCTCTGTGTATGTGTGTGTGTTGGGGGACATATTCTTTCCTTCCCATTGTGCTGCCTCTATTTCCCCTGCCTAGCATCTCTGTGCTTTAAAAATGGTGGCCGAGACTCTCTGCGGAAGTCTCAAGAGACTGTCAAGACCTGCGAGACTACCGCGGGAAGTCTTGGCTGCTGTTTTGAAAGAATATGGGCAGGAAAGAATATGGTCCTCCCCCCCTCCTGCAGAGGCCACTAGGGCCCTTCAGGTAGGACTAGGGCAGCGGGGGCGTCGGCTGTAGCAGTAGTGGGGTCAGCAGCATGGCAGTAGGGGGGTGTTGGGCAGTGGCTGGGTGGGGGGCCCAGACCACCCTCAGTGCCCGGTGGCTCAGACCACTCTCAGTCTGCCTCTGGTTACACATGTAAGTGAAAGCCCAGCCCATGGCCTGCTCACTTGTTTGCTCCCTTCCATTTATATGCTATGTCACTCACGCATGTCGATACAGAAGAGCACTTAAGAACCCTGCTGGAAGATATGCACATAAATACTAGCATTTGATGCATTTATGTGCTCAAGGAGTGTGTAAATGCAGGCACCCAATTATAGAATTGCCCTTATTATATATGATAAGGGTACTTTGATATCTTTGATATTCATGTGTTAAGGCCCTGATTCAATAAATGGTGCCTAATAAAATCGTCGCTGAAAAAAATGTGCTTAGCACTATTCTATAAACCTCGTCTAAAGTTAAGCACGGTTTATAAAATACGCGTAATGCCTGTTCCCGCAATTAAAATTTAGATGCAACCATTTATGCCAAGTACAATCTGGTATAAAATTGGGTATATTCTATAACAGTGTGCGTAATTTTTAGGAATGCACATGCCCCTCCTATGCCCCTCCCATTGCCACACCCCATTTTGAGATCCGTGTATTAGAATTTATGCACACCACTTTACAGAATTCACTTAGAAAGTTATGTG